>NC_041387.1:126948331-127025976 GCF_002162155.2 Triticum dicoccoides
GCCGCAGCGGCGGTGGGCGGCGGAGCGCCATGTGGCGGCTCCAGATTGGCGCGGGAGCGGCTGCAGTTTCGTCCGGCGGGCGCGGACATGTCCGCCGGGCGAGAGGGAGGTGGAGACTAGGGTTAGGGGGATTCATCCGCGAAAATGGAAGGGGAGGGATGTTTTTATAGGTAGAGGGAGCTAGGGGAGTCCAAATGGGGAGCGGTTTTCGGCCACGCGATCATGATCGAACGACCGAGAGCATAGAGGGGAGTTTGCTGGGTTTTGGGTCACTTTGAAAAGGGTGTTGGGCTGCAAAGAGAGAGGGGGCTTTGCGGTTACCCGGTTAACCGTTGGAGTATCAAACGACCTCCAAATGGCACGAAACTTGACAGGTGGTCTACCAGCGCTATACCAAGGCCGCTTGGCAAACCTCGGTCCATTCCGAGAAAGTTTAACACCCACTCACAACAGGAGACAAAATGGGGACGCCGGGGGACATAGGAGTGCCGGATTGCAAAACGGACAACGGGGAAAATGCTCGGATGCATGAGACGAACACGTATGCAAAATGAGATGCACATGATGACATGATAAAATGCAACACGCAAGAAAATGACATGGCAATGACAACGAATAACTGGCGGACTCCTGGCGCAACGAATCTGGGGCGTTACACAGGTGGGCCCCACGGTTACGCGCCCCGATGGTGCAACACTAGTTGTGCCGTTTGACTGGTCAATTGATTGTGTCATCAACAAAATACGGAGTTATAGGGGTGAGCCAGTGACAGTATAATCATGACATGTATTTGTTTAACACGGTACAGACGCAAGGGCTCATATATATGCGCAAGCACTCACCGCTATAAGCGCACACACACGAACCCTACCCCTATGAGCACCTTCGAGAGAGTGGGCCAGCATATATGATCTTGAGATTTTACGAAGTCACCATAGGTGCCTCGTAGTCGAGTGGAACGTCTTCTCCCACTGAACGTACATTGCCGGAAAATACTGAAATTAACACAAGATAAATGCGAGCACCGGGACTTTAACCTTGGTGGGCTCGAGAAACCACTGTCCTCTAACCATCCAACCACATGTTGGTTAGCACGACAAAATGTATGTGGTGACCGTGATGAGCTTATTCTGAAGTCCAGCGACCATATCGTGCTTTCTCTTCAAATACAATGACCGTAAGTGTCGTCAACAAAATACAGAGCACGCATCAAATGCAAAGTCCGTCAGTGTCATCAACAAAATATGAAGACGTATCGTGAGGTAGATACCGTTGTACTATTGTATATGCTTATTTTCTTAGTGGCCGATTGTGTGTGTGGTGTGATGGGCACATCATTTCTAGTTGTGGTGGGTCAACATGAAGACTCATGGGTCGGTTCCATCCTGCGCCACATATAGGTTGGACCGAGACGTGTTATACGGAGACCCATGTGGAGGACTCGGCATACAACACGAAGCTACCAGAGTCGCGGAGGACTCTATCCCCATTGGTGATAAGCCGACTACATATGATTTGTAACCCTAGGCCCTTAGTATGTTATACAAGCTTGGGGGCTAGTTCGTCGATAGTATACACACACGCACAATGCCTGGTATTCACGTGTACTTTGTACACACCCCTATCACTAATATACAGTACCAGGAGTAGGCTCTTCCTTCAACTGCGAGGGTCCGATCCGAACTAGGGTAAAACTTTGCCTCGTATTACCATCCAGCCTAACAGCCAGGGATATCCTACCAAATGATATGATGAAATCATATCTACCAACTTCTATTAGAGAGGTGTGTCGGGGGGGGGGGAATGTGTGCGAGAGAGGCTTAAACATAATGTGCGTGCGGGAGACACGTAGGCACATATATGTGCGTATAGAGGGCTAGTAGAGACCGTGCATGTGTATATATGCATGTGAGAGAAATAGTGTTTTCCAACTGAGATTAGTGAAAAGAGTGGTACATAGTAGTCAGAAAGAAAGAGAGAGAGAGAGAAACAGAGAGAGCATATGCGTGAGACACCCCGACACCCTGAGAGAGATTGTGAGCATGTGTGAAAGAGAAATGCCGATGCATATAAAGTGTGTGCACTTCTGCATTAGATAGAGAGATATATAACACGTTTGTGAGAACGGGGCAAGGCATAGTGCATCTACGTGTAAAAGGAGGTTCTACGCATTAAATTAAAATATAAATGGCATTATTATTTTTGGATGAGATCATGAATTTTGCAAAATTGCGTATGGACGAAAATCGGTCTATCAGACACCCATACTCTATTGAATTCTAGCATGTGCATGTGTTTATTTCATATTATCGATCCATAGAGTGAGAGCGGTTTGAAATATAGGCAATGGATGCTTTTGCAATTCATATATAAACATTAATTAGTGCACTCCATGTTGTTAGTGTGAAGCACTTTATACATTTGTCACTTGCATGGATACATTCCAAATTGCTAGCTACGAAATAAAATACATGTCGAATTCAACATAAAGGGGGTTTCGAAGATTCGAATTCATAGGAAGTGCATTCATTTATTTGAACCCGAGATAATGGCATTTGTAAATCAGATGTAAAAGGGGGCATCAATCTTTGTTGTGAGTTTGAACATCCTATATATATTCATACGCATATCTAACTTTTTTTTGCAACCAAGGAGATTATATCTGGAACCATGCATGAACTATGGTAAGTTGCATATTTTTTAATATATACTCATGTACAATGTATATTAAAATGTACCCCCTCCATTCCAAAATAATCATAGCCTTAGGATTTTCAAGAGTAAAGATTTGTGAAGTTTGACAAATCCTGAAAGTTCAATTCAAGAGAACCGAAAACGTTAATGCTTCTGCTCCCAAATATTGAACGAAGCGCCAAATAGGCCTCTGGTCACCCGAAACCGCGCGAGACTAATGTTTTGGTGGTAGGAAATTACTGTCCTGACTCTGGCCCGTGTAGCCTATCGGCCCGATGTCCAAAGGTCTAAACCGGGGTAGGTTTGTAACTTCACCAAGACGCCAGTCTCAACCGCCTCCGAGAAGCATTCATACACAGTGGGCGCCTAAACACCCACGCGCTCGGCCGAAATCTATCCCGCCCACATTTGGGACACCTGACATGACTGTCCTACCCCCAACCCGCAATATGTCCGAAATTTTAGATGGGGGCAAAGTTTGTAACTTTCCCCAAATTTCAAACAAGCGCGTCTCAAACTGAAACATTGTTCCCCCTTAGTTCCCCGCCTCCCTCAGTTTCCCCATTCATACTCCATGGGCGCGAAAATGCCCTCTCCACCAGCCGCGAAACCCCAGCCTCCTCCGTCCTCCACCCCATAGCGTCCAATCCACCGCCGCCCTCCTCCATCACGCAGGAGCCGGTACCCCGACATCATCGTCCAACGCAACCGCAATGCCCTCAAGGACTTAGCAGCTGAAGCCGAGGCAGAGCTGCCTCCACGACGCCGACGCCGACGTGCGCCGTACCAGAACCACTCCGACCACGCCGTCCTGCACCTCACTACTGCGGCTCCACTGTCGCAACCGCCCACCGCACCAGAGCTGTTCCCACTATGCTGTCATTCGCTGCCTCGGATCTGCTTCCCCGCCGCCGACAGACGGCCACCGCACCACGCTCAACAACTTGGCCATGGGTTCGTCCAAGGCTGCACCGTCCTCCACAACTTCTGGTTTTCGGCGAACAACAAGAATATCGGAAACACAGAAGGAGGACACAACACTGCCAGTAGAAGAGGTACTCCTCTTCCCTTATTCGTGCAAATCTTACGTCTCCGCTCACACCGTATTCATCCCACGAAAGAAACTAGTTGAGTGCTTCTTACTGCATCTTCTTCGTGATACTAAATGCACAAGGTTTCCTCCCTTTTACTATTTCACCTTTGCTAGAGGTCAGTAGCCCGCCTGGATTTCACTTCAGGGTCAGTCGAACCACAATTAAAAGAAGCAGCACCCGCTTAGGCGCGCGGAGCACCTAGTCCGCCTGTTCCCCGGGGAAGCGGCGCATCGGTGTCTATCATAGGGGTGTGGGGCGCAGGAGCTGCTTGCGCCCGATATGGAGGTCGGCGGGGCTTGAATGGATGGCCGGGGGGGGGTGCCAAGCACGGCGGTGCGGTGAGGTCGAGGGGAGGCGCAGGCAGGGGAGGAATACTGGGCTGGTGGTCGCTGGCATTTCGAGGAAGATCATCAACACTGACTGGCTGGGGGTAGATGAAGGCGATCTGCCCGTTCTTTGTACATCGGACGGTGCAGAAAAAATGGACTGACCTATTTGCTTTCAGTCGACTGTTATTTTCATAGAATCCTGTAGTAATTGAGTGTGCCATGCATGTTGTAGAGCTATCATATGTCTCCCGTCATTTATTTCTCACCGACCTGCTATCTGCTACCTTTACACTGTACTAATTGTGCACACACTTCACCCATACTCACACTAATTTTTTTTATGCATGGGTATTTCAGACTCTGACGCAGTGTTGATGAATGCAGAAAAGAAAAGACAGAAGTTGCTCCAGTGTAATTCGAAGATAAGCACTAAGTGTTTCAGCGCTCTAATGGGTGCAGTGTCAGCAGTTGGACACAGTAAACGTAGCTCTGCAGTTGATGATCTCAATTGCCACACACAACCATCCCAGGTGCTTGCTTTAACTTTGCACTGTCAAATGTATTTGTATGTTGCATATGGTGTCTAGCTTGTATTGCTTCCAATTTGGGTAAATTGCATCGCTTACTTTACACATTATACCTTTGATAATGACATGCCTTCCTGTTTTTGATACATACTACATATGTCTATTAACCATGTTCATACATCAAACTAATGCTCTTTTGTATCCCTCGTCAATCACTTATGATGAGACAGTCACCCGGGTGGGTTACTGTGAGACGCCCTACTCGTTTAAAGAGTGCAGTGTCATCCTTCCCACATGATTCTCAAGAAACAGCAAGGCTAAATGAAGATAGTCAACGTAGCTCTCTAGTTGATCACTGCAATTCCCCCACACCACCATCGCAGGTGCTTGCTCTTACTTGGCAGTGTGATATGTGGTTGCGTGTTGCATATGGTGTCTACCTTGTAATGCTTCTAATTAGGGTAAATTGCATCTGCTTAGTTAACACATTATACCTGTGAATATGACATGCCTTCCTGTTTTTGGTACATACTACGTCTTTCTATTAACCATGTTCTTACATCAAACTACTTTTCTTGTGTATCCCTCATCAATGCTCCTAATTTGTTAAATTGCATCTCCTTAGCTTACACATTATACATGTGAATATGACACGCCTTCCTGTTTTTGGTACATACTACATCTGCCTATCACACCATGTTCTTGCATTAAACTACTGTTCTTGTGTATCCTGCGTCTATCGCTTATGATGAGACAGTCACGCACGTGGGTTAATATGAGGCACAATACTCTTATAAAGAATGCAATTTCATCCTCTCCACATGATTCTCAAGAAACAGCAAGCCTAAATGAAGATATTGAACGTTGCTCTGTACCTGAAGACAGCACTTCCCCTACACCACCATCACAGGTGCTTGCTCCAACTTCGCAGTGTGATATGTGGTTGCATGTTGCATACGATGTCTAGCTTGTAATGCTTCTAATTAGGGTAAATTGCATCTGCTTAGTTTACACACTATACTTGTGAATATGACATGCCTTCCTATTTTTGATACACACTACATCTATGTGTTAACCTTGTTCTTACATGAAACTACCTCTCTTCTGTATCCTGCATCAATCACTTACGATGAGTCACCTTTATTCGTTGCATATTGCATATTATTTCTAGCCTGTTGCCATGTATTGCTTATAATTTGGTCAAATACATTTGTTAGGGCACCCTTTTAATTTGGCAGAGTGATATTGGTTTCATCTTTCATATGGTTTCTAGCTTGCATAGATTCTAACAAGTTCAAGCACCTTGTGCTTAGTTTACACTTTATACATCATACATGTCAATATGTCACGCCGTCGTGTTTTTCATACATATTCCATCCTCCTATCATGCGGCTGCCTTACATGAAAGTAGTGTTCATCAGTATCATGCATCAATAAGTTCTGAAGAGCAAATTTTATTCCTTTTTCTTGTGGGTTTGACTTGATAAGGCAAAATCAAGAAAGAGGAAGGAAAATAGTAAGGAAGGCGATGATGGTGGTCCTCTGCAGCAACGTAAACAGAGCATCTGTACCGATTCTCCTTGTACTGATAGTGCATTACAAGGTCCAAGTCTCCGCTCCCCTACTCCACCATCCAAGGTGCTTGTTCTAACTTAGCAGTGTGATATCTGGTTGCATGTTGCATATGGTGTCTAGCTCGTATTGCTCCTAATTAGTGTAAACTGCATCTGCTTAGCTTACACATGATACATGTGAATATGACACGCTTTCCTGTTTTTTGTACATACTATATCTGTCTATCACACCATGTTCTTACATGAAACTACTCTTCTTGTGTATCCTGCATCAGTCACTTATGATGGGACACCTTTAAGTTGGCAGTGTGATATTGGTTTGCATCTTGAATATGATTTCTAGCATGTATTGCTTCTAGTTTGATGAACGCCACCTACGACGAGACAGTTTTAACTTGGCAGAGTGATATTGATTGCACCTTCCATATGGTGTCTTGCAGTGTTTCTAATTTGTTGAAGTGCCTTCTGCTTAGTTACCACATCATAGGTGTGAATATGTCAAGCCGTCCATTTTTTCGTACATATTCCATCCTCGTATCATGACTTTGCCTTTCATCAGAGTAGTGTTCGTCAGTATCATGCATGAATGAGTTCTGAAGAGCGAATGATATTCCTTTTTCTTGTCGGTATGACCTCACAATGCAAAATCAATAAAGCTGAAGGAAATTGGCAAGGCATTGAATGATGGTGGTCCTTCCAAGCAACTGAAACGGAGGTTCTCTACATATTCTACTCCGCCATCCTCCCAACAAGATTCATAAGACAATGCAAGGCTAGACAGTCAACGTAGCTGTGTAGATGATGAGCACATCTCCACTACTCCACCATCACAGGTGCTTGCTCTAACTTGGCACTATTATATGTGGTTGCATGTTGCGTATGATGTCTAGCTTGTATTGCTCCTAACTTTGTTGAATTGCATCTGCTTACTTTACACATAATGCCTGTGAATATGACATGTGTTCCTGTTTCTACATCAGACTACTATTCTTGCATATCCCGCATCAGTCACTTATGATAAGGCACCTTTAAGTCGCCACTGTGATATTGGTTGTGTCTTGCATATGATTTCTAGCATATACTGCTTCTAATTTTTTGAAACGCCATACAGTTTGAACTTGGCAGAGTGATATTGGTTGCATCTTTCATATGATGTCTAGCTTGCAGTGCTTCTAATTTGTTGAAATGCCTTCTGCTTAGTTACCACATCATAGGTGTGAATATGTCACACCATCCTATTTTTCATACATATTCCATCCTCGCATCATGTGTTTGCCTTTCATCCGAGTAGTGTTCGTCAGTATCATGCATGAATGAGTTCTGAAGAGCGAATTTTATTCCTTTTTCTTATCGGTTTGACTTCACAATGCAAAATCATTACAACTGAAGGAAATTAGTCCGGCAGTGGATGATGGTGGTCCTTCGGAGCAAGTCAAACAGGGGGTCTCTACAGATTCTACTCCTCCATCCTCCCAACAAGATTCGTAAGACAACACAAGGCTGGACAGTCAATGTAGCTGTGTAGATGATGAGCACATCTCCCCTACTCCACCATCACAGGTGCTTGCTCTAACTTGACACTATTATATGTGGTTGCATGTTGTGTATGATGTCTAGCTTGTATTGCTTCTAACTTGAATTGCATCTGCTTACTTTATACATAATGCCTGTGAATATGACACGTGTTCCTGTTTCTAGAACATACGTGTACATGATGATCACATCTCCCCTACTCCACCATCACAGGTGCTTGCTCTTACTTGGAACTCTTATACGTGGTTGCGTTTTCTGTATGATGTCTAGTTTGTATTGCTTCTGATTATGTAGAATTGCATCTGCGTAGCTTACAACTTATACCTGCAACGATCACTTACCCATAATACACATTTAACTTGGGACTGTGATGTAGGTTGCATCTTGCATTGTCTTCTAGCTTGTACTGGTTCTTGTTGGAAATATGCCCTAGAGGCAATAATAAAATGGTTATTATTATATTTCCTTGTTCATGATAATTGTCTATTGTTCATGCTATAATTGTATTAACTGGAAACCGTAATACATGTGTGAATACATAGACCACAACATGTGCCTAGTGAGCCTCTAGTTAACTAGCTCGTTGATCAAATAGATGGTTATGGTTTCCTGACCATGGATATTGGATGTCATTGATAACGGGATCACATCATTAGGAGAATGATGTGATGGACAAGACCCAATCCTAAGCATAGCACAAGATCGTGTAGTTCGTTTGCTAAAAGCTTTTCTAATGTCAAGTATCATTTCCTTAGACCATGAGATTGTGCAACTTCCGGATACCATAGGAATGCTTTGGGTGTGCCAAACGTCACAACATAACTGGGTGGCTATAAAGGTTCACTACGGGTATCTCCAAAAGTGTCTGTTGGGTTGGCACGAATTGAGACTGGGATTTGTCACTCCGTGTGACGGAGAGGTATCTCTGGGCCCACTCGGTAATGCATCATCATAATGAGCTCAATGTGACTAAGTAGTTAGTCACGGGATCATGCATTACGGAACGAGTAAAGTGACTTGCCGGTAACGAGATTGAACGAGGTATTGGGATACCGATGATCGAATCTCGGGCAAGTAATGTATCGATTGACAAAGGTAATTGTATACGGGATTGCTTGAATCCTTGACATCATGGTTCATCCGATGAGATCATCGTGGAACATGTGGGAGCCAACATGGGTATCTAGTTCCCGCTGCTGGTTATTGGCTAGAGAGCTATCTCGGTCATGTCTGCATGATTCCCGAACCCGTAGGGTCTACACACTTAAGGTTCAGTGACGCTAGAGTTGTTATGGGAATTAGTGTGCAGTTACCGAATGTTGTTTGGAGTCCCGGATGAGATCCCGGACATCACGAGGAGTTCCAGAATGGTCCGGAGGTAAAGATTTATATATGGGAAGTCCTATTTTGGCCACTGGAAAATGTTCGGGATTTTTCGGTATTGTACCGGGAAGGTTCTAGAAGGTTCTGGAGTGGGGCCCACCTGCATGGGGGGACCCACATGAACTTGGGTAGTGGGGGAAAGGCCCCACACCCCTAGTCAAGGCGCACCAAGATCCCCCCTTAGAAGGAATAAGATCATATCCCGAAGGGATAAGATCAAGATTCCTAAAAAGGGGGATAACAATCGGTGGGGAAGGAAATGATGGGATTTCTTTCCTTCCACCTTTGCCAACGCCCCAATGGACTTGGAGGGAAAGAAACCAGCCCCCTCCACCCCTATTTATAGTGTGGAGGTGCATGGAAGCTTGACCCTTCCCCTGGCGCAGCCCTTTCCCTCCCCAACACCTCCTCCTCCTCCGTAGTGCTTGGCGAAGCTCTGCCGAAGAACTGCAAGCTCCACCACCATGCCATCGTGCTGCCGGAGCTCTCCCTCAACTTCTCCTCTCACCTTGCTGGATCAAGAAGGAGGATACGTCCCCGGGCTGTACGTGTGTTGAACGCGGAGGCACCGTTGTTCGGTGCTTAGATCGGATTCGGCCGCGATCTGAATCGCTTAGTGAACGACTCCACCGACCGCGTTCTTGCAATGCTTCCGCATCGCGATCTTCAAAGGTATGAAGATGCACTCCCCTCTCTCTCGTTGGTAGTTACTCCATAGATTGATCTTGGTGATGCGCAGAAAATTTTGAATTTCTGCTACGTTCCCCAACAGTGGCATCATGAGCTAGGTCTATGCATAGTTTCTATGCACGAGTAGAACACAAGTTTTTGTGGGCGTCGATTTCGTAAATTTACTTGCCGTTATTAGTCTTATCTTGATTCGGCGGCATCGTGGGATGAAGCGGCCCGGACCGACCTTACACGTATGCTTACGTGAGACAGGTTCCACCGACTGATATGCACTAGTTGCATAAGGTGGCTAGCGGGTGTCTGTCTCTCCCACTTTAGTCGGATCAGATTCGATGAAAAGGGTCCTTGTGAAAGTTAAATAGTAATTGGCATAACACGTTGTGGTTTTGGCGTAGGTAAGAAATGTTCTTGCTAGAAACCTATAGCAACCACGTAAAAAGTTGCAACAACAATTAGAGGACGTCTAACTTGTTCTTGCAGCATATGTCGTGTGATGTGATATGGCCAAAAGGATGTGATGAATGATATATATGTGATGTATGAGATTGATCATGTTCTTGTAATAGGAATCACGACTTGCATGTCGATGAGTATGACAACCGGCAGGAGCCATAGGAGTTGTCTTAATTTATTGTATGACCTGCTTGTCATTGAATAACGCCATGTAATTACTTTACTTTATTGCTACACTGTCAGCCATAGTAGTAGAAGTAATAGTTTGCGAGACAACTTCATGAAGACACAATGATGGAGATCATGGTGTCATGCCGGTGACAATGATGATCATGGCGCTCCGAAGATGGAGATCAAAAGGAGCAAAATGATATTGGCCATATCATGTCACTATTTGATTACATGTGATGTTTATCATGTTTTTACATCTTATTTGCTTAGAACGACGGTATCATAAATAAGATGATCCCTCGCTAAAATTTCAAGAAAGTGTCCCCCTAACTGTGCACCGTTGCGAAGGTTCATTGTTTCGAAGCACCACATGATGATCGGGTGTGATAGATTCTAACGTTCTAATACAACGGGTGTAAGCCAGATTTACACAAGCAAAACACTTAGGTTGACTTGACGAGCCTAGCATGTACATACATGGACTCGGAACACAAGAGACCGAAAGGTCAAACATGAGTCATATAGCAGATGCGATCAACATGAAGATGTTCACCGATGATGACTAGTCCGTCTCACGTGATGATCGGACACGGCCTAGTTGACTCGGATCATGTATCACTTAGATGACTAGAGGGATGTCTATCTAAGTGGGAGTTCATTAAATAATCAGATCATGAACATAGTCAAAAGGTCTTTGCAAATTATGTCATAGCCTACGCTTTAGTTCTACTGTTTTAAGATATGTTCCTAGAGAAAATTTAGTTGAAAGTTGACAGTAGCAATTATGCGGACTGGGTCCGTATACTGAGGATTGTCCTCATTGCTGCATAGAAGGCTTATGTCCTTAATGCACCGCTCGGTGTGCTGAACCTCGAGCGTCGTTTGTGGATGTTGCGAACATCTGACATACATGTTTTGATGACTACGTGATAGTTCAGTGCGTAATGTTAAACGGTTTAGAATTGAGGTAGCGAAGACATTTTTTGAAACGTTGCAGAACATATGAGATGTTCCAAGAGCTGAAATTAGGATTTTAGGCTCGTGCCCACGTCAAGAGGTATGAGACCTCCGACAAGTTTCTTAACCTGCAAACTAAGGGAGAAAAGCTCAATCATTGAGCATGTGCTCAGATTTTCTGAGTACTACAATCACTTGAACTATAACATATCAGGGATAGACATGATGATCCTTGAGCAATTCGCGATGTTTGACACCGCGAAAGTAGAAATCGAGTAGGAGCATCAATTGTTGATGGTTAGTAAAACCACTAGTTTCAAGAAGGGGAAGGGCAAGAAGGGATACTTCATGAGACGACAAATCAGTTGCTGCTCTAGTGAAGAAACCCAAGGTTGAACCCAAACCCGAGACTAAGTGCTTCTGTAATGAGGGGAATGGTCACTGAAGCAGAACTACCCTAGATACTTGGTAGATGAGAAGGCTGGCAAGGTCGACAGAAGTATATTGGATATACAATATATTAATGTGTATTTTACTAGTACTCCTAGTAGCACCAGGGTATTAGATACCGGTTCGGTTGCTAAGTGTTAGTAACTCGAAATAAAAGAGCTACGGAATAAACGGAGACTAGCTAAAGGTGAGATGACGATGTGTGTTGGAAGTGTTTCCAAGGTTGATATGATCAAGCATTGCATGCTCCCTCTACCATCGAGATTGGTGTTAAACCTAAATAATTGTTATTTGGTGTTTGCGTTGAGCATAGACATGATTGGATTATGTTTATCGCAATACAGTTATTCATTTAAGGAGAATAATGGTTACTCTGTTTATTTGAATAATACCTTCAATGGTCTTGCACCTAAGTGAATGGTTTATTGAATCTCGATCGTAGTGATACACATGTTCATGCCAAAATATATAAGATAGTAATGATAGTACCACATACTTGTGGCACTGCTGTTTGAGTCATATTGGTATAAAACGCATGAAGAAGCTCCATGTTGATGGATCTTCGGACTCACTCATTTTTGAAAAGATTGAGACATGCGAACCATGTCTATTGGTACATGTGCATGAAGAAACTCCATACAGATGGATCGTTTGGACTCACTTGATTGTGAATCACTTGAGACATGCAAGTCATACCACATGGGCAAGATGACTGAAAGGCCTCGTTTTCAGTAAGATGGAACAAGAAAGCAACTTGTTGGAAGTAATACATTTTAATGTGTGCAGTCCAATGAGTGCTGAGGCACGCAGTGAATATCGTTATTCTCTTACTTCACAGATGATTTGAGTAGATTCTAAGTATATTTACTTGATGAAACACAAGTCTGAATTATTGAAAGGTTCAAGCAATTTCAGAGTGAAGTTGAAGATCATCGTGGCAAGAGGATAAAATGTCTATGATATGATCATAGAGATGAATATCTGAGTTATGAGTTTGGTACACAATTAAGACCTTGTGGAAATTGTTTCACAACTAATACCGCCTGGAACACCATAGTGTGATGGTGTGTTCGAACATCATAGCTGCACCCTATTGGATATGGTGCATACCATGATGTCTCTTATCGAATTACCACTATCGTTTATAGGTTAGGCATTAGAGACAACCGCATTCACTTTAAATAGGGCACCACATAATTCCTTTGAGATGACACCGTATGAACTATGATTTAGAGAAACCTAAGCTGTCATTTGTTAAAAGTTTGGGGCTGTGACGCTTATGTGAAAAGTTTTGCCTGATAAGCTCGAACCCAAAGCGGATAAAATGCATCTTCATAGGACACCCAAAAACAGTTGGGTATACCTCCTAATTCAGATCCGGAAGCAAAAGTGATTGTTTCCACAAACGGGTCCTTTCTCGAGGAAAAGTTTCTCTTGAAAGAATTGAGTGGGAGGATGGTGGAGACTTGATGAGGTTATTGAACCATCACTCCAACTAGTGTGTAGCAGGGCACAAGAAGTTGTTCCAATGGCGCCTACACCAATTGAAGTGGAACCTAATGATAGTGATCATGAAACTTCATATCAAGTCACTACCAAACCTCATAGATCGACAAGGATGCGTACTACTTCAGAGTGGTACGTAATCCTGTCTTAGAGGTCATGTTGCTAGACAACAATGAACCTACGAGCTATGGAGAAGCGATGGTGGGCCCGGATTCCAACAAATGGCTCGAGGCCATAAAATCCGAGAGAGGATCATGTATGAAAACAAAGTATAGACTTTGGAAGAACTACTCGATGGTCGTAAGGCTGTTGAGTACAAATGGATTTTAAAAGGAAGACAGACAATGGTGGTAAGTGTCACCATTAAGAAAGCTCGACTTGTCGCTAAGATGTTTTCCGACAAGTTCAAGGAGTTGACTACGATGAGACTTTCTCACTCGTAGCAATGCTAAGAGTCTGTTGGAATTATATTAGCAGTTACTGCATTATTTATGAAATCTTGCAGATAGGATGTCAAAAACATTGTTTCCTCGACGATTTTCTTGAGGAAAGGTTGTATGTGATACAACTAGAAGGTTTTGATAATCCTGAAAGATGCTAACAAGTATGCAAAGCTCCAGCGGTCCTTCTAAGGCTGGAGTAAGCATCTCGGAGTTGGAATATACGCTTTGATGAGATGATCAAAGATTTTGGGTTTATACAAAGTTTATGAGAAACTTATATTTCCAAAGAAGTGAGTGGGAGCACTATAGAATTTCTGATGAGTATATATTGTTGACATATTGTTGATCAGAAATGATGTAGAATTTCTGGAAAGCATATAGGGTTATTTGAAAAGTGATTTTCAATGGAAAACCTGGATTAAGCTACTTGAACATTGAGCATCAAGATCTATAAGAATAGATCAAAATGCTTAATAGTACTTTCAAATGAACACACACCATGAGAAGATTTTGAAGGAGTTCAAAATAGATCGGCTAAGAAGGAGTTCTTGGCTGTAAGGTGTGAGTATCGAGTAAGACTCAAGACCTGACCACGGCAAAAGAGAGATAAAGGACGAAGGTTGTCCCCTATGCTTTAGACGAAGGCTCCACAATATACTATGCTGTGTACCGCACCTGAAGTGTGCCTTGCCATGAGTCGGTCAAGGGGTACAAGTGTGATCCAGGAATGCATCACAGCACAGTGGTCAAGGTTATCCTTAGTAACTAGTGGACTAAAGAATTTTCTCGATAATGGAGGTGGTAAAAGAGTTCGTCGTAAACGGTTACGCCGATGCAAACTTTGACACTAATCTGGATGACTCTGAGTAGTAAACCGGATTCGTATAGTAGAGCAGTTATTTGGAATAGTTCCAAATAGCGCGTGGTAGCTGCATCTAGGAGATGACATAGAGATTTGTAAAGCACACACGGATTTGAAAGATTCAGACCCATTGACTAATAACCTCTCTCACAAGCGATATATGATCAAACCTAATGGGTGTTGGATTCATTACAATCACATAGTGATGTGAACTAGATTATTGACTCTAGTGCAAGTGGGAGACTGTTGTAAATATGCCCTAGAGGCAATAATAAAATATTTATTATTATATTTCGTTGTTCATGATAATTGTCTATTGTTCATGCTATAATTGTATTAACTGGAAACCGTAATACATGTGTGAATACATAGACCACAACATGTCCCTAGTGAGCCTCTAGTTAACTAGCTCGTTGATCAAATAGATGGTTATGGTTTCCTGACCATGGACATTGGATGTCATTGATAACGGGATCACATCATTAGGAGAATGATGTGATGGACAAGACCCAATCCTAAGCATAACACAAGATCGTGTAGTTCGTTTGCTAAAAGCTTTTCTAATGTCAAGTATCATCTCCTTAGGCCATGAGATTGTGCAACTTCCGGATACCGTAGGAATGCTTTGGGTGTGCCAAGTGTCACAACGTAACTGGGTGGCTATAAAGGTGCACTACGGGTATCTCCAAAAGTGTCTGTTGGGTTGGCACGAATCGAGACTGGGATTTGTCACTCCGTGTGACGGAGAGGTATCTTTGGGCCCACTCGGTAATGCATCAACATAATGAGCTCAATGTGACTAAGTAGTTAGTCACGGGATCATGCATTACGGAACGAGTAAAGTGACTTGCCGGTAACGAGATTGAACGAGGTATTGGGATACCGACGATCGAATCTCGGGCAAGTAACATACCGATTGACAAAGGGAATTGTATACGGGATTGCTTGAATCCTTGACATCGTGGTTCCTCCAATGAGATCATCGTGGAACATGTGGGAGCCAACATGGGTATCCAGATCCCGTTGTTGGTTATTGGCCAGAGAGCTGTCTCGGTCATGTCTGCATGATTCTCGAACCCGCAGGGTCTACACACTTAAGGTTCGGTGACGCTAGAGTTGTTATGGGAATTAGTGTGCAGTTACTGAATGTTGTTGGAAGTCCCGGATGAGATCCCGGACGTCACGAGGAGTTCCATAATGGTCCGGAGGTAAAGATTTATATATGGGAAGTCCTATTTTGGCCACCGGAAAATGTTTGGGATTTTTCGGTATTGTACCGGGAAGGTTCTAGAAGGTTCCGGAGTGGGGCCCACCTGCATGGGGGGACCCACATGAATGTGGGTAGTGGGGGAAAGGCCCCACACCCCTGGTCAAGGCGCACCAAGATCTCCCCTTAGAAGGAATAAGATCATATCCCGAAGGGATAAGATCAAGATCCCTAAAAAGGGGGATAACAATCAGTGGGGAAGGAATTGATGGGATTTCTTTCCTCCCACCTTTGCCAACGCCCCAATGGACTTGGAGGGCAAGAAACCAGCCCCCTTCACCCCTATTTACAGTGGGGAGGCGCATGGGAGCTTGACCCTTCCCCTGGCGCAGCCCTCTCCCTCCCCAACACCTCCTCCTCCTCCGTAGTGCTTGGCGAAGCTTTGCCGGAGAACTGCAAGCTCCACCACCATGCCGTCGTGCTGCCGGAGCTCTCCCTCAACTTCTCCTCTCCCCTTGCTGGATCAAGAAGGAGGAGACGTCCCCGGGCTGTACGTGTGTTGAACACGGAGGCACCGTTGTTCGGTTCTTAGATCGGATTCGGCCGCGATCTGAATCACTTAGTGAACGACTCCACCGACCGCGTTCTTGCAACGCTTCTGCATCGCAATCTTCAAAGGTATGAAGATGCACTCCCCTCTCTCTCGTTGCTAGTTACACCATAGATTGATCCTGGTGATGTGTAGAAAATTTTGAATTTCTGCTACGTTCCCCAACACTTCTAATTTCTTGAAATGGCACTTACGACGAGACACTTTTTACCTGATAGAGTGATAATGGTTGCATGTTCATATGGTGCCTAGCTTTCATTTCTTCTAATTTTGTTGAAATGCCTTCCGCTTACTGTTTTTTCATACATATTCCATCCTCCTATCGTACGTGTGAATATGAGACGCTATCTTTTTTTGTATATATTCCATCCTCCTATCCCGCGCTTGCCTTACATCAAAGTAGTGTTCGTCTGTATCATGCATCAACCAGTTATGCAGAGCTAATTTTATTCATCTTCTTGTGGTTTTGACTTCACAAGGCAATATCAGAAAATAGGAAGGAAAAGAGTAAGTTAGGGGATGTTGGTGGTACTCCGCACCGACGCAAACAGAGACTCTCTAGATTTGCCACTGCTACTGCTAATGAAGTTGAAGTCCCAAAGCTACATGATGAGTTCATCTCCCACACTCCACCATCGCAGGTGCTTTCTCTAAGTTGACAGTGTGATAATTGGTTTCATGTTGCATATGTTTTCTAGCCTGTATTTCTTCTATTTTGATTAAATTGCACCTGCTGAGTTTATACGTTATACATGTGCATATGACATGGCTTTCTGTGTCTAGAATACACTGCATCTATCTATCATACCATGTTCTTACATCAAAGTACTGCTGTTGTGTATCCTGCATCAGTAACTCATGATTGGATGCTTTTAACATGGCAGTTTGATAGTGGTTGCATCTTGCACTGATTTCTACGTTGTACTGCTTCTAATTTTTCGAATTGCCACTTATGACAAGACACTTTTAACTTGGCAGAGTAATATTGGTTGCATCTTTCATATGGTGTCTAGCTTGCATTACTTCTATTTTCTTGAAAATCCTTCTGCTTAGTTTGCACATCGTAGCTGTGAATATGTCATGCCGTCCTGTTTTTCTTACATATTCCATCCTCATACAGTTGTCTTACATCAAAGTATTGCTTGTCTGTATCATGCATCAATGAGTTCTGAAGAGTGATTTTATTCTTTTGTGTTGTGGGTACATCTTGACATGGCAAAGTCAGAAAAGAGCAAGGAAAATAATATAGTAGGGAGTGCTGTTACTCGTCGGGTGAAACGGAAAAGGTTCTGCCGTCGAGATTCTGCTGGTACTTATAGTGCAGTAGAAGGTCCAAGTCCACCGGCTAAATCTACAAACACAGTATCACCTGCTCCACCAGCTGCAGCATCCGCTTCAACTGTACCAGCATCTCAACCAGTTACTCATTTGTTTGCTCCGGAACTGGCCAGTTCCCAAGCTGCCTTCACACCTAACACTACTTCCGAAGCACTGCTGACACAACAGGACTTGGCAAGATCAGATGAACCTCATGAGCATTAACACCAAGACGGTACCTGACTGAGTCAACTTGCAGTTGCATGCTCCTTTATATGTACTCTCAGAGTTTGATGTACACTAACATTTTCCATATTCGTTGTTGAACTAGCACCACGGCGCAAGCGGAAACAGACATCAGGGATAACGCTTGATAGATTAACAAAATCTAAAGGAGGAAGAATGGAGATCCATTTTGAGGCAGGTTTAAAAAGGCCACGTGATGCTACAAAGTCAGCCAAGTTAGTATCAGAGGCAGCCGTTGCCGTTAGGTGTCATGCGCGTATCCTCCCAACATGGATCCAGTATAGGAATGAGAAAGACAATACCCAGTTTAACACCTTCCTTGACCATTTATCCGTAAGTAATGTTATTCATCGCAATTAGTAATATTGTCTTTCTCTGTCCCATACTTTCTAGCTTCCTCCTAATAAGACTCACATTCTTTTTTCAATAGATGAGGTTCAAGTTGGATCCGAAAGATGATGCAGCTAAACAAGCATGCACTCATGTTTTTCAGTCTGCTCTGCGACAGTATCGGTACCACCTTAGAAAATCTCACTTTGAAGGCAAGGCTAACAATGAAATCGCCCAAATATCTCCAGTGGAATATATCACAGATGAAGACTGGACAACCCTCGTTAAACACTGGTCTGATCCAAAGTATCAGGTAGGTTATATGTATTTGATCAGACCACATATTGAACTTGTATTTATGTATGTGCCTTACAAGTGTATCTTCTTCTAGGCTAACTGTTTGAAGAACAAAACCAACCGTTCTAAAGTGAAATTCCAACAGACAACAGGATCTCGTAGCTATATTGCACACTGCGAGGCTCTTGTAAATAGCTGCTACTTCCTTATTTTTTGTGTGCCATATTATCGTATCTATATTGACTTGTTCCAAATATAGAGGAAAGCCCATGCGGACCAAAAAGAACCTGAACCGAATGCAGTGAAAATCTTCAAGGATTGCCACACAAGCAAGATGAAGGGCATGAGCACACCAGTTCAAGCCGCTATTGTAAGTCCTTACTCCTCCTGCCTTGAACTGATTGGTACTGTGATGTGTTCATTTAACTACTTGGTTTGCAGCCAATGTCAGTTACTCTGTTCACTTTTATACACAGTTGTCTTAACGTATCATTTCACCTTACATGGTTTAAAAGATATGAAGGATATTCTTTTGGTCTTGATCTGTAATCTAGTTGTTATGTTCACGTGCGCACACAATGATAAAATAGCCTATTTGTTTTATATCTGTTTGCCCATGATATGAATGATGTCATACTATGTTCATCCTACTTCAAACCATGTCTCTTTATCCTTAGATGTTAACGAATGTGAGGAAATAGACAATACAGTAGGCATGCTACATGGGCATATGTTCCGAAAGTGATTTTATTATGTAGTTGGCACTACAATACATGATAATGTATTACAGTAGTTCACCAAAATAAGTTATGTATAAACGTTTAACCTACTTTGTTTGTTTTTATCTCATTAGTAACTTATCTGGTATACTAATCTACAAGTTCAAACTTTCAGGAAGCTATGGAACAAATGATTGAACAGCCACAACCACCTGAAGGTGACGAGGCTACTACAGGCACAATGTCACCTCTTGCTGCAGTGCGTCAGTATCTCTCCACTAACAGTGCAAAATGCACCTTCCTGCGTAATTCTGGGTTGGTTGTCAAGGTAACCTCGTCCAAATCGCCTACTGAACAAAATCTTCCTGCTAGACAGAGTGATATATCTGTGCTCCAGACACAAGTCCAATCCCTAATGGACGTTGTTTCGGAAACAAAATAGTGGTTGAGAAATGTCGTCAAGATATGAATGGTTTTGAAACCATACTATCAGACATTCGCTTCGTTGTTGAAGAGCAATGGCAGAAAAAGGTGGAGATCGTGCTGCTCCATCAGATTCTACAGCCTGACACATTAGCACTCAGGTCAAATGATCTGTGCTTCTATACATCTGATGGTGCTTTTATCTGGAAGGACTGTAAACTTTATGCCAACAGGCCTTTTGTTGTATGATTGGAATTTATTTTGTTGTGATACAACATTTATCATGCTGCCACAAGCTGCAGTAATTACGATGCTATTTTTGTATAGTGTAGGTTTATCTTAGTAATGTATTCGGCCGAAAGCTTCGTAGGAGACCAACATGCCAACATTCGTCGGGCCCATTCCAATTGGGCTAAAAACGATTACGGGCCGAAATTGGCATGTATCCCACTAAAAATATCTGGGCTTAAATTAGCATAAGCTTTCAAATTTTTCTGGTAGGCCTGTGCCCATAGTGGGCCTTTAACAGGCCTAAACATAATGTGGGCCCTCAGTAAAAATAGGCCGTTTATAGGTGTAAATATCTCGAGCCCATAAAAAACATGGGCCTTTAATAGACCGAAAGTGAGATTGGGCCCTGATTGTGCCAAATAACCCACTGGACTTAGCAGGCCGAAATGGTGGCCCATTTACGATGCGGATATTTGACAGGCCGAAATTTGGACGGGCTGTAAATGCGCCGACCTAATACACGGGCCTTTAACAGGCCGGAACTTCGGTCGGGCTAGATTATCGTCATTTTTATATGGGCCGTTAATGGGCCCGATATGACGTTGGGCCACATATGGCCCATGGTTTACGTCCGGCGTTAACAGGCCAAAAATGACAACAGGCCGAAAGTGGCCCAAATCTATAGTGGGCCTCTAACAGGCTGAATGACAGACATGGCAGAATATGACCCAAATCCTTCACGGTCGTTTATGGGCCGAAAGTTTTGATGGCCTGTAAATGGGCCCAAATGAAGCCGGACCTTTAACAGGCCGGAAATACACCGGGCCGTAATTCGGCCCAATTACTTAGCGGACTGTTAACGGGCCAGAAGTGACCATGGGCCACATTGATGACAAGTTTAGACCAGGCCGTTGACGGGCCGATTTGATAGAGAATGTTGGGCCTTTAGCTGGGCCGGCCCATTATGGTCTGCAGAATCTTGTGGGCGTTTAGCTGGGCCGGCCCATGTGGTCCGCAAAATTTTGTGGGCCTTTAGCTGGGCCGACCCATTTTGGTCCGCTAAATTTTGTGGGCCCTTAGCTGGGCCGACCCATTATGGTCCGCTAAATCTTATGGGCCTTCGGTTGGGCCGGCCCATTTAAACTTTGTGGGCCACTTTTGGGCCGGTCCACGTGTCAACATATCATAGTCCCATCTCGACCGTTGGATGAGTGACACCTGTGCCAATGCGGAGCTGACACGTGGATCCGTCAGCCAATGAGAATTTTACACGTGGAAAATCGGCATTGGTCGTGACTGTTAACGGGTTATCGGATCCAAAATCCAACCCGATAGCTTAACGGCGTTCCGTTACGGTGGATGCCACGTGTCGGTCACCCTTGACGAAAGCACTTCTATGACGCGCGATTTATCGTCATGGAAGTGGACACTTCCGTGATGATAATTTTGGTAATGTCATGGAACACTTCTACGACAACATAGGTATGACTATCTTGATTCTGTCATAAATTTGTCATGGATGTACATGCATGACAAAAAACGCGACCTACTGTGACAAACACGTATCATCACGGAAGTGTACTTTTTTTGTAGTGCAAGCATCCGCAACTACTAAAGATCATTAAGGTAAAACCCAACCATAGCATTAAAGCATCATAGGACAGCACCAATAATAAAACATGCAACTCAAACCAATCGTAGCAATTCATCAATCACCGATAGGACAACAAAAATCTACTCAGACATCATAGGATGGCAACACATCATTGGATAATAATATGAAGCATAAAGCACCATGTTCAAGTAGAGGGTACAGCGGGTTGCGGAGAGTGGACCGCTGAATATAGATGGGGGAAGGTGATGGAGATGTTGGTGAAGATGATGGAGGTGTTGGTGAAGATCACGGTGATGATGATGGCCGCCGGCAGTGTTCTGGCGCCACCGGAAGCAAGGGGGAGAGAGCCCCCCTTCTTCTTCTTCTTCCTTGACCTTCTCCCTAGATTGGAGAAGGGTTTCCCCTCTGGTCCTTGGCTCCCATGGTGTGGAAGGGGCGAGAGCCCCTCCGAGAATGGATCTGTCTCTCTGTTTCTACGTTCCCGGATTCTGCCCTGGCACCGTTTCTTTTATATCTGGAGATCCGTAACTCCGATTGGATTGAAACCTTCGCCCAGATATTTTTCCAAAAATTAGCTTTCTTGTGGCCAAAGTAGAGCATCAACCGCCTTACGAGGGCCCCACGAGGGTCAGGGGTGCACCCACTTAAAGTGGTGGCGTGGGCCACCCTCGTGGCCACCTCGAGCACCGTCTCGCGTTGATTCTTCCTCCTAAAAATCACAAATATTCCAAAATAATTCTCCGTCCATTTTTATCCCGTTTGGACTCTGTTTGATATGGGGTTTCTGCGAAACATCAAACATGCAACAAACAGGAACTGGCACTGGGCACTGGATCAATATGTTAGTCCCAGAAAATAGTATAAAAAGTTGCCAAAAGTATATGAAAGTTGAATAATATTGGCATGGAACAATCAAAAATTATAGATACGACGGAGATGTATCAGCATCCCCAAGCTTAATTCCTGCTCGTCCTCGAGTAGGTAAATGATAAAAAAGACAATTTTTGATGTGGAATGCTACCTAGCATAATCTTGATCATATGTCTAATCATGGCATGAATATTAAGACACGAGTGATTCAAAGCAATAGTCTATCATTTGACATAAAGACAATAATACTTCGAGCGTACTAATAAAGCAATCATGTCTTTTCAAAACAACATGGCCAAAGAAAGTTATCCCTACAAAATCATATAGTCTGGCTGTTGCTATATCTTCATCACACAAAGTATTTAATCATGCACAACCCTGATGACAAGCCAAGCAATTGTTTCATACTTTAGTAATCTCAAACTTTTTCAACTTTCACGCAATACATGAGTGTGAGCCATGGACATAGCACTATATGTGGAATAGAATGGTGGTTGTGGAGAAGACAAAAAGGAGAAGATAGTCTCACATCAACTAGGCATATCAACGGGCTATGGATATGCCCATTAATAGATATCAATGTGAGTGAGTAGGGATTGCCATGCAACGGATGCACTAGAGCTATAAATGTATGAAAGCTCCACAAAAGAAACTAAATGGGTGTGCATCCAATTTGCTTGCTCACGAAGACCTAGGGCATTTTGAGGAAGCCCATCATTGGAATATACAAGCCAAGTTCTTAATGAAAATTCCCACTAGTATATGGAAGTGTTAACATAGGAGACTCTCTCTATGAACAACATGGTGCTACTAAAGCACAAGTGTGGTAAAAGGATAGTAGCATTGCCCCTTCTCTCTTTTTCTCTCATTTTTTATTTTCTCTTTTTTTGGGCTTCTTTGGCCCCCTTTTTTTATTTGGCTTCTTTGGCCTTTTTTTCATTAAGTCCGGAGTCTCATCCCTACTTGTGGTCGAATCATAGTCTCCATCATCCTTTCCGCACAGGGGCAATGCTCTAATAATGATGATCATCACACTTTTATTTACTTACAACTCAATATTACAACTCGATATCTAGAACAAAGATATGACTATATGAATGCCTCCGGCGGTGTCCCGGGATGTGCAATGATCTAGCGTAGCAATGACATAAAAAAACGGACAAGCCATGGAAACATCATGCTAGCTATCTTACGATCATGCAAAGCAATATGACAATGAATGCTCAAGTCATGTATATGATGATGATGGAAGTTGCATGGCAATATATCTTGGAATGGCTATGGAAATGCCATGATAGGTAGGTATGGTGGCTGTTTTGAGGAAGGTATATGGTGGGTGTATGGTACCGACGAAAGTTGCGCGGCACAATAGAGGCTAGCAATGGTGGAAGGGTGAGAGTGCGTATAATCCAGGGACTCAACATTAGTCATAAAGAACTCATATACTTATTGCAAAAATCTACAAGTCATTGAAACAAAGTAATACTCGCATGCTCCTCGGAGGATAGATTGGTAGGAAAATACCATCGCTCGTCCCGGACCGCCACTCATAGGGAAGACAATTAATAAATAAAATTGTGCTCCAACTTCATCACAAAGTGGTTCACCATACGTGCATGCTTCAGGAATCACAAACCTCAACACAAGTATTTCTACTAATGCACAATCACCCACTAGCATGACTCTAATATCACCACCTTTATATCGCAAAACTATTGCAAGGAATCAAACATTCATATTCAGCGATCTACAAGTTTATGTAGGATTTTATGACTAACCATGTGAATGACCAATTCCTGTCATCTCTCTAAATAGATATAAGTGAAGCAAGAGAGTTTAATTCTTTCTACAAAAGATATGCCCACGCTCTAACAAATATAAATGAAGCAAAAGAGCATTCTACAAATGGCGGTTTTCTATGTGAAGAGAAACAGGTAATCCAGACTTCAAATGATATAAGTGAAGCACATGAAGCATTCTATAAAGCCATAGTCAAAAGATTTAAGTGAAGTGAAATGAGAATTCTATAAATCAACCAAGGAATATCTCATACCAGCATGGTGCATAAAAGAAAAATGAGAACTAAATGCAAAAGACGCTCCAAGACTTGCACATATCGCATGAACGAAACGAATACGAAAACATACCAATACTTGTTGAAGAAAGAGGGGATGCCTTCCGGGGCATCCCCAAGCTTAGACGCTTGAGTCTCCTTGAATATTTACTTGGGGTGCCTTGTTCATCCCCAAGCTTGAGCTCTTGCCTCTCTTCCTTTTCCTCACATCGAGACCTCCTTGATCAAACACTTCATCCACATAAAACTTCAACAGAAAACTCGGTAAGATCCGTTAGTATAATAAAGCAAATCACTACTCTGAGTACTGCTGCAAACCAATTCATATTTTGTTTTTGCATTGTGTCTACTGTAATATAACTTTTTCATGGCTTAATCCACTGATAGAAATTGATAGTTTCATCAAAACAAGTAAACTATGCATCAAAAACAGAATCTGTCAAAAGCAGAACAGTCTGTAGCAATATGAATATTCACCATACTTCTGTTACCCCAAAAATTATACCAAAATTAGTAAAAACAAATAATTTGTATAGCAAGACAGTGCAAAAAGTTTCAGAACCGTTTGCCGTTCCAGCAAAAAATGTAAAATCGCGCACTACAGCCAAAGTTTCTGTCCTGCACCGTACAAACCAACAAGCATTGTAAACATCCTAAAGGCAAACCTTAGAACATTATTTTCATAATACAATGGAATTGTACAAGGGGATAATTATTTTTGATGAAAAGTTTCTGTAATTAAGATTCACAAAGTTTCCGTGAGCATGAACAAAATTCAAGGAGCTCCCCCACTTCAACAATGCTTGTCTCTCTCACTTTCACTTTCCTTTTTGAAAAGTTTTGGGTTCCCCTCTTTATTTTTTTGTTTCTAAACTTTACGAAAGCACTCAACAGAAATAAATGACTCTCTAAAACTTCCGGGTTGTCTCCCTGGCAGCGCTTCCTTTAAAGCCATTAAGCTAGGCATATAGTGCTCGAGTAATGGATCCACCCGGATCCCAAGGTATATCAAAGCCAATTTTAATTAACAATGATTTGTGATTTAGTAGTGAGCACAAAGTAACATATATCAAGCAATGACGAAGTCTACCTCTCTTCCTATGCATCGGCATGTCATAAAAGAAAAATTCATGCACACCAAGTAAAGGCTAGTGCATACTATAAACAGTTTCTTGCAATTTTATCATATTGGAAACATAGAGAGGTGGAGATATAGTTTCTCTCTCATAATAATTGCAAGTAGGAGCAGCAAGCACATGCATATTATATCTATCAAAATTATCATGTGTAGTAGTAAAAAGCAACCCATCAATATAATCCTTACTAAGCACAAACTTCTCCGATATAGTGTAGTCGAGAGAATTCAAAAAGATAATAGAACTATCATGCGTGGGTGCAATAGCAACAATTTCATGTTTAACATAAGGAACTATAGCAAGTTCATCTCCATAAGCATAATTCATATTGGCATCTTGGCCACAAGCATAGCAAGCATCATCAAAAAGGGATCTTTCAAACGAATTAAAGGGATCATAGCAATCATCCTTTGGTAAGAACAAAGGGATATTAATAATGTATGAGTTGAAGAGTTACTCTCATTAGAAGGTGGGCACGGGTAGCTAATCCGCTCTTCCTCCTTTTGTTCTTCGCTCTCCTCATCATCTTTTTCATCCAATGAGCTCACAGTTTCATCAATTTCTTCTTCTATAGACTCCTACAAAATATTATTCTCTTCTTGGACAACGGAGACTTTCTCAATAAATGCATCAATTTTGGAATTGTATTCATAATTTTCATAGCAATATCTAAGTATAGCAAAATTTTCAGGTCTATAAACTGAATCATCAAAATCATCAAACTCTTTAAACATAGATTCAATCTCATAAGCACCCATAAAGGCAACGAATTCTTCTATTTGTTCCACATCATAGTAATCATAGATACCATTAGCATAAGAAGCCAAGGTTTTTATTATCATTGAATTTGCATGAAAAGGGAAGGTGTGGAGACTTCATCCTAGAGCAATAAGTATAATCATATCTCAAGCATAGTTGACGGGCATACCAATACAACATATGAATTTGATCCCATAATAGTTTCCCTTTATGTGTCAAGCGATAATCCCTAAAGTATTCACATTGATCCAACGTGTCTCCCATAACATAGTTGAATGAGGTTTCCTCAGGATTATCAAAGTAGTACATAATTTCTTGCACATAACGAGCATCGAGGGTTTTAGGAGGTTCCCCATCTCCATGAGTAGCAAGTCACCTATTTTTTTTGGTATTTCGTGTTCCATATCCATAACTAAAGATAGAGAACAACTAAGAACAGCAAGTAAAAATTACTTAGTGATAAAGCAAACAAGCACACACAAGAATATTCACCCCATGCTATGATTCCCCGGCAACGGCGCCAGAAAAAGGTCTTGATAACCCACAAGTATAGGGGATAATAGTAGCCTCTTTCGATAAGTAAGAGTGTCAAACCCAACGAGGAGCTAAAGGTTGAACAAATATTCTCTCAAGTCCTATCTTCCACTGATACGACTCTACGCACGCTTAGTGTTTGCTTTACCGAGAACAAGTATGAAACTAGAAGTACTTTGTAGGTGTGCTAGGATAGGTTTGCAAGATAATAAAGAACACGTAAATATAAACTAGGGGCTGTTTAGATAAAGAAGCAATAAAGTAAATATAGCGAGTGTGGAAAAGTGGTGGTAGGAGTTGTGAAATTGTTTCTAAGCAATTGACTACGTTACTAGACCGGTAATCACTATTGCAATTCTATTTGAGGGAGAGGCATAAGCTAACATACTTTATTTTCTTGGATCATATGCACTTATGATTGGAAATCTAGCAAGCATCCGCAACTACTAAAGATCATTAAGGTAAAACCCAACCATATCATTAAAGCAACAACTCCCCTTTATCCCATACGCAAACAACCTACTTACTCGGGTATGTGCTTCTCTCACTCACGCCACCCACCACAAGCAAATCATGAACATATTGCAAACCCTACAGCAGGGATCCCTCACGCTTGTGCGACGCGGGGAGCACCATAGGACAACACCAATAATAAAACATGCAACTCAAACCAATCATAGCAATTCATCAATCACCGATAGGACAACAAAAATCTACTTAGACATCATAGGATGGAAACACATCATTGGATAATAATATGAAGCATAAAGCACCTTGTTCAAGTAGAGGGTACAACGGGTTGCGAGAGAGTGGACCGCTGAATATAGATGGGGGAAGGTGATGGAGATGTTGGTGAATATGATGGAGGTGTTGGTGAAGATCGCGGTGATGATGATGGCCCCCGGCGGCGTTCCGGCGCCACCGGAAACAAGGGGGAGAGAGCCCCCCCTCTTCTTCTTCTTCTTCTTCTTCTTCTTCTTCCTTGACCTTCTCCATAGATTGGAGAAGGGTTTCCCCTTTGGTCCTTGGCTCCCATGGCGTGGGAGGGGCGAGAGCCCCTCCGATATTGCATCTATCTCTCTGTCTCTCTCTGTTTCTGCGTTCTCGGATTCTGCCCTGGCACCGTTTCTTTTATATCTGGAGATCCATAACTCTGATTGTATTGAAAACTTCGCCCAGATATTTTTCCAAAAAATAGCTTTCTCGCGGCCAAAGTAGAGCATCAACCGCCTTATGAGGGGCCCACGAGGGCAGGTGCACGCCCACTTAAAGTGGTGGCGTGGGCCACCCTCGTTGCCACCTCGGGCATTGTCTCGCGTTGATTCTTCCTCCCAAAAATCACAAATATTCCAAAATAATTATCCGTCCGTTTTTATCCCGTTTGGACTCTATTTGATATGGGGTTTCTGCGAAACATAAAACATGCAACAAACAAGAACTGGCACTGGGCACTGGATCAGTATGTTAGTCCCCAAAAAAAAGTATAAAAAGTTGCCAAAAGTATATGAAAGTTGAATAATATTGGCATGGAACAATAAAAAATTATAGATACGACGGAGACGTATCACACCGCAAAGGTGGCCCGAAGCAGGATAAACCGTTGTGTCTCTCTTTCCCTTTGAGCTTGACGCGCTAGGCTTAGAGGATCGTGAGTAGGCAGGTTGGGTAGGTTGAGATCTCCGCACGCAGCCCAGAGTTCGAACCTATCAAGGGTTTGCCGAACTCAAAATCCAACATTTGGCGCGCCAGGTAGGGATGTGTTTGATCCTCTCTTTGGTCGATCGATCCAGCGCTACTCTGACACTTCCATGGCTAACGCACGTCGGGCTCGCGGTGAGCGCTGAGCCGCAGTTGCCGCCTGTGATGCTCAGATGGCTCCGGCGGGTGACAGCTGTCCTCGTCGTCCTCTGTCACCGGCAGCCAACGCCACCATGGGCCCTGCCAGCCACGAGCAGCAAGCTTCATCGCTGCACCCCTCGGTGCACCACGACGGGCGCACCGCCACTCCATCACTGACTCCGGCCGCTTCGTCCTCCCACGCACGTCGTGGTCCGGCGAATGCACAAGCTGCTCTGCTCATGGCGCGGGAGCTCCTTCGCTACCGCCTTGTCGACGACTTCTACGAGGAGTGGCTCGAGCGCATCACCGAGCTCGTTAGCACCGCCGGAGACTCCACTGCACAGGCCCGCTTGCTGCCTCAGCAGCCGCCTACCGCGGGCGACGTGGCTCACGGGGCACCTCCACCACCTCCAGCCCAGGGCGCCATCGTCGAACCAAGGCGGATGGCACCGCGGCGTGACCCGCCACGCCAGGTGCCTGCGCGCGAAGAGACGAGCTGCCAAGTGGTGCTTCGGCCCCAAGAAGATGCACGTGCGCTTCCAGAACCCCCACGTCAAGACCGTGTGCCGCCTGTGATGGTGGCGGCGCACGAGCACGAAGACCAAGATCCACCTCCTCGACGGGCTCCCGTGACCACAGCAGGGTGCCATGCGTTCACCCCGGAGCTTCGCAACGTCATCTGGCTGGGCAAGTTCAAGCCTGATCTGCCCCCATGCTATGACGGCACCGCCGACCCGGCCGAGTTCCTGCCGCTCTACGAGCTGAGCATCGAGGCGGCCAGCGACGACGAGGAGATCATGGCGAACTGGTTCCCCATGGCCCTCAAGGATGGGGCGCGCTCCTGGCTCCTGAATCTCCCCGTGGGATCTGTCTCCTCCTGGGATGAGATGCACGACCGCTTGATGACCCACAAGTGTAGGGGATCAATCATAGTCCTTTCGATAAGTAAGAGTGTCGAACCCAACGAGGAGCAGAAGGAAAT
The DNA here is from genome assembly GCF_002162155.2 of Triticum dicoccoides. Classification (NCBI taxonomy): domain Eukaryota; kingdom Viridiplantae; phylum Streptophyta; class Magnoliopsida; order Poales; family Poaceae; genus Triticum; species Triticum dicoccoides. The sequence goes on from NC_041387.1 coordinate 126,978,187, forward strand.
GATAAGTGGTTTTCGGTAAGGTTTTCTCTGCAAGCACTTAAACTGTAGGTGATAGATAGTTTTGTGATAAGATTAATGGTAACGAGTAACAAGTAAATAAAGTAAATAAAGTGCAGCAAGGTGGCCCAATCCTTTATGTAGCAAAGGATAAGCCTGGACAATTTCTAATAATGAGAAAGGAGCTCCCGAGGACACATGGGAATTAGTGTCAAGCTAGTTTTCATCACATTCATATGATTCGGGTTCGGTACTTTGATAATTTGGTATGTGGGTGGACCGGTGCTTGGGTACTGCCCTTACTTGGACAAGTATCCCACTTATGATTAACCCCTATTGCAAGCATCCGCAACTACAAAAGAAGTATTAAGGTAAACCTAACCGCAACATTAAACATATGGATCCAAATCAACCCCTAACGAAGCAACGCATAAACTAGGGTTTAAGCTTCTGTCACTCTAGCAACCCATCATCTACTTATTACTTCCCTATGCCTTCCTCTAGGCCCAAATAATGGTGAAGTGTCATGTAGTCGACGTTCACGTAACACCACTAGAGGAAAAGACAACATACATCTCATCAAAATATCGAACGAATACCAAATTCACATGACTACTAATAGCAAGACTTCACCCATGTCCTCAGGAACAAACGTAACTACTCACAAAGCATATTCATGTTCATAATCAGAGGGGTAATAATATGCATAAAGGATCTGAACATATGATCTTCCACCAAGTAAACCAATTAGCATCAACTACAAGGAGTAATCAACACTACTAGCAACCCACAGGTACCAATTTGTGGTTTTGATACAAGATTGGATACAAGAGATGAACTAGGGTTTTGAGAGGAGATGGTGCTGGTGAAGATGTTGATGGAAATTGACCCCCTCCCGATGAGAGGATCGTTGATGATGACGTTGGTGATGATTTCCCCCTCTCGGAGGGAAGTGTCCCCGGCAGAACAGCTCCGCCAGAGCCCTAGATTGGTTACGCCAAGGTTCCGCCTCGTGGCAGCGGAGTTTCGTCCCGTAAGCTTGCCCACGATTTTTCCAGGGTAAAAGCTCTAATATAGCAGAAGATGGACACCAGGGCCCACCAGGGGGTCCAGGAGACAGGGGGCGCACCCAGTAGGGGGGGCGCGCCCCCCACTCTCCTGGATGAGGTGTGGTCCCCCTGGTGTATTTCTTTTGCCCAAAAATTCTTATTAATTCCAAAAGGATGTTTCGTGGAGTTTCAGGACTTTTGGAGCTGTGCAGAATAGGTTTCCAATGTTTGCTCCTTTTCGAGCCAGACAGCTGCCGGCATTCCCCCTCTTCATGGTAAACCTTGTAAAATAAGAGAGAATAACCATAAGTATTGAGATATAATGTGTAATAACAGCCCATAATGGAATAAATATTGATATAAAAGCATGATGCAGAATGGACGTATCAACTCCCCCAAGCATAGACCTCGCTTGTCCTCAAGCGAAAGCCGAAATCGAAAAATATGTCCACATGTTTAGAGATAGAGGTGTCGATAAAAATAAAATACGGACATGAGGGCATCATGATCATTCTTATAACAGCAACATATAAAGATTTTATCATATGATTTCTTATGCTTAAGTAACAATCAATTCACAATGTCAAGTATGGTTCAAAAACTTCATTGGGAACTAACAAACTATAATCTCAGTCATTGAAGCAATTGCAATTTATCATAACATCAGAAAGAGTCAACAATAGAGCTTTGTAGCAAGCTCACATACTCAACTATCTTTTTGTCTCCTATAATTGCTAACACTCACGCAATACTTGTGGTTATGGAATTTCAGCCAGACACTGAGAAAGACAGGGGCTTATTGTGTTGCCTCCCAACATATTCACCTTTAGGTGATGTCAACAATAATAGCCCATGCTAACTTACATCCAATTGGATATATATATCACGATCTTTCAAACACGAGGAGCTTGCCAAAGGATAAAATGAAAAAGGGAAAGGTGTGGATCACCTTGACTCAAGCAAAAAGTAAAACATAAAGTAAAAGATAGGCCCTTCGCAGAGGGAAGCAGAGGTTGTCATGTGCGTTTAGGGTTGATGCACAAAATCTTAATGCAAAAGAATGTCACTTTATATTGCCCCTTGTGTGTGGACCTTTATTATGCAGTCCATTGCTTTTATTACTTCCACAACAAGATCGTACAAAGCTTATTTTCTCTGCACTAATAAGTCATACATATTCAGATAGCAATTTTTATTGCTTGCAACATGACAACTTACTTGAAGGATCTTACTCAATCCATAGGTAGGTATGGTGGACTCTCATGGCAAAACTGGGTTTAAGGATTTTTGGAAGCACAAGTAGTATCTCTACTTGGTGCAAGGAATTTGGCTAGCATGAGGGGGAAAGGCAAGCACAACATGTTTGGAAGGTCACTGACAATATACTTTAACTGAGATGTCGGAAAACATAAACCATTACGTTGTCTTCCTTATCCAACGTCAACTCTTTTAGCATGTCATACTTAATGAGTGCTCCCAATTATAAAAGGTGTCCAAGATAATATATTTATATGTGAACCCCTCTTTCCTTATCACTTCCTATTAATTGCAACGATGACCAAGGCTAAGTTTATCAACTCTCAACAATTTTTATGCCTCATACTTTCTATGTGTGAAGTCATCACTATCCATAAGATCAATATGAACCCTTTTGTTCTTTCTACTTTCTCAAGATCATAGCAACATAGCAAAGCCCTTGACTCAACACTAATCTTTATTATAGATAGCTCACGGACTCAATTACAAAAAGAGATCACAAAGTAAAACTCAAAACTACTTGATATCAAAACTTTAATCTACTAGATATAGATACTACTAAAAGGATCGAACTAAATAAAAGCGGTAAAGATAGGAGTGTGATGATGATACGACACCGGGGCACCTCCCCCAAGCTTGGCAGTTGCCAAGGGGGGTGCCCATACCCATGTGATTATGTCCTCGGAGGTGGTGAAGTAGGAGTTGTTGATGATGTAGTGTTCCTCAATTTACGCTTGAGTATAATATTTTGCTCCTTTAGGTCCTCAATCTCCTGCTCAAGGCTTAATACTCTTTTGCATAATTCCTGTTTATTTTCCTGCAAGAGACGAAAAGGGGTAAACTCAATCTTTGGCTTCTTTGCTCTATCAGGGAAGCTTGACTTTGTAAACTCCACGTGCATGTCCCCAGGCTGAGGTAATGGAGCTTAGTCTTCGTCTGAACTCGTCTCCTCCTTTACTTTAGGCTCATAGCCTTCCTCTTCTTCAAAGGTCCAGCCATCATGCTCCAAGTCCCCGTAGACCTTAGGGTCTGTGAGGAAATCAGCCACATAACTTTCCCCTTCCGAATCCTGAGACGACATATTGCTCTAAATCTGAAACAAGAACAGCTCGAAATGAAAACAGAGGATATTTGCGTGATACAATGGTCAAAACCTTTGGGAGTATATATAATGAATTTTTATCGACCAAAATACGTAACGTGCAAGAAAACGGAGTCCAGGAGGCACACGAGGTGCCCACGAGACAGGGGGCGCGCCCAGTAGGAGGGGGCGCGCCCTCCACTCTTGTGGGGGCCTCGTGTCCCTTTCGGACTACTTCTTTCTTCCTAAAATTCTTAAATATTCCAAAACTGATAAAACTTGCCATGGGAGTTGTTTTGGAGTCGGTTTACTTACCGTACCACATACCTATTCCTTTTTGGAGTCTGGAACATTCTGGAAATTGTTTTTTTTGAGGAATTGGACAGTGGGAGAGGCTCCCAATGTGTTTGTATTACTCAAAAGCAGGGTACAATGTACATGACGTTTTTACCTGGCGCCTTACCTCCACCTGTGGAGGCTAGGGCTACTACTACTTTATATGGTGGGGGCAATCAAGGGGGTTCTAAGCTAATTACAAGGGAGAGAATAAAGTCTCTCACATCTTCTCTGGTTCTATGTTGGAGCAGGGCAAAGTCATGTTTGAAACGTTGGAGCCATGATAGAATAGTTGGTGGGATGCTTCTGAAATGTTTGTCATTCCTCTCTTTCCAAATGCTCCAAGCCGCTTGAAGGAAAACATCCATGAACATGGGACTGCTCCAATCATGAGCTGCCATGCTGATCCACCGAAGCCTTGAACCAGTTTGCTGCCAAGTTATCCCTAGAATGGACCAACATCGTTGGCTAAAGGGGCACTGGAAGATCATGTGTTCGACAGTCTCTTCAATTTGCTGATCACAAAGAAGGCAGTTGTAATCGTCCCCAATATTGTAGTGTCTCCTCTTTAGCATGTTACGTGTGTTTAAGCGGTCAGAGAGAAGAAGCCACCCAAAGACCTTAATTTTGAGTGTTGACCTGGCCGCCCAGAGCCACTTGTATGATTGATGTGCATGCACCTCTCGAAAATAGAATTTGTAGTATTTGATGGCCTTAAAATCCACTGAGCCCCAACAGTAAGTCCAGTTATCGTGTGGGGTCGGATCAGTAGCGTTGCCAACATGCCTCACCTCTTGCTGAAGATCACGGATTTCTTGCATTGCTTGGACTGATAGTGGGAGGTGAAACATTTCATGCAGAGATGTGGATCCTAGGAAATCCTTAACCGAAATATCTTCATTTTTTTGCAAAGGAGAAGGCGCGCTGGTACTTTTCATCGAGAGTGGCGTCGAGCCACATGTCTTTCCACATGAGCACTGTAGCTCCATCATGCACAATGGCTTTAGAAATCCCTCTGTAAATCGGGGTGAGCTTGAGAACATCTCTCCACCAGAATGATCCGCATGGTTCCATGGCATGGGGGATTTTGTTTGTATAGTATGTGGACCACACAAGCTCCACCCAAGGTACATCGTGCTTGTTGTAGAATTTATGCAGATATTTGAGAAGGAGGGCATCGCTTTGTACGCGTAGGTTGATTATACCAAGGCCTCCACACTGTTTTGGTCTACACACCATACTCCAGGCCGCAAGGGAATTGCATTTGTCCCCATGTTCTGTCTTCTTTGTCCATAGACACTTCCTTCGCAGTTTATCAAGCAGTTCAATTATCTTTGGTGGCAGTCTGAGAGTGCACAAAGCAAAGATGACTAGTGAAGTGATCATGGTATTGAGTAGAGATAGCCTGGCTCCATACGACATCAAGGCCAGAGTGCTTGACATCCGACGTTCCATTGTACAAACAAGCGGCATTAAATCTTGAACTGAGGGCTTGGTTGTCCCGAGAGGTAACCCTAGGTAAGTGAAGGGCATGGAACCAACATTACATCCAAAGATATTGGAGAGCTCATTGTAGCAGGCAGCCTCATAGTTAATTGGGATCAGTGTGGACTTGTGGAAGTTTATCTTGAGCCCAGTGGAGTCAGCGTAGTCAGTGAAAATGTTTTTGATTGTGAGGGCTTGGACCGGGCATGCAGGAAGAAGAATGAGCGTGTCGTCCGCGTATTGTATCACAGGGTAGTCGTGTTGGTTCTCTCTGGGGAATGGTAGCTGGATTCGGCCATGTCTGAAAGCGTCATTGATTGCGGCCTGTAAGAGGTCAGCCGCCAATACAAAAATCAATGGAGAGAATGGGTCACCCTGTCGAACACCACATTTACAGTTGAATTGACGACCCGGGACCCCATTTAGAAGCACCGCTGACTTGCCAGAGGAGAAAATGCATTTTACCCAATTGAGCCATCTGTCATCAAATCCCATATGCTGCATAATCATAAGCATAGCATCATGTTCGATCGTATCAAAGGCCTTTGCGAAATCCAGTTTTAGGAGGATGATCTTTTCCTTGGAGGCTTGACACTGATGGATATATTCAAACGCCCAGGCGAGACAGTCCTGTAGTGATCGGCCTTTTAGGAATCCATATTGGTTTCGATGAACGATTTTAAGAATGAGCTTTTGTAGTCGGTTGGCAAGAAGTTTTGTGAGAATCTTAAGACAACAATTCAACAAAGTGATGGGTCTAAAATCAGAGACATTCTCTGGGGAGCGAACCTTAGGAATGAGTGTAATAAACCCCTCATTGATGCTTTCAAGATTTAGGGTCCCCTCATAGAACTGGTTGCATAGATCATAGAAGTCGTTCTTAATAATATGCCAGCATTTTTTGATAAAGATACCAGAGAAACCATCTGGTCCTGGAGCTCGGTCGGTCGGCATTTCGTTAACGATCACATCTATCTCCTGCTTGGTGAAGGGGACAGTAAGTGTCTCCAATCCCTCAACTTTTTTGATGATATCAGGGAGGTTGAATTTCATTTGGAATTCGCCTGATTTCCCCAACCGCTCTTTAAATGTATGATAAATGATTGCCTCTTTACCCGCGTGGTCATCTACGACCGATCCATCCGAGAGTTTGAGTGTTGGTATTGTGTTTCGTCTGTATCTCTCCGATGCCAGAGCTTTCAGAAATTTAGGGTCTTCGTCTCCAAATTTGATCCAACGGATAGTGCATCTTTTTTGCCAGTATTGTCGTTGATAGCCCAACAACCGAAGGAGGTGCCTTTTCAGGATTGTCCTGAAGTTCTGCTCTGGTGTGGAGAGGGCTCTAATGTTTTCAATAGCATCAAGATTGGCTAATGCAAGATTAGAATTGTCGATCGCCACTGTTAGTTTAGAGAATCTTTTACTCCACCGCTTCAACTCATATCTGAGTGCTTTGAATTTTCTGGCTAGCAAAGTGGCTGCATTGGAGGTATGCTTGAAGGTTCTTGACCAGACCGATTGGACTAACTCAAAGAAACCAGGATGTTCAGTCCAATAAGATTCAAACCTAAAAATTTTACTGCGTGGAATGGATGTTTCAATTTTCACCACACACGGGATATGATCAGAAACTGGTTTTCCCAAGGGCACCACTAGTGTGTTGGGGTATGAAGATGTCCAATTGTTGGAAGTGAGGAACCAGTCTAACTGTTCAAGCAGTGGATCAATATGCATATTGCTCCATGTGTAGGCCCTGCCCTTGATTGGCAGTTCAATTAACTGATTCGATCGAATGATGTCGTTGAAAGTGATCATGTCATTTGGATTACCTCCAGGCTTGTTCCTGTTGTCGGGGCCACGTATGTAATTAAAGTCTCCCAATAAAAGCCAATCATCATTAGATGGAATATTAAGATGTCGGAGCCAATTTGTATAAGTCACTCTAGAATCCCCTTGGCATGGGCCATAAATATTTACCAACGTCCATTCCTGGGAAGACTGTGTGGAACGAAACTTAATGGCCAACGCAAAATCTTCTTCCATTATCACAGAGCCAGTAAAGATGGCACTATTCCAGATTGTGACGATCCCTCCCGAGGCCCCATTCGAAGGTATGTAAGCAAATTTGTCAAATCTCTTCGGGCAGCAAGATTTAATCAACATATTATCAATGGTGGGTTTTTTTGTTTCTTGCAGACAAATGATAGCACAACCACTAGAAGCGATAGCATTAGATAGCGCTAAAAGTTTAGGTTCAGAGTTTAAGCCACGTACATTCCAGCATAGGATGTTCCAATTCAACAAAGAAGACATGAAAGGATAAAGCAAAATAGGTAAGCCTCTCAGCAGGCACTTTCAGATACTTCAAGCCTGGGGCGGGCCGTCCGCAGAATCGGCCATGAGAGCTTCTTCAGAGACCTCGGCTGGCGGTATGGCGCACTTGCTAATTCCAATGTGCTGCAGAACCTGAATTGGAGTAGGCGGCGGGATGTAGTCCCCCTGATTGACTGTGTGATCAACAACCTCCATAGGAGTATCAGTAGCAGAGGGTACAACTCGGGGTTTAACTTTAGAGGGTTTTGGCTTAGTGTCAGAGACAGAGGGTACCTTAAACCCATCATATTTGTTGGATCGATTGCTGCGACGCACCTCCAGCACAGATGCTGGAGCTTTGGCTTTGCCTTTCCTGACTACTGAAGTGCCTGCACCCAGATCCACCGCAGGAGGAGCAATCAAAGTCTTGGTGGCTTCAGTTGATGCTTCAGTGATAGCATTGGGAAGCTGAGGAAGCACTGCATCATCCGGAGCAGTTAGGCTCAGAGCATTAGTGTTAGTAGGAATGGTCACATCTGACGGCACATCCTGACCGAGGCCAGCATCAATCTCAGTAATGACAACCTTGGAAGTAGCAGCCCGGGGAAGAATGGCAGATTCCTCAAGAGACACAGGCGCATCATCTCCCTGGTGTAGAGCCCATGAGGTGTGACCAGGAATGAGGATAGTACGAGAGGCAGAGCCAGCAGAGTGTTTGACAGTTTTAGATGCTGACCGAACAGAGAAATGCCCATTTGTCTCCTCAACATTGACCGAGAATTGCACTGAACTATCCCGAAAACCAAAACCTGAACTCCAAGGGCCAAAAGCAGCAATGATAGGCCGGATAGCAGCAGTGAGGTAGGTGTTGAGCCTTAGCATAGGCACACACTCATTCAGCAGGAGCGAGGCATAGCTGTCATGATCTGAAAGCATGGAGAACTGCATACCAGCATTGGATATAGTCAGGGTCAGTTCAATATTGTTTACCTTAGGTGGAGCCGCGATCGGGCCCTGGACAGAATCACTGGACTGAGCTGTGTCGACAGACAAAACACCCAAGGCCGATCCATTAACAGAAAGCAGTTGGTTGAAGATGTTTAAAGGGACGATGGCGAAACCATCAAACAGAGTAGCACTGGAGTCCGAGCTGCTAAAAATAGAGATTGAGTCGTTCCAAGAAGCAGCCGGACTATCTTGCAGGTTATTGAGAGGATGAATGCCATGGTGCACCTGCAAACCTTCTCCAGCTAGCCAGGCCTGGAAGTTGAACATTGCGGGAGGTGTATGTGGTGGGGATGGGGGCCAGACTCCCCAATTAGGTTGAAACTGCACTTCATCATCTACCACCTGTTCTGCATTGTCATTTCCTGGCTGAGCATTGGCATTGGCGGCCACATTCTGAGCGATCCAATTGTGAAGCTGCATTTGATAAATCTGTTCAGCAGTGAGGTTCTCTCCATGAAGTGGGTGGGGAATTCCATCTTCGGGAGGAGGATCCTCAGTGGCCGGCGGGACATCTGGGATGTGCGCATTCCAGTCACTGCTCCTTAACATAGTGATGGCCACAGTCCAGCTCTGGCGAGCGCCTCCAAGCTGGCGCAACACCATACTCTTAGGAACGAATCGAAGATGTATCACCCTGACTTTCAGAAGCACGAATCGACGGTCCCCTCTCGGGTTATGCCATTCAACCAACTGACCAAACTTATCGACAGATTTATGCATATAGTGTTGAGTCTGATAATCATACGGAAAACCAATGTACAGCAACCAGATCTCCGGCCCGAAAGAAGTCAGACGCATGTTCAGAGCAGCATCATGAGGAACAAAGGATATCACTACCGGCTCATCAAACTCCTCCTCATCAAGCTCAAAGGTGGCACCAACTACTGCATCCCTAATGAGCATGTTGGGAAAACCAAAGATACCAACACCAAGAGGGTGGTCGCCTACTTCAGTCGGAAAAAACTCGGATTCATGAAGCAAACCTTCAATGATGTGGCGGAGAGCCGCCTTGCGGTGAAAGGGGATGTCCCTGTTTGCTACAGCAATGGCGAGGAAGTCGTGGCGCAGCGGAGGGATTGGACCAACCACCATGTCGTCACGCACCCTACGGTCAGGCGGCCCGAGCTCGACGGTCATGCCCGGCGGGAGGTAGGGGATGACATTGATTGGAAAGTTAGCCATGGTTGTGGTGGTGCTCTACAACGAAGCAGAGGACGGTGTGAAGGTCGAGGTAGAATGCGGAGCGGCGGCCCTTGGGAGAGACTTGGGGACCAAGCGCCACCCCTTTTTTCCTGTGTTGATGAAGCAGGATGAAGCCACGTGTCCATCGCGCCCGCAGTTGTGACATCGAAGGGTCCCACTCGACCGCTGCGATTTCTAGTCCAGTTTGGTAGGTGCGGTAAATGGTGGGGGTAGATCAGAAGAATGATTCTGTGGCTGATTATGATTAGCATGGGAATTATTCTTGCCCAAAGTAGAATTCCTGATCAATGCAATTTGTCGATAATTGTGTGGATTCACATTTGTTTCCAAAGTGGTTTTGTGATCCTTAGCAGAAGGGAAAATCCGGACAATGCGATTACTTGCCAACCCCTCAGTTGAAACCTGTCGAGAGATGTCACTTTTGTCATGTGAGCCAGCGGAGATAACATCCTGGTGGGCCAACTCAAGCTTGGGCCTCCAGTAGAAGCGAGCCGCCTTGTGGTCATCACAACAGTTGGGGGTGTGGCCCATAAAGGTGCAGTATCTACAGTAAAGCGCGCCTGGGCACCCAAAAGTGAAGTGGGTAGTAGCACCACAAATGTAGCAAGATGGGCCAGGCAATGGGCTGGTTGAAATGCCTTCCAACTTGTTCGAAGTAATTGGATTCAAGGAGCCACAAACACAGGGTGAGTGCTCACAGGTAGTGCAATGTTTGTCAGGGCAGGAGTCAGCCAAATGACCCGAGGCCGTGCAAGATGAGCACAAATTCAATCTCGTGTGGATATAATCTTGAGACGGTACACTGTTGAGCTTCCAGACGTTCGCAATATGTTGCTCCGTGTGGCCGACACGACGAAAGTCCAGAATATGCAATAGAATGAAATTAGGGATAGATTGCCACATGTCCTTTTTAAACCGACAACCTTCAAATCTTGTATTATGAGCCATAACACTGCCACACTGAAAAGAAGGGAGACTTCCAAAAGAAATATTTGCCATTAATGCTGGTGAACCCAGATCCTTGGATGGCGCCTTGCCAAAAGAGTTTGAATTTGACACATTTGCTGAAAGGTCCTTCGCCGGCGACCATACTTGCTCGGCCGTCATAGTCGACGGTGCAATAAGATTAAACTTTTGTAGTTCAGCACATGTACTGAGATCAGAACTCTGACCAGCAGCAAGAAATGAGAGATTGGTTCTTAGAGCAATTGGGGATCGTGAAGCTACCTCAGGACTGTGAACATCGGAATGCCAAACATTGTCCAAACATCTTGGAGGAGTACGGCCATGGCGATAAAGTTGAAAGTGGCAAACAAAGTCTGGCCAAACTCGATCTTTGAGACCATAGATAAAATGTCCAACACGATTAGAGGCCACCGAGAATCGAAATGACCGACCCTCAAGATGATGCACATTGAGACCAGAAGGTAAACCCCCGATGCAACATTGTAAGGCAATGGCCACAGATTCTTCAGATAAGGGGAAGGAGGCAGACGAAAAATACACAACCAAGAAAAATTCCTTGGTAGATCCATCGGGGAGGAAATGAACAGAGGATCCAAACCGTCTACGCACCTGATCTGCGACCGCAAGGCCGGGTGAGAAGTCCCAATGTAGGAGGCCCTCCATGGAAGCCTAGTTCATGGTGTTCCATGGCTTGGTGGTGGTGGAGGAACGTTGGAGGAGGTGGTGGAGGTGGTGGTGCTCCATTCTCCAAAGGTTCTGCTATTGGTTATTAACATTCTGGAAATTGTCCCTTATGTATTCCTCAGGGGTTAAATTTTCAATAATATTAGTTTCAATATTGATAGGATTACCTGAAATATAATGTTTAATTCTTTGGCCGTTTACCACCCTTGGACTTGTGCCTTCGAAGTTGTTGATTTTTATAGCACCAGAATGATAGACCTCCTCGATAACGTAGGGACCTTCCCATTTTAAGAGTAGTTTTCCTGCAAAAAATCTTAAACAAGAGTTGAATAATAACACATAATCTCCTACATTGAACTCACACTTTTGTATCCTCTTATCATTCCAGCATTTGACTTTTTCTTTGAATAGCTTGGCATTCTCATATGCTTGAGTTCTCCATTCATCAAGTGAGCTAATATAAAACAACCTCTTCTCACCAGCAAGTTTGAAGTCATAATTGAGCTCTTTAATAGCCCAATATGCCTTATGTTCAAGTTGAAGAGGTAAATGACACGCTTTTCCATAAACCATCTTATAAGGAGACATATCCATAGGATTTTTGTATGTAGTTCTATAGGCCCATAATGCATCATCAAGTTTTTTGGACCAATTCTTTCTAGATCTATTCACAATCTTTTGCAAAATTAATTTGAGCTCCCTATTGCTCAACTCTACTTGACCACTAGACTGTGGATGATAAGGAGATGCGATTCTATGATTGACATCATACTTAGCAAGCATCTTAGGGAAAGCACCATGAATAAAATGTGAACCACCATTGGTCATAAGATATCTAGGGACTCCAAACCTCGGAAAAATAACTTCTCTAGCATTTTAATAGAAGTGTTATGATCAGCACTACTAGTTGGAATAGCTTCCACCCACTTAGTAACGTAATCAACAACAACTATAATATGTGTATAACCATTGGAGGCAGGAAAAGGTCCCATATAATCAAAACCCCAAACATCAAATGGTTCAATAACAAGAGAATAATTAATAGGCATTTCTTGATGTCTACTAATGTTTCCTACTCTTTGGCATTCATCACAAGATAAGACAAACTTACGAGCATCTTTGAAGAGAGTAGGCCAATAAAAACCAGATTGTAGTACCTTGTGTGCAGTTCTATCTCCAGCATGATGTCCTCCATAAGATTCAGAGTGACACTTACGTAGAATCTGTTCCTGTTCATGCTCAGGCACACAACGTCTAATAACACCATCTACTCCTTTATAAAGGTGTGGGTCATCCCAAAAGTAATGTCTTAAATCATAAAAGAACTTTTTCTTTTGCTGGTATGTGAAACTAGGAGGTATGAATGTAGCAACAATGTAATTAGCATAATCAGCATACCAAGGAGCAGTACGAGAAGCATTAATGACCGCTAATTGTTCATCAGGAAAACTATCATCAATAGGCAGTGGGTCATCAAGAACATTCTCTAACCTAGACAAGTTATCTGCAATGGGGTTCTCAGCTCCCTATCTATCAATAATATGCAAGTCAAATTCTTGGAGCAAGAGAACCCATCTAATGAGGCTAGTCTTAGCATCTTTCTTTTCCATAAGATATTTAATAGCAGCATGATCAATATGAATAGTAACTTTGGAATCAACAATATAAGGTCTAAACTTATCACATGCAAACATGACTGCTAAAAACTCCTTTTCAGTAGTAGCATAATTTCTCTGGGCAGTATCAAGAGTCTTACTAGCATACTGGATAACATTCAATTTCTTATCGACTCTTTGCCCTAGAACAGCACCCACAGCATAATCACTAGCATCGCACATAATTTCAAAAGGTAAATTCCAATCAGGTGGCTGAACAATAGGTGCAGTGATCAAAGCTTTCTTAAGTATTTCAAATGCTTCTACACAATCATCATCAAAGATAAAAGGAATATCTTTTTGCAATAAATTAGTCAGAGGCCTAGAGATTTTAGAGAAGTCCTTAATGAACCTCCTATAAAACCCGGCATGACCAAGGAAACTTCTTATAACTTTTATGTCCTTGGGACATGGCATCTTTTCAATAGCAGCAACTTTGGCTTTATCAACTTCAATACCTCTCTCGGAGATCTTATGCCCCAAAACAATGCCTTTGTTAACCATAAAGTGACACTGAGGTAGACCTGGATTAGGGGGTATCCGGACAGCCGGACTGTGTACAATGTCCGGACTATTGAAGCGTGAAGATACAAAACTCAAGACTTCGTCCCGTGTCCGGATGGGATTCTCCTTGGCGTGGAAGGCAAGCTTGGCGATCCGGATGTTATATTTCCTTTCTTGTAACCAACTCCATGTAAACCCTAGCCCTCTCCAGTGTCTATATAAACCGGAGAGGTTGGTCCTTAGAAGGCCGATCACAATTACATTCATACCATCATAGGCTAGCTCTTCGGGTTTAGCCTCTACGATCTCGTGGTAGATCTACTCTTGTACTACTCCTATCTTCAATATTAATCAAGCAGGAAGTAGGGTTTTACCTCCATCGAGTGGGCCTGAACCTGGGTAAACACTGTGTCCCTTGCTTCCTGTTACCATCAACCTAGACGCACAGATCGGGACCCCCTACCCGAGATCCGCCGGTTTTGACACCGACATTGGTGCTTTCATTGAGAGTTCCTCTGTGTCGTCGCTGCAGGGCTTGATGGCACCTTCAATCGTCAACAACACATTCCAGGGGGAGACTTTTCTCCCCGGACAGATCTTTGTGTTCGGCGGCTTCGCACTGCGGGCCAATTCGCTTGGCCATCTGGAGCAGATCGATAGCTACGCCCCCGGCCACCAGGTTAGGTTCGGAAGCTTGAACTACACAACGGATATTCACGAAGACTTGATCTTCGACGGATCTAGGCCTGCGCCTGGAGCACCGAACAGTCACGACGAGCACGGCTTAGACCTGTTGTCGGACGAAGCTCGGGTTATCACCCCCGTAGCGGCCCCGGACCTAAATCTGGAGCAGGCTGCGTCGTCTGAGGACGGAGGGATGGACCCCGCCCCGCAGGCCGCACACTCATCGGCGGTAGAGCCGAACTCGGGTCTCACCTCTGTGGTGGCCTGTGACTTCGGACCCCCGGATTCGCATCCGGATGTTGGTTCCTATCCGCGCATTCCCGAGACAGTCGAGCCAAGTTGGGCTCCGGTAATGGAGTTCACCGCTACGGATATCTTCCAGCACTCGCCCTTTGGCGACATGCTGAATTCATTAAAAACTCTCTCTTTGACAGAAAATTTTGGGCCGAACTATGTCCGGCTCGAGTGGGAAGCAGGCGACGAAGAAATTCATTACCCACCCACCACCCACTTCATAGCCACGGTTGATGATTTAACCGACGTGCTTGACTTCGACTCCGAAGGCATCGATGGTATGGACGATGATGCAGGAGAGGATTCAGAATCTATGGGGTGCCGGACTTCCACCTCGTCACACGACATATACATGGTGGATACGCCCAAGGAGTACGACAACGACAATCCGGAAGATAAAACCCATGGGCAAAAGCCAAAGCGACGGTGCAGATGTCGTTCCAAGTCCAGCAACAGTAAAAATAGCAGCAAGAGCGCGAGAAGGATCAATACTCCGGTCAACCCCGAAGGCAACAACGACCATACAGAACCAGCGATGGAGCAGGACGAGCCAGGTCACGTCGATCACAGTTTGGAGCAGACGCCCGATGACAATGATCCAGAGGGACGAGATCATCAAACCGGCCCAGGACAAGAAGACAATCCGGACAATGATGCATTCATCATTCCGGAAGAACGCGTGGAATGAGATAACCTCCACAGAAAGCTTATGGCCACAGCAAGAAGTCTGAAGAAGCAGAAGCAATGGCTCAAAGCCGCACAGGAAACGCTCAATCGCAGATGGAATAAAGTGCTAGACACTGAAGAAAGATATGGCGGCGATCGCCATACAAAGTGCTATCCAAAATGCAAGCTACTGCCAGAATTCGACGACAAGGCCGTTCCACATAAGAGTAACACGACCAGGAGGCCAGAAGTACCACTTCATAACCACAACAAAGAGGCTACCAACGCCGCGCACGATCTACGTGAGCACCTGGATAAATAAGCTGGCGTAGCTAGGTCCATCTATGGATCTAAAGGACACACCCCGGCGGGGGACTATGGTCATCAAAACGATTATGCTAATCAAATACCAGTTCAGAATAAACACCGGACACAGCAACAGCCAAAGGCATGCCACAACACGTCCAGATACAGAGGGGCTGCTCACCCCCTGTGCTTTACCGAAGAAGTACTGGACCATGAATTTCCACAGGGCTTTAAACCTGTGAACATAGAGGCATACGACGGAACGACAGACCCAGGGGTCTGGATCGAGGACTTTATCCTGCATATACATATGGCTCGTGGGGATGACCTCTACGCCATCAAATACCTTCCCCTTAAACTAAAGGGACCAGCTCGACACTGGTTGAAAAGCCTCCCCAAAAATTCAATTGGGAGTTGGGAGGAACTCAAGGATGCTTTCAGGGCCAATTTTAAAGGGACTTATGTCTGGCCTCCAGATGGTGACGATTTAAGTCACATAATCCAACAGCCCAGAGAGTCCGCCTGCAAGCTTTGGAACAGATTCCTCACTAAGAAGAATCAAATTGTCGATTGTCCGGATGCCGAAGCCTTAGCGGCATTCAAACACAGCATCCACGACGAGTGGCTCGCCAGACACCTCGGCCAAGAAAAGCCAAGTACTATGGCAGCCCTAACAAGCCTTATGACCCGCTTTTGCGCGGTGAAGATAGCTGGCTAGCCCGTAAAGGCACCAGCGACCCCAGCACATCCGAAATAAGGGATGGCAACAGGAAGCCACGGTGTAATAAAAATAAACGCCAAAACAAGGAAGAGAGCCCGGATAACACAACGGTTAATGCCGGATTCAGGGGCTCTCGACTTGATCAGCAAAAGAAGCCATTTAAAGGCAGTAAAGAGGGACCGTCTGGTCTGAACAAAGTCCTAGACAGACTGTTCCAAATTCATGGCACCCCTGACGAACCTGCAAACCACAGGCACAGAGAGTGCTGGGTCTTCAAGCAGGCCGGTAAATTAAATGCCGAACACAAGGGAAGGGAAACACCAAGTGAAGACGAGGATGAACCTCGCCAGCCGAACACTAGGGGACAGAAAAAATTACCGCCAGAGGTTAAAACAGTGAACATGATCCACACGACCCGCACATCCATGAGAAGGCACGAACGCACGCGATATAGAGCCCATCGTACCCACACCTAATTACTGGATGTCTTATCCGATCACCTTCGATCACTTGGACGGCCAAACTAGTATTCGGCGCGAAGGATCGAAGGCCTTGGTGCTTGACCCAATAATCGACGGATACCGTCTCACCCGTGTCCTCATGGACGGCGGCAGTAGTCTCAATTTAATATACGAGGACACTGTCCGTAGGATGGGGATAAACCCATCCAAAATTAGCCAAAGCAACACCGCCTTTGAAGGGGTGATACCAGGTGCTGAAGCCTACGGCAAGGGCTCCATCGTACTGGAGGTAACATTTGGCTCCCCGGGCAATTCCAGAAGCGAAGAACTACTCTTCACCATCGCACAAAGCGGCTATCATGCATTGCTTGGAAGAACGGCCTTCGCCCGCTTCAACGCATTACCGCACTATGGCTACCTTATACTCAAGATGCCCGGTCCATGTGGCGTCATCACCGTTAACGGAAACAAAGACGCTCTTCACATGCAGAGGAACACGCGACGGCCCTGGCGGACGGACTATAAGCGGCTTCCAATATCAGAAAACATGACTAGTCGTTAAGATCACATACACGACTAGACGAGTCCGGTAGCCCGGACAAAATTGAACCAGGGCACCGTATATGTAATCCCATAGCGGACACTAGGGGCTATAAATATTTAATACAGCCCCACACTTGGCTCAACCTTATTGGCAGACCAACATCTTACACTTTTACTATCCATCGCATACTTACATTGTACTCTCCTACGAGTTTTCTTTTTTCCACAGACAACGGTCGCGCGATACCCTTCCAGGATACGGCACAATGGAGATAAAGGTACAGACGTGCAGCAGGGCCCCGTTCAACATGTTTCTTTTTAGATTAAGCCCATGTGTAAACCTTTTCTATTGCCTCTTGTTGTTTAACCATCCCATGGGTTCCATACCCACAAAGGATACTGCCGTTATTGGCATTTCGCCACGACAGATCAACGCACGTACCTGGAAACACATAGTTTATAATGAATGGGCATTCTTGAGCCCATCATATGCTATAAAGTCCGAATACCTTCGGGAGTGTTTGGTGTCACGAGTTTGGCCTTATATGCATCAGCTCCGAATCATGTCTTTGGTCAAATGTTGGGTTAGCCCAGCTCCTGGGTTTGCCGCCTTACGTTCCGTTATTATCGGCTAAGGTGGCCAAAGGAGAACTACTGCGATTGTGCCCTGGTTATTCCGGATGAGCACCTCAGTAGAGAAAGCTGAAAACTGACTGTCATGATACAACGAGAGACTGTTCAACCACTCGAAGACTTATCGGAATCTTTAGGATCCCTCCGCATTAACGAAGGACCGTTTCCCGGTCATGTACACACGCGCCCATATTCAGATGCAAGCGAAGGTACCAGGGGCTACATAGTAGCCCCAACATTAGACTCCAATGGCTAAGCGAAAGTGTTACATCTATATAGTCCGGTTGCCTAGTTCGACGTGCGATCACCTCCTTAATGGACCAAGACGTTGGATCAAGTGTGATTAAGCATATTTTTCGCGAACACCCCCGCATTGTATGCGTGGGGGCTAAAGCCAACAATTGCTAACTTTCGTATTACATATATATATATATATATATATATATATATATATATATATATATATATATATATATATATATAAATGACCGCACAGGGGACACAATCATATTTTCAGGTAGACAGTATAAATATTGTCTCATAATCAAAATAAACATTGTTTTTACAATGATTCGATTCATCACTCGAACAAGACATTCTTTGAGCACTGCGCCTCTATTAGGCGGGCACCTTCTCTGACCTGCGCCAAGTAGTGCTCGGCCGGATATTGGCCCCCCGCTGGATCCTGGGTCGCTATAATGGTGGCCTTCATATCCATCCAATAGGATTTAACACGGGCAAGGGCCACTCGTGCACCCTCTATGCACGCCGACCTTCTCATGGCGTCGATCCGAGGCACGACCCCAAGGAACTATTGCACCAAACTAAAGTAACTGTCCGGCTTAGGCCCCTTCGGCCAAAGATGGTCTATTACGGACCACATTGCAAGCCCGGACAACCTGTGAAGCTCCGCTATAGCAGCCATCTGGTCACTTAATGACAGTGGGCAAGTGGGAGCATTGAATTGCGACCAGAAAAGCTTCTCCACTTCCTCATCACCCTGATCCTTGAAGAACTTGGCAACGTCAGTTGTACTCTTCGCCAAATCCACATACGCGTCCGCAGGACTCCAGCGTCCATCCAGGGGAGTGTACTTCGGATCGAAAAACTTCATCCGCAGCAAGTAGGAGCCCCCAGCCGCGATTTTACC
This sequence comes from Triticum dicoccoides, assembly GCF_002162155.2. Taxonomy (NCBI): domain Eukaryota; kingdom Viridiplantae; phylum Streptophyta; class Magnoliopsida; order Poales; family Poaceae; genus Triticum; species Triticum dicoccoides. The sequence goes on from NC_041387.1 coordinate 126,997,183, forward strand.
AGCCTGTTGAAGCTCCTCCCGCGCACCCCTGAGATTGGTCCGTATTTCCTTGGTGGCATTAAGTGCCTTGTTCAGGTCAGCCAAACTATCCTTATGCTCCTTTTTAAGGAGCTCATACCGTTCAGCGGCATTTTTTAACTCCACAGCCATTTCGGCTAACTTTTCCTCGCTTCGGCGATGAGTAGCCTATTCGGCTCTCAATTCCTCAGCCACCTTTAGGGCAGCCGCATTGCTAACCCGAGCTTGTTCCTTGGTCTGGGCAAGTTCCGCCCTCAGGGCCTCCACGGCAGCAACACCATCTGCAGTCCAAACATATCACATTAATATCATGCCACCTTCATATTTTCCTAAAACAAAGGAAGGCAGAACACATACCTTGTGATTTGTCGAGCCGCTCGTTCACCAGCGTGATATCGGCATCAATTGATCCAATCTGCCTCGTTAGTTTGGCAACTTCAACGGACCGGTCGGCGGCCGGACCCACAGGTACCTGCACGTGTTTACAGAGCAATAATTGATTCATGATCCCCCGTTTGCCGCCTAAGGCGGGCAACCAGAGTCTCAGGGCTACTATCTATATGGAGCACACCTAGTGCGTGCCTCACAGCCAAAAAATAGTGTATTCTTCACTACATACCTGAAAGCCTCTGAGCAGGCTTGTAAATTCTTCATTGAAACCGCTTGTAGCGGATGAAATCTTCTTGAGCACCACGCTCATTAATGAGCGGTGCTCCTCTGAGAGCGCAGCTCGCTCTAGTAGGCCTGTCAGTACGTCCGGCCGGACATTGAACTGTGCTGGACCCTTCCCATCGCCCCCCATGGGAGCCAAACGCTCCGGGCTCAGGGCGGCTGACGCATTGGCTTCCGACTTTGGCAGGTCCGGACTCCTCCGTGACGACACCTCGGTGTCGCCCGCTTCATGAGTCGGAGAGGTGGGTGGAGTCTCGCTCTCCATCATCTTCGGAGGAAGATCCCCCAAAGACGAGCTCTGTTGAGAAGAGCTGCTAGCCGGACTGCAAAAGACGAATCCTGGTTATGGATCTCGGAGGAACACAGTACCTTCAAATTAACAATTTGCTTACAGCTCGATGGAGGGCTGGCCCGTTGGTGGGCACGATGCGGTGAGGGTGCCCATCGGGGCAGAGCCCCCTGGTGATACCTTTTTCCCTTGCTTGGGCATCTCCGTCTCCAAGTCTTCGGAGGCGTCCCTCTTCTTCCCGCGCGGGGAGGAGGCTTCAGCCTCCCCTTCCCGACTAACCTCCTCAGAGGAGGTAACAATTCCCCCGGTTTGGATGCGCAGCGTGTGAAGTTCGGCTTCCCTGTTCTTTCCTTCGCCTTTCCCTGAGGGCATTTTGCTGAGCACCCGGCCAAGCATCTTGGCAATGGTTGGACCAGGCGAGCCTTCAGGAAGTGGCGCCGGACACCTGATTCTCTCCGCCTTGTTGAGCCATTCCTGGCCACGGAGGGTTTTCAGAATAATGACAAATATAAATGAAGTGTCCGGCTTTAAAGGTTACTTACTTGGGCATCTAGGCGATTGCAGCTTAGGCCCGCATCCTCGGTGGTGTCCGGACACTTTACTTGTGGTCCGAAGAATAATTTACACATCCCTTCGAGCTTCAGTCCAAAGAAGTGCTTAATAGTCCGCGGACCCTTCGGATTGAACTCCCACATCCGGAGAGGCCGACGTTTGCACGGCAACATCCGTCGGATTAGCATCACTTGAATTATGCTGACAAGATTTATGTCCCTCTCGAGAAGCTCCCGGATGCGATTTTGCAGTACTGGTACATCGCCAACGGGCCCCCAATTCCGTCCTACGTCGGTCCAAGACGCTAGTTGTGACGGAGGGCCCGAGCGGAACTCGGGGGCGGCTACCCACTTTGTGCCTCTAGGAGCTGTGGCATAAAACCACCTCCGCTGCCATACATCGGATACTTCTGGGAAAGAACCCTCTGGCCATGGGGCATCAGTGTTCCTGCTTATTATGGAACCTCCGCACTCCACATGTCTCCCCTCGATCATCTTCGGCTTCACATTAAAGGTCTTGAGCCATAAGATGAAGTGTGGAGTGACGTGGAGAAAGGCCTCACATACAATGATGAATGACGAGATATGGAGGATAGCGTCTGGAGCCAGATCATGAAAATCCAACCCGTAATAGAACATGAGCCCCCTCACAAAGGGATCGAGGGTGAGGCCCAAGCCGCAGAGGAAGTGAGGAACAAACACAACGCTCTCATTGGGCTCTGGTGTAGGGATGACCTGCCCTGGAGCAGGTAGCCTGTGCTGGATGTCGGTGGTCAGGTACCCGACCTCCCTAAGCCTCGCAATGTCCTCCTCTTGGATCGAGGAGGCCACCCACTGGACTTGAGGTTTGGATCCAGACATATTGGGGGATCTGGGGTGTTTTGGCTTAGGTCTCGGGTGTTAGAACTCGAGGTGCGAGGAGGCGCGAGGGAGGTGAAAAAGAGGCATAGGCCTCGACCCCTTTATAAAGGGGGTGACTATCAAGAGTCATCGGCGTGACCGCTTCAGGCTTATCTAAAAACACACAGAGTTATACCAATGGTTGTCGCGGGGTCACGCGCGCCCTTATTGATAAAAGATCCCGTAATAAGGGGAACACGATCTCTGCTTTGGCAGGACGTGCCAATAAAACCGCCTCGCAACACAGGTCGAGGTGGGGCAAGAAATGCCAGTTCATGTTGGACCAGGCCACGATGCAAGGGCATGACGTACGAAGATTGTCAGCGGATCAGATTTATGCTATGTTCCCTACAATGGTATGTGAAGATCATCTCGCAGATTCGGACATGGTCAAAGTGTTCGATAATTACTTCGGAGTATTCGGAGAAGGAACCCGCCCTGCAATGCCGAAGACAAGACTGCGCGCCGGACTCATCGTCATTGAAGCCTAGTTCAGGGGCTACTGAGGGAGTCCTGGATTAGGGGGTATCCGGACAGCCGGATTGTGTACAACGTCCGGACTATTGAAGCGTGAAGATATAAGACTCAAGACTACGTCCCGTGTCCGGATGGGATTCTCCTTGGCGTGGAAGGCAAGCTTGGCGATCTGGATGTTATATTTCCTTTCTTGTAACCGACTCCATGTAAACCCTAGCCCTCTCTGGTGTCTATATAAACCGGAGAGGTTGGTCCTTAGAAGGCCGACCACAATTACATTCATACCATCATAGGCTAGCTCTTAGGGTTTAGCCTCTACGATCTCGTCGTAGATCTACTCTTGCACTACTCCTATCTTCAATATTAATCAAGGAGGAAGTAGGATTTTACCTCCATCGAGAGGGCTCGAACCTGAGTAAACATTGTGTCCCTTGCTTCCTGTTACCATCAGCCTATACACACAGATCGGGACCCCCTACCCGAGATCCGCCGGTTTGACACCGACGGACACTTTTCCCAATTCAGGACGAGACTAGTGTTTTTGCATCTCTGCAAAACTCGATCAAGGTTGCTCAAACAATCATCAAAAGAGGATCCATAAACGGAGAAATAATCCATGAATACCTCACAAATCTTTTCACAAAAATCAGATAATATAGCCATCATGCATCTTTGAAAGGTAGCAGGTGCATTACATAAACCAAAAGGCATACGTCTATAAGCAAAAGTACCAAAAGGGCAAGTAAAAGTAGTTTTAGGTTGATCCTTCGCTGACACAGGTATTTGAGAGAAGCCAGAGTAACCATCTAGGAAGCAGAAAGATGTGTGTTTGGATAGTCTTTCTAGCATTTGATCAATAAAAGGTAAAGGGTAATGATCTTTCTTAGTAGCTTTATTTAACTTACGGATATCAATTACCGTCCTATAACCTGTAATAATTCTTTGCGGGATCAATTCGTCTTTATCATTAGGAACAACAGTAATACCTCCCTTTTTAGGAACGCAATGGACAGGGCTTACCCATTCACTATCAGCAACGGGATAAATAATACCTGCCTCAAGGAGCTTTAGTATCTCCTTTCTTACCACTTCCTTCATCTTGGGATTCAGTCATCGTTGAGGATCTCTAACTGGTTTGGCATCGTCCTCCATATTAATTTTGTGTTGGCATAACGTGGGACTAACGCCCTTAAGATCATCCAGAGTATATCCAATAGTTGCTTAGTGCTTCTTCAGAGTTTTCAATAATCTTTCTTCTTCTTGCTCTGAAATGTTAGCACTAATAATAACAGGATATATTTTCTTTTCATCAAGATAAGCATACTTAAGGTTATCAAGTAATGGTTTGAGTTCAAACACGGGATCACCCTTGGGTGGAGGGGGATCCCCTAGAATTTCAACGGGAAGATTATGTTTTAGCAAAGGTTCCTGTTTGAGGAACACTTCATCTATTTCCCTTCTTTCCTTCATAAGCATATCATTTTCATGGTCTAGCAAGTATTGTTCTAACGGATCAGTAGGGGGCACAGCAATGGAAGCAAGACCAATAATTTCATCCTTACTAGGTGGTTCCCTATCACGAGGTTGTCTATGAAACTTAGCAAAATTAAACTCATGAGACATACCATCTATGCCAACGGTGACAATATTTTTTTCACAATCAATCTTAGCACTAGTTGTATTCAAGAAGGGTCTACCAAAAATAATGGGACAAAAATCGTCTTGTGGGGAGCCAAGAACAAGGAAATCAGCAGGGTATTTAACCTTCCCACACAAAACTTCAACATCTCTAACAATCCCAAAGGGTTTAACGGTATCCCTATTGGCAAGCTTAATAGTAACATCAATCTCTTCTAATTCAATGGGTGCAATGTCATGCATAATTTCTTGGTATAAGGTATAAGGTTTTGCACTAGCACTAGCACCCATATCACATAAGCCATGATAACAATGATCTCCTATTTTAACAAAAATAACAGGCATGCCTACGACAGGTCTATGTATCTTAGTATCTGGTCTAGCAATATTAGCAGTCTCACCATAGAAATAAATAACATGCCCATCTAAATCATATTCCAAGAGATCTTTAACTATAACAATACTATCAACATTAATTTGCTCAGGAGGTGTATAAGTCCTAGTATTACTCTTACGAACAACAGTCGAAGCTTTAGCATGATCTTTTATCCTAACAGGAAAAGGAGGTTTCTGAACATAAGTAGTAGGAATAATAGGATCACTATAAGTGACAGTCTTTTCTTCGACTGTAATAGGTGCAACTACTTTCACTTCAACAGGAGGATTATATTTAAACCACTTCTCTTTAGGGAGATCAACGTGAGTAGCAAAAGATTCATAGAAAGAAGCTACTATCTCAGAGTCAAGTCCATACTTAGCGCTAAATCCACGAAAATCATCGGTATCCATAAAAGATTTAACACAATCGAACTTAGGTGTAATACCTGACTCCTTACCATCGTCAGAACCCCAATCTTTAGAGTTGAGTTTAATTCTTTCCACTAAGTCCCATTTGAAATCAATAGTATTTAGCATATAAGAACCAACACAAGAAGTATCGAGAAGATTGCGATTATCAAGAGAAACCCGAGCATAAAAGTTTTGAATAATCATTTCCCGGGAGAGCTCATGATTGGGGCATGAATAAAACATTGACTTAAGCCTCCCCCAAGCTTGAGCGATGCTTTCTCCTTCGCGAGGCCAGAAATTATATATGTAATTACGATCATGATGAACAAGATGCATAGGATAGAACTTCTGGTGAAATTCCAACTTCAATCGCTAATAATTCCAAGATCTCGCATCATCACATAGCCTATACCATGTCAATGCATCTCCCTTCAAAGATAAAGGGAAGACCTTCCTTTTGACAACAACATCGGGAATACCTGCAAGCTTAAATAATCCACAAACTTCATCCACAAAGATAAGGTGTAAATCGGGATGTAATGTTCCATCTCCTGCAAATGGATTAGCTAGCAGTTTCTCTATCATACCCGAAGGAGTCTCAAAGTAAATATTTTCATAAAGTTCAGTAGGTTGAGGAGAAACTCTTTGCTCTTCTGGTTGGGGTGAAGATACCCTGAACAAGCCCCTCAAAGGATTTTTTCCATAGTGAAACTAACAGAAAATTTCAGCACACTATATAAATGTTTCCTTACCAAGTTCCACTCACCAAAAACGTTACACTCCTTGGCAACGGCGCCAGAAAAGAGTCATGACCCACAAGTGTAGGGGATCAATCGTAGTCCTTTCGATAAGTAAGAGTGTCGAACCCAACGAGGATCAGAAGGAAATGATAAACGGTTTTCGGTACGGTTTTCTCTGCAAGCACTGAAATTGTAGGTGATAGATAGTTTTGTGATAAGATAAATGGTAACGAGTAACAAGTAAATAAAGTAAATAAAGTGCAGCAAGGTGGCCCAATCCTTTATGTAGAAAAGGATAAGACTGGACAATTTCTGATAATGAGAAAGGAGCTCCCGAGGACACATGGGAATTATCGTCAAGCTAGTTTTCATCACATTCATAGGATTCGTGTTCGGTACTTTGATAATTTGGTTTGTGGGTGGACCGGTGCTTGGGTACTGCCCTTACTTGGAAAAGTATCCCATTTATGATTAACCCCTATTGCAAGCATCCGCAACTATAAAAGAAGTATTAACGTAAACCTAACCACATCATTAAACATATGGATCCAAGTCAGCCCCTAACGAAGCAACGCATAAACTAGAGTTTAAGCTTCTGTCACTCTAGCAACCCATCATCTACTTATTACTTCCCTATGCCTTCCTCTAGGCCCAAATAATGGTGAAGTGTCATGTAGTCCATGTTCACATAACACCACTAGAGGAAAAGACAACATACATCTCATCAAAATATCGAACGAATACCAAATTCACATGACTACTAATAGCAAGACTTCACCCATGTCCTCAGGAACAAACGTAACTACTCACAAAGCATATTCATGTTCATAATCAGAGGGGTAATAATATGCATAAAGGATCTGAACACATGATCTTCAACCAAGTAAACCAATTAGCAACAACTACAAGGAGTAATCAACACTAACCCACAGGTACCAATTTGTGGTTTTGATACAAGATTGGATACAAGAGATGAACTAGGGTTTTGAGAGGAGATGGTGCTGGTGAAGATGTTGATGGAGATTGACCCCCTCCCGATGAGAGGATCGTTGATGATGACGTTGGTGATGATTTCCCCCTCCCGGAGGGAAGTGTCCCCGGCAGAACAGCTCCGCGAGAGCCCTGGATTGGTTCCGCCAAGGTTCCGCCTCATGGCGGCGGAGTTTCGTCCCGTAAGCTTGCCCATGATTTTTTCCAGGGTAAAAGCTTTAATATAGCAGAAGATGGACAGCTGGGCCCACCAGGAGTCCAGGAGACAGGGGGCGCGCCCAGTAGCGGGGGGCGCGCCCCCACTCTCCTGGATGAGGTGTGGGCCCCCTGGTGTATTTCTTTCGCCCAAAAATTCTTATTAATTCCAAAAAGATGTTTCTTGGAATTTCAGGACTTTTGGAGCTGTGCAGAATAGGTTTCCAATGTTTGCTCCTTTTCCAGCCAGAATTCCAGCTGCCGGCATTCCCCCTCTTCATGGTAAACCTTGTAAAATAAGAGAGAATAGCCATAAGTATTGAGATATAATGTGTAATAACAGCCCATAATGCAATAAATATTGATATAAAAGCATGATGCAAAATGGACGTATCACTGCTTCATCGCCAACTTCCAGGGCACTCACGATCGCCCGCCGGCCGCGGGTGACCTACGACGCATCAAGCAGCAGCCAGGGGAGACCCTGGAGAAGTACATCCAGCGCTTCAACAATGTTCGCCTCAAGATCCCCAAGGTGTCGGACGAGGCCATCATCTCAGCGTTCACTGATTGTGTCTGCGATGTTAAGATGAAGGAGGAGCTCGCCATTCATGAGGACCTCTGCATATCCCTGGAGATGTTCAACATGGCGAACAAGTGCGCAAGGGTTGAGGAGGGACGCCTCTCCCTCCTCAAGCTCCCCGACGCCGACCCAGAAGACAAGAAGGCAAAGGCCAAGGACGTGAAGCACAAGGGGCCAACTGTGCTTGCTGCCGAGCCGGAGATGAAGCATGGCTACGATCACCCTGAGTCATCCAAGAGCAACCGACCGTTCTGCGTCTTCCACAACATCCACGGTCACAACACCAACGACTGCCAGGAGCTTAGGGCCCTCCGCGATGGATGCCTCGGTCGACGCCCCAGTGCAACAATCGAGGCTACGGTCGTGGAGGCGGCCGAGGTGGAGGACGCTGGGACGGCCACGACCATCGCCAGGAGTGGCGCGACCAACCTCGGGAGGACCGCTGGTAGGGCCAGCCTCGCGAGGGCGCCTGGAGGGACCAACCTTGTGAGGATTGGCTTCAGGCAACGCCAGTCTTTCTCCTCTGCCTCCACCACCAAGAAGGAACGAAGACCATCACCATGAAGAGGGGGCTGGGGGCTTCTAGGAGCCTCGAGCCATAGCCTGCATCCTGGGCAGCTGTCAGGCCCCAGCCTCTCACCTCATCTTCAAGCAGTTCGCGCGCGAGGTGAACGCAGCGCTCCCCAAGCTCGAGGCAACACGCCCGCTCAGGTGGTCCAAATACGCCATCACCTTCAACTCCTCCGATCAGCTCAAGTGCGCGGCCACTGCTGGCGCGCTCCCAATGCTTTGCTCGCTCGTCATCAGCAACATGGTCGTCACCAAGACCCTCATTAATGGTGGAGAAGGGCTCAATGTTCTCCCTGTCCAGACGTTCAACAGGCTCCAAGTGCCATATCACCAGCTTCAACCTACCAAGCCATTCTTAGGAGTGACCAATGGTTCCACGCATCCGATAGGGTAGGTCCGCCTCCCTGTCACCTTCGTCAAGCGCGGCAACTACCACACCGAGCTCATTGACTTCGACGTCGCCGACATTCGTCTGCCGTACAACGCCATCCTCGGGTACCCAGCATTGGCCAAGTTCATGGCGGCAACGCACCACGGCTACAATGTCCTCAAGATGCCAGGGAGCAGCGGCATCATCACGATCGCCTGCGAGGAGAAGGACACGGTGTGCCCTCTCGAGCGTGCCTACCAAGCTGCAGCAACAGAGAACCCTGAAGGCGAGGGTGATATCCTCCCTCCTGAGGTCGCTCCCAAGACAAAGAAGCTGCAGTTGAGCCAGGGGTCTCATGAGGGGGCATCGCCTGACAGCGCCACATTCAGCCTCGTGTCCCTGGATGGGGCACCTTCGCCTATCGCATAGGAAGGCGCGCCCGGCACCCCTCTCAGGTTGGGCTCGGGGGCTCTCCTCTAGAGGGCCTAAGACCTAGCCGACGTCACGAGGGAGGCGCTCGGGCACCATGTGGAGGCATGCTTTAGCGCACACTTCCCAGGAGAAGGCACGGGTCGTGGGGCGCCAGGTGTTCAGGAGTTAATCAGCAAGGCAGTCAAGGAGATTCAAGAGGCAAGGGTTCTGCAGGGCGGTCGCCGCCCACCGCCAGGCGTGGCTCCTTGCCCTAGAGAGGGTAAGGAGTTTCACGTCTACATCGACATCCCAGGGCTCAACAGGGCCACATCTCGGCAGCTCTTCTGGCCGTCCCGCGTGATGACCCACAAGTATAGGGGATCTATCATAGTCCTTCCGATAAGTAAGAGTGTCGAACCAAACGAGGAGCAGAAGGAAATGACAAGCGGTTTTCAGTAAGGTTTTCTCTGCAAGCACTGAAATTATAGGTAACAGGTAGTTTTGTGATAAGATAAATTGTAACGAGTAACAAGCAATGAAAGTAAATAAAGTGCAGCAAGGTGGCCCAATCCTTTTTGTAGCAAAGGACAAGCCTGGACAATTTCTTATAATGAGGAAAAAGCTCCCGAGGACACATGGGAATTATCGTCAAGCTAGTTTTCATCACGCTCATATAATTCGTGTTTGGTACTTTGATAATTTGATATGTGGGTGGACCGGTGCTTGGGTACTGCCCTTACTTGGACAAGCATCCCACTTATGATTAACCCCTATTGCAAGCATCCGCAACTACAAAAGAAGTATTAAGGTAAACCTAACCACAACATTAGACATATGGATCCAAATCAGCCCCTTACGAAGCAACGCATAAACTAGGGTCTAAGCTTCTGTCACTCTAGCAACCCATCATCTACTTATTACTTCCCAATGCCTTCCTCTAGGCCCAAATAATGGTGAAGTGTCATGTAGTCGACATTCACATAACACCACTAGAGGAAAGACAACATACATCTCATCAAAATAGCGAACGAATACCAAATTCACATGACTACTAATAGCAAGACTTCCCCCATGTCCTCAGGAACAAATGTAACTACTCACAAAGCATATTCATGTTCATAATCAGAGGAGTAATAATAAGCATTAAGGATCTGAACATATGATCTTCCACCAAGTAAACCAATTAGCATCAACTACAAGGAGTAATGAACACTACTAGCAACCCACAAGTACCAATTTGTGGTTTTGATACAAGATTGGATACAAGAGATGAGCTAGGGTTTTGAGAGGAGATGGTGCTGGTGAAGATGTTGATGGAGATTGACCCCCTCCCGATGAGAGGATCGTTGGTGATGATTTCCCCCTCCCGGAGGGAAGTTTCCCTGGCAGAACAGCTCTGCCAGAGCCCTAGATTGGTTCCGCCAAAGTTCCGCCTCGTGGTGGCGGAGTTTCGTCCCGTAAGCTTGCTTATGATTTTTTCCAGGGTAAAACCTTCATATAGCAGAAGATGGGCACCGGAGGGCCACCTGGGGTCCTAGGAGATAGGGGCGCGCCCAGTAGGGGTGGGTGTGCCCCCACCCTCCTGGCCAGGGTGTGGGCCCCCTCTGGTGTTTTCTTCGCTCAGTAATTCTTATTAATTCCAAAATTAACTTTCTGGAGTTTCAGGATTTTTGCAGCTGCGTAGAATAGGTTTCCAATATTTGCTCCTTTTCCAGCCAAAATTCCAACTGCCGGCATTCCCCCACTTCATGATAAACCTTGTAAAATAAGAGAGAATAGCCATAAGTATTGAGACATAATGTGTAATAACAACCCATAATGCAATAAATATTGATATAAAAGCATGATGCAAAATGGACGTATCAACTCCCCCAAGCTTAGACCTCGCTTGTCCTCAAACGGAAGCCGAAATCAAAAAATATGTCCACATGTTTAGAGATAGAGGTGTCGATAAAAATAAAATACGGACATGAGGGCATCATGATCATTCTTATAACAGCAACATATATAGATTTTGTCATATGATTTCTTATGCTCAAGTGAAAATAAATTCACAATGTCAAGTATGGTTCAAAAACTTCATTGGGAACTAACAAACTATAATATCATTCATTGAAGCAATTGCAATTTATCATAACTTCAGAAAGAGTCAAGAATAGAGCTTTTCAGCAAGTCCAGACACTCAACTATCATATAGTCTTCTACAATTGCTAACACTCACACAATACTTGTGGTTATGGAGTTTCAGCCGGACACTGAGAAAGGTAGGGGCTTATTGTGTTGCCTCCCAACATATTCACCTTTGGGTGATGTCAACAATAATAATTCATGCTAACTTACATCCAATTGGATATATATACCAAGATCTTTCAAATACGAGGAGCTTGCCAAAGGATAAAATGAAAAAGGGAGAGGTGAAGATCACCTTGACTCAAGCATAATGTAAAATACATAAAGTAAAAGATAGGCCCTTCGCAGAGGGAAGCAGATGTTGTCATGTGCTTTTAGGGTTGGATGCACAAAATCTTAATGCAAAAGAACATCACTTTATATTGCCACTTGTATATGGACCTTTATTATGCAGTCCGTCGCTTTTATTGCTTCCATAACAAGATCGTATAAAGCTTATTTTCTCTGCACTAATAAGTAATACATATTTAGAGATCAATTTTTATTGCCTGCAACATAACAACTTAGTTGAAGGATCTTACTCAATCCATAGGTAGGTATGGTGGACTCTCATGGCAAAAACTAGGTTTGAGGATATTTGGAAGCACAAGTAGTATCTCTACTTGGTGCAAGGAATTTGGCTAGCACGAGGGGGAAAGGCAAGCTCAACATGTTGGGAAGATCAATGACAATATACTTTAACTGAGATGTGAGAAAACATAAACCATTACGTTGTCTTCCTTGTCCAACATCAACTCTTTTAGCATGTCATACTTAATCAGTGCTCACAATCATAAAAGATGTCCAAGATAGTATATTTGTATGCGAAAACCTCTCTTTCCTTATTACTTCCTATTAATTGCAACGATGACCAAAACTACGTTTGTCAACTCTTAACAACTTTTATGCCTCATATTATGTGTGAAGTCATTACTATCCATAAGATCAATATGAACTCTTTTATTCTTTTTATTCTTTCTCAAGATCATGGCAAGATAGCAAAGCCCTTGACTCAACACTAATCTTTATTATAGATAGCTCACGGACTCGATTACCTAAAGAGATCACAAAGCAAAACTCAAAAACTAATTGATACTAAGACTTTAATCTACTAGATCAAGATACTACTAAAAGGATCGAACTAAATAAAACGGTAAAGATAGGAATGTGATGGTGATACGATACCGGGGCACCTCCCCCAATCTTGGCGGTTGCCAAGGGGAGTGCCCATACCCATGTGATTATGTCCTCAGAGGTGGTGAAGTAGGAGTTGTTGATGATGTAGGCTTGTCGTCCATCTTCCAAGGCATAGGATCACCATCATAGAAGGATGATCGAGTCTCCGGGATCCTTAAATCTGCAGCCAAACTCATCCTCTTGAATCTATATTCATACTAACAGTTTTGGTTTTGCAGGTCATAGATCTAGGCTTGGAGGTGCTCGATTTTCTCTTGAAGCTTGAAGATGGTTTCCCAATGACCCTGGCATCTAGCTTGTGGTTGTTGGTGAACTCCGTGATCATCATCTAGTTGGCGTTGAGTCCATGCTCCACCATCCCTTGGCACTTGAAAACTTGTTGCTCCATGGCTTCGAGCTTTGTCTCCACGCTTCCTGTACGCCTGGGTCCCTCCACATCGTGGATGTGCAGCACCCCCTCACGCATCTCAATGGCTTGAGGATGTTGCAGCACCTCCGCGAGATAGGGGTTGATAACCCTCTCGAAAAACTTGTCCTTGGGAGCGCTTGGAGACGTCATGATGTTCTAGATCTATCAGAAAAACAGCTCGAAACGAAAACAGAGAATATTTGCGTGATACGGTGGTCAAAGCCTTCAGGAGATTATATAATGAATTTTTACCGACCAAAATACGTAACGTGCAATAAAACGGAGTCCGGGAGGCACACGAGGTGGCCACGAGACAGGGGGCGCGCCCAGGAAGGGTGGGCGCGCCCTCCACCCTCGTGGAGGCCTCGTGTCCTTCCCGGACTACTTCTTTCTTCCCAAAATTCTTAAATATTCCAAAATGGATAAAAATTGCCATTAGAATTGTTTTGGAGTCGGTTTACTTACCGTACCACATACCTACTCCTTTTCGGAGTCTGGAACGTTCTGGAAAGTGTCCCTTATGTATTCCTCCGGGGTTACGGTCTCAACAATATTAGTTTCAACATTGATAGGATTACCTGAGATATAATGTTTAATTCTTTGACCATTCACCACCCTCGGACTTGTGCCTTCGAAGTTGTTGATTTTTATGGCACCGGAACGATAGACCTCCTCGATAACGTGAGGACCTGCCCATTTAGAGAGAAGTTTTCCTGCAAAAAATCTTAAACGAGAGTTGAATAATAACACAAAATCACCTACATTAAACTCATGCTTTTGTATCCTTTTGTCATGCCAGCGTTTGACTTTTTCTTTGAATAGCTTGGCATTCTCATAGGCTTGGGTTCTCCATTCATAAAGTGAGCTAATATCAAATAACCTCTTCTCACCGGCAAGTTTGAAGTCATAGTTGAGCTCTTTAACAGCCCAATATACTTTATGTTCAAGTTCAAGAGGTAAGTGATACGTCTCCGTCGTATCTATAATTTTTTATTGTTCCATGCCAATATTATTCAACTTTCATATACTTTTGGCAACTTTGTATACTATTTTTGGGACTAACATATTGATCCAGTGCCCAGTGCCAGTTCCTGTTTGTTGCATGTTTTATGTTAAGCAGAAACCCAATATCAAACGGAATCCAAACGGGATAAAAACAGATGGAGAATTATTTTCGAATATTTGGGATTTTCCGGAGGAAGAATCAACGCGAAACGGTGCCCGAGGTGCCCGAGGCGGTTGACGCTCTTCTTTTGCTGCAAGAAAGCTAATTTTACAAGAAAAATCTGGGCGAAAGATTCACTCCAATTGGAGTTATGGATCTCCCGATATAAAAGAAACGGTGAAGCGGAAGGATCTGGGAACGCAGAAACAGAGAGATATATCCAATCTCGGAGGGGCTCTCGCCCCTCCCAGGCCATGGGAGCCAAGTACCAGAGGGGAAACCCTTCTCCCATCTAGGGAGAAGGTCAAGGAAGAAGAAGAAGAAGGAGGGCTCTCTCCCCCTTGCTTCTGGTGGCGCTAGAACGCCGAGGGGGGGGGCATCATCATCACCGCGATCTTCACCAACACCTCCGCCATCTTCACCAACATCTCCATCACCTTCCCCCATCTATATTCAGCGGTCCACTCTCCCGCATCCCGCTGTACCATCTACTTGAACATGGTGCTTTATGCTTCATATTATTATGCAATGATGTGTTGCCATCCTATGATGTCTGAGTAGATTTTCATTGTCCTATCGGTGATTGATGAATTGCTATGATTGGTTTGAGTTGCATGTTTTATTATTGGTGCTGTCCTATAGTGCTCTCCATGTCGCGCAAGCGTGAGGGATCCCCGCTGTAGGGTTTGCAATATGTTCATGATTTGCTTATGGTGGGTGGCGTGAGTGACAGAAGCACAGACCCAAGTAAGTAGGTTGTTTGCGTATGGGATAAAGGGGACTTGATACTTTAATGTTATGGTTGGGTTTTACCTTAATGATCTTTAGTAGTTGCGGATTCTTGCTAGAGTTCCAATCATAAGTGCATATGATCCAAGAAGAGAAAGTATGTTAGCTTATGCCTCTCCCTCAAATAGAATTGCAATAGTGATTACCAGTCTAGTAGCATAGTCAATTTCTTAGGGACAATTTCACAACTCTTACCACCACTTTTCCACACTCGCTATATTTACTTTATTGCTTCCTTGTCTAAACAGCCCCTAGTTTATATTTACATGCTCTTTATTATCTTGCAAACCTATCCTATCACACCTACAAAGTACTTCTAGTTTCATACTTGTTCTAGGTAAAGAGAACACTAAGCATGCGTAGAGTCGTATCAGTGGCAGATAGGGCTTGAGAGAGTATTTGTTCTACCTTTAGCTCCTCGTTGGGTTTGACACTCTTACTTATCGAAAGAGGCTACAATTATCCTGTATACTTGCGGGTCATCAAGACCTTTTATGGGCCGTTGCCGGGGAGACATAGCGTGGGGTGAATATTCTCGTGTGTGCCTGTTTGCTTTATCACCAAGTAATTTTTATTTTTTGTTCTTAGTTGTTTTCTATCTTTAGTTATAGGTAGGAAACGCAAAATACCAAAAAAATTAGTTGTACCTACTGAACCAATGGTTGAAGAACCACTCAAAATCTATCACACTCCTGAAGCTTTTTACTTGGATCATCTTTGATCCCTTTGTGCTCGTGCCGAAACCCCAACTAGCTTAGTTGAGGGCAAATCTTTAGATGAGCATGCTGGTCATGTGCGACACCATATATCTGAAAAAGGGAAACTTTTACTGGATCAAATTCATCGTTTGCAATGTTGTGCTTGGAATTTATGTGAAATATATGATATTACTTGTTGTTCTGAAAACCCTAAGAAACACCTTCCCTACCTATGTGAGTTTATTGATAATGGAATCGTATCTTCGTATGCTAAGGGTGTTTATAATTACGATGATGTTAAACAAATTGAAGAATTTGTTGCTTTTAAGGGTGCTTATGAAATTGCTTCTTTGATTGAAAAGTATGATGCTACTTTCTACAAATCTGAAAATTTTGCCATACTTGAATATTGTTATGATAATTATGCTTCTAATGCCTATGTTAAACTATATATTGAGAAATTCTCCGCTGTCCAAGAAGAGAATAATATTTTGCAGGAAGCTATGGAAGAAGAAATTGATAAAACTGTGAGCTCATTGGATGAAAAAGATGATAAAGAGAGCGAAGAACAAAAGGAGGAAGAGCGGATTGATCACTCGTGCCCACCTTCTAATGAGAGTAACTCTTCAACTCATACATTGTTTAATTCCCCTTCATGCTTACCGAAGGATGATTGCTATGATCCCGTTGATTCTCTTGAAATATCCCTTTTTGATGATGCTTTCTATGCTTGTGGCCAAGATGCCAATATGAATTATGCTTATGGAGATTAACTTGCTATAGTTCCTTATGTTATACATGAAATTGTTGCTATTGCACCCACGCATGATAGTCCTATTATCTTTTTGAATTCTCCTGACTACACTATATCGGAGAAGTTTGCGTTTAGTAAGGATTATATTGATGGGTTGCCTTTTACCATTGCACATGATAATTTTGATGAATGTGATATGCATGTGCTTGCTGCTCCTACTTGCAATTATTATGAGAGAGGAACTATATCTCCACCTCTCTATGTTTCCAACACGATAGAATTGCAAGAAACTGCTTATACTATGCATTGGCCTTTACTTGGTGTGCATGAATTGTTCTTTTATGACATGCCGATGCATAGGAAGAGAGTTAGACTTCGTCATTGCTTGATATATGTTACTTTGTGCTCTCTACTAAATCACAAATCATTGTTAATTAAAATTGGCTTTGATATACCTTGGGATCCGGGTGGATTCATAACTGGAGCACTAAATGCCTAGCTTAATGGCTTTAAAGAAAGCGCTGCCAGGGAGACAACCCGGAAGTTTTAGAGAGTCATTTATTTCTGTTGAGTGCTTTTATACTGTCTAAAAACAAAAAAAATAAAGAGGGGAACCTAAAAACTTTTCAAAAAGGAAAGTGAAAGTGGGAAAGACAAGCATTGTTGAAGTGGGAGCTAGCCTTGGACTTTGTTCATGCTCACGGAAACTTTGTGAATCTTGATTACATAAACTTTTCATCAAAAATAATTATCCCCTTGTATAATTCCATTGTATTATTAAAATAATGTGCCAAGGTTTGCCTTTAGGATGTTTACAATGTTTGTTGGTTTGTACGGTGCAGGACAGAAACTTTGGCTGTAGTGCGCGATTTTACATTTTTAACTGGAAAGTCAAATGGTTCTGATTCCTTTTGCACTGTCTTACTGTACAAATTTTTTATTTTTACAAAGTTTAGTATAATTTTTGGGGTACCAGAAGTATGGTGAATGTTCAGATTGCTACACACTGTTCTGTTTTTGACAGATTCTGTTTTTAATGCATAGTTTGCTTGTTTTGATGAATCTATCAATTTATATCAGTGGATTAAGCCATGAAAAAGTTATGTTACAGTAGACACAATGCAAAAACAAAATATGAATTGGTTTGCAATAGTTCTTAGAGTATTGATTTGCTTTATTATACTAACGGATCTTACCGAGTTTTCTGTTGAAGTTTTGTGTGGATGAAGTGTTTGATCGAGGAGGTCTCGATGTGAGGAAAAGGAAGAGAGGCAAGAGCTCAAGCTTGGGGATGCACAAGGCACCCCAAGTAAATATTCAATGAGACTCAAGCGTCTAAGCTTGGGGATGCCCCGGAAGGCATCCCCTCTTTCTTCGACAAGTATCGGTATGTTTTCGTATTGGTTTCGTTCATGCGATATGTGCAAGTCTTGGAGCGTATTTTGCATTTAGTTTTCACTTTTATTTTATGCACCATGCTGGTATGAGATAGTCCTTGGTTGATTTATAGAATGCTCATTGCACTTCACTTAAATCTTTTGAGTGTGCCTTTATAGAATGCTTCATGTGCTTCACTTATATCATTTGAAGTTTGGATTGCCTGTTTCTCTTTACTTATAAAACCGCCATTTGTAGAATGCTCTCTTGCTTCACTTATATTCGTTAGAGCGTGGGCATATATTTTGTAGAAAGAATTAAACTCTCTTGCTTCACTTATATCTATTTAGAGAGATGACAGGAATTGGTCATTCACATGGTTAGTCATAAAATCCTATATAAACTTGTGTATCACTGAATATGATATGTTTGATTCCTTGCAATAGTTTTGCGATATAGTGATGATAATATGTGGGAGGTACTAGTAGATGGTTGTGTTTAGTAAGGATGATGGTGTTAAGGTTTGTGATTCCCGAAGCATGCATGTATGGTCTATTAACTATGTAACCAAATTGGTGCGCATTGTATTTTGATTGTTTATCTTTGCGTGAAGGTCGGGGGCACGCGATGGTTAACTCCTACCAACCTCCCCCTAGGAGTATGCGTGTAGTACTTTGTTTCAAGGGCTTTTAAATTTTTGCAATAAGTATGTGAGTTCTTTTTGACTAATGTTGAGTCCATGGATTATACGCACTTTTACCTTTCCATCATTGCTAGCCTCTTCGGTACCGTGCATTGCCCTTTCTCACCTTGAGAGTTGGTGCAAACTTCGCCGGTGCATCCAAACCCGTGATACGATACGCTCTATCACACATAAGCCTCCTTATATCTTCCTCAAATAGCCACCATACCTACCTATTATGGCATTTCCATAGCCATTCCGAGATATATTGCCATGCAACTTCCATCATCATCATATACATGACTTGAGCATTCATTGTCATATTGCTTTGCATGGTCGTAAGATAGCTAGCATGATGTTTTCATGGCTTGTCCTTTTTTTGATGTCATTGCTATGCTAGATCATTGCACATCCCGGTACATCGCCGGAGGCATTTATATAGAGTCATATCTTTGTTCTAGTATTGAGTTGTAATATTGAGTTGTAAGTAAATAAAAGTGTGATGATCATCATTATAGAGCATTTCCCCATAAAAAATAAAAAATAAAAAAAGGAAAGACCAAAAAAGCCTAAATAAAAAAAGGGGCCAAAGAAGCCCACCCAAAAAAAGAAGAAAAGCAAAAAGAAAAGAAAAGAAAAGGGGCAATGTTACTATCCTTTTTCCACACTTGTGCTTCAAAGTAGCACTATGTTCTTCATATAGAGAGTCTCCTATGTTGTCACTTTCATATACTAGTGGGAATTTTCATTATAGAACTTGGCTTGTATATTCCAACGATGGGCTTCCTCAAATGCCCTAGGTCTTCATGAGCAAGCAAGTTGGATGCACACCCACTTAGTTTTCAGTTTGAGCTTTCATACACTTATAGCTCCTAGTGCATCCGTTGCATGGCAATCCCTACTCCTCACATTGACATCAATTGATGGGCATATCCATAGCCCATTGATTAGCCGCGCTGATGTGAGACTTTCTCTCTTTTTGTCTTCTCCACATAACCTCCACCATCATATTCTGTTCCACCCATAGTGCTATATCCATGGCTCACGCTCATGTATTGCGTGAAGGTTGAAAAAGTTTGAGAATACTAAAGTATGCTACAATTGCTTGGCTGACACCGGGACAGGAATGAGGGGCACCTTGTGTTAAGAAAAGGGAGCATACAAGACTATATGATTTTGTAGGGATAACGTTCTGGAAGCATTGATATTTTGAAAGACATGATTGTTTGTTGGGATGCCCTAAGTATTATTATTTTTATGTCAAACGATAGTCTATTGCTTTGAATCACTCGTGTTTTAATATTCATGCCATGATTAGACATATGATCAATATTATGCTAGGTAGCATTCCACATCAAAAATTATCTTTTTTATCATTTACCTACTCGAGGACGAGCAGGAATTAAGCTTGGGGATGCTGATATGTCTCCGTCATATGTATAATTTTTGATTGTTCCATGCCAATATTATTCAACTTTCTTATACTTTTGGCAACTTTGTATACTATTTTTGGGACGAACATATTGATCCAGTGCCCAGTGCTAGTTCCTGTTTGTTGCATATTTTATGTTAAGCAGAAACCCAATATCAAACGGAATCCAAACGGGATAAAAACATATGGAGAATTATTTTGGAATATTTGGGATTTTCCGGAGGAAGAATCAACGCGAAACGGTGCCCGAGGTGGCCAGGAGATAGGGGGCGCGCCCTCACCCCTAGGCGCGCCTGGCACTCTCCTAGGCCACCCGTATGGCGGTTGACGATCTTCTTTTTCCGCAAGAAAGCTAAATTTACGAGAAAAATCTTGTCGAAAGATTCACCCCAATCGGAGTTACGGATCTCCGGATATAAAAGAAACGGTGAAGGGGAAGGATCTAGGAACGCAGAAACAGAGAGATAGATCCAATCTCGGAGGGGCTCTCGCCCCTCCCACGCCATGGGAGCCAAGGACCAGAGGGGAAACCCTTCTCCCATCTAGGGAGAAGGTCAAGTAAGAATAAGAAGGGGGGCTCTCTCCCCCTTGCTTCCGGTGGCGCCGAAACGCCGCTGGGGGCCATCATCATCACCGCGATCTTCACCAACACCTCCGCCATTTTCACCAACATCTCCATCTCCTTCCCCATCTATATTCAGCGGTCCACTCTCCTGCATCCCGTTGTACCCTCTACTTGAACATGGTGCTTTATGCCTCATATTATTATCCAATGATGTGTTGCCATCCTATGATGTCTGAGTAGATTTTCGTTGTCCTATCGGTGATTGATGAATTGCTATGATTGGTTTGAGTTGCATGTTTAATTATTGGTGTTGTCCTATAGTGCTCTCCGTGTCGCGCAAGCGTGAGGGATCCCCGCTGTAGGGTTTGCAATATGTTCATGATTTGCTTATGGTGGGTGGCGTGAGTGACAGAAGCACAGACCCGAGTAAGTAGGTTGTTTGCGTATGGGATAAAGGGGACTTGATACCTTAATGCTATGGTTTGGTTTTACCTTAATGATCTTTAGTAGTTGCGGATGCTTGCTAGAGTTCCAATCATAATTGCATATGATCCAAAAAGAGAAAGTATGTTAGCTTATGCCTCTCCCTCAAATAGAATTGCAATAGTGATTACCGGTCTAGTAACATAGTTAATTGCTTAGGGACAATTTCACAACTCTTACCACCACTTTTCCACACTCGCTATATTTAATTTATTTCTTCCTTGTCTAAACGGCCCCTAGTTTATATTTACATGCTCTTTATTATCTTGCAAACCTATCCTATCACACCTACAAAGTACTTCTAGTTTCATACCTGTTCTAGTTAAAGCGAACACTAAGCGTGCGTAGAGTCATATCAGTGACAGATAGGGCTTGAGAGAGTATTTGTTCTACCTTTAGCTCCTCGTTGGGTTCGACACTCTTACTTATCGAAAGAGGCTACAATTATCCTGTATACTTGAGTGACATGCTTTTCCATAAACCATCTTATACGGAGACATACCCATAGGATTTTTGTATGCAGTTCTATAGGCCCATAATGCATCATCAAGTTTTTTGGACCAATTCTTTCTAGATCTATTCACAGTCTTTTGCAAAATTAATTTGAGCTCTCTATTGCTCAACTCTACTTGACCACTAGACTGCGGGTGATAAGGAGATGCAATTCTATGATTAACATCATACTTAGCAAGCATCTTACGGAAAGCACCATGAATAAAATGTGAACCACCATCAGTCATAAGATATCTAGGTACTCCAAACCTCGGAAAAATAACTTCTTTAAGCATCTTAATAGAAGTTTTATGATCAACACTACTAGTTGGAATAGCTTCTACCCACTTAGTAACGTAATCAACAGCAACTAAAATATGTGTGTAACCATTAGAGGCACGAAAAGGTCCCATATAATCAAAGCCCCAAACATCAAATGGTTCAATAACAAGAGAATAATTCATAGGCATTTCTTGACGTCTACTAATATTACCAATTCTTTGACATTCATCACAAGATAAGACAAACTTACGAGCATCTTTGAAGAGAGTAGGCCAATAAAAACCAGATTGCAATACCTTATGTGTAGTTCTATCTCCATTGTGGTGTCCTCCATATGATTCAGAGTGACACTTGTGTAGGATCTGTTCCTGTTCATGCTCAGGTACACAACGTCTAATGACACCATCTACTCCTTCTTTATAAAGGTGTGGGTCATCCTAGAAGTAATGTCTTAAATCATAAAAGAACTTTTTCTTTTGCTGGTATGTGAAACTAGGTGGTATAAATTTAGCAACAATGTAATTAGCATAATCAGCATACCAAGGAGCAGTATGAGAAGCATTAACGACCCCTAATTGTTCGTCAGGAAAGCTACCATCAATAGGCAGTGGGTCATCAAGAACATTCTCTAGCCTAGACAAGTTGTCTACAACGGGGTTCTCAGCTCCCTTTCTATCAACAATATGCAAATCACATTCTTGGAGCAAGACAACCCATCTAATGAGTCTAGGCTTAGCATCTTTCTTTTCCATAAGATATTTAATAGCAGCATGATCAGTGTGAATAGTAACTTTGGAATCAACAATATAAGGTCTGAACTTAACACATGCAAACACAACTGCTAAGAATTCTTTCTCAGTGGTAGCATAATTTCTCTGGGCAGTATCAAGGGTTTTACTAGCATACTGGATAACATTCAATTTCTTATCAACTCTTTGCCCTAGAACAGCACCTACAACATAATCACTAGCATTACACATAATTTCAAAGGGTAAATTCCAATCAGGTGGCTGAACAATAGGTGCAATGATCAAAGGTTTCTTAAGTATTTCAAATGCTTCAACACAATCATCATCAAAGACGAAAGGAATATCTTTTTGCAATAAATTATTCAGAGGCCTAGAGATTTTAGAAAAGTCCTTAACGAACCTCCTATAAAAACCGGCATGACCAAGGAAACTTCTTATACCTTTTATGTCCTTGGGACATGGTATCTTTTCAATAGCATCAACTTTAGCTTTATCAACTTCAATACCTATCTCGGAAATCTTATGCCCCAAGACAATGCCTTCATTAACCATAAAGTGGCACTTTTCCCAATTCAAGACGAGACTAGTGTCTTTGCATCTCTTCAAAACTCAATCAAGGTTGCTCAAGAAATCATCAAAAGAGGATCCATAAACGGAGAAATCATCCATGAATACCTCACAAATCTTTTCACAAAAGTTAGAGAATATGGCCATCATACATCTTTGAAAGGTAGCAGGTGCATTACATAAACCAAAAGGCATACGTCTATAAGCAAAAATACCGAAAGGGCAAGTAAAAGTAGTCTTTGATTGATCCCCCGCTGACACGGGTATTTGAGAGAAACCATAATAACCATCTAGAAAGCAAAAATGTGTGTGTTTGGATATTATTTCTAGCATTTGATCAATAAAAGGTAAAGGGTAATGATCTTTCTTAGTAGCTTTATTTAATTTACAGAAATCAATTACCATCCTATAACCTGTAATAATTCTTTGCGGGATCAATTCATCTTTATCATTAGGAATGATAGTAATACCTCCCTTTTTAGGAACACAATGGACAGGGCTTACCCAATCACTATCAGCAACGGGATAAATTATACCTGCCTCAAGGAGCTTTAGTATCTCCTTTCTTATCACTTCTTTCATCTTAGGATTCAATCATCGTTGAGGATCTCTAACTGGTTTGGCATCTTCCTCCAATTTAATTTTTTGTGGGCATAGCGTGGGACTAATGCCCTTGAGATCACCCAGAGTATATCCGATAGCAGAACGGTGCTTCTTCAGAGTTTTCAATAATCTTTCTTCTTCTTGCTCTGAAAGGTTTGCACTAATAATAACAAGATATATTTTCTTTTCATCAAGATAAGCATACTTAAGATTATCAGGTAATGGTTTGAGTTCAAACATGGGATCTCCCTTGGGTGGAGGGGGATCCCCTAGGATTTCAACGGGTAGGTTGTGTTTCAGAATAGGTTCCTGTTGAAGGAACACTTTATCTATTTCCCTTCTTTCATTCATAAACATATCATTTTCATGGTCTAGCAAATATTGTTCTAACGGATCAGTAGGAGGCACGACAATAGAAGCAAGACCAATAATCTCATCCTTACTAGGTGATTCTTTATCACGGGGTTGTCTACGAAACTTAGCAAAATTAAACTCATGAGACGTATCCCCTAAGCCAATTTCAACAATATCCTTTTAGCAATCAATCCTAGCATTAACAGTATTCAAGAAGGGTCTACCAAAAATAATGGGACAAAAATCATCTTGTGGGGAGCTAAGAACAAGAAAATCAGCAGGATATTTAACCTTCCCACACAAGACTTCAACATCTCTAACAATCCCAACTGGTGAAATAGTATCTCTATTGCAAGCTTGATAGTAACATCAATACCTCCCAATTTAGCGGGTGCAATATCATGCATAATTTCTTTATATAAGTCATAGGGTATTGCACTAGCACTAGCACCCATATCACATAAGCCATGATAACAATGATCTCCTAATATATCAGAAATAACAGGCATGCCTACAACAGGTCTATGTATCTTAGCATCTGGTCTAACAATATTAGCAGTCTCACCACAGAAATAAATAACATGCCCATCTAAATCATCATCCAAGAGATCTTTAACCATAGCAATAATAGGTTCAACTTTGATTTGCTCAGGAGGTGTACAAGTCCTAGTATTACTCTTACGAACAACAGTCGAAGTTTTAGCATGATCCTTTATCCTAACAGGAAAAGGAGGTTTCTCAACATAAGTAGTAGGAACAATAGGATCACTATAAGTGACAGTCTTTTCTTCAACTGTAATAGGTGCAACTACTTTTACTTCAATAGGAGGATAATATTTAAACCACTTATCCTTAGGGAGATCAACGTGAGTAGCAAAAGATTCACAAAAAGCAGCTACTATCTCAGAGTCAAGTCCATACTTAGCGCTAAATCCACGAAAAGCATAGGTATCCATAAAAGATTTAACACAATCAAACTTAGGTGTTATACCTGACTCCTTACCATCGTCGGCACCCCAATCTTCAGAATTGAGTTTAATTCTTTCCAATAAATCCCATTTTAATTCAATAGTCTTCAGCATATAAGAACCAGCACAGGAAGTATCGAGCATGTTGCGATCATTGGGAGAAAGCCGAGCATAAATTTTTTGAATAATCAGTTCTCTGGAGAGCTCATGATTGGGGCATGAATATAACATTGACTTAAGCCTCCCCCAAGCTTGAGTAATGCTTTCTCCTTCGCGAGGCCAGAAATTATATATGTAATTACGATCATGATGAACAAGATGCATAGGATAGAACTTCTGGTGAAATTCCAACTTCAATCGTTTATAATTCCAAGATCCCGTGTCATCACGTAGCCTATACCATGTCAATGCATCTCCCTTCAAAGATAAAGGGAAGACCTTCCTTTTGACAACATCATCGGGAATACCTGCAAGCTTAAATAATCCACAAACTTCATCCACAAAGATAAGGTGTAAATCGGGATGCAATGTTCCGTCTCTTGCAAAGGGATTAGCTAGCAGTTTCTCTATCATACCCGAAGGAATCTCAAAGTAAATATTTTCAGTAGGTTTAGTAGGCTGAGGAGCAACTCTTTGCTCTTCTAGTCGGGGTGAAGATACCCCGAACAAGCCCCTCAAAGAATTAGTTTCCATAGTAACAAGTGACAGAAAATTTCAGCACACTATATAAATGTTTCCTTACCAAGTTCCACTCACCAAAGGCGCTTCACTCCCCGGCAACGGCGCCAGAAAAGAGTCTTGATGACCCACAAGTATAGGGGATCTATCATAGTCCTTTCGATAAGTAAGAGGGTCAAACCCAACGAGGAGCAGAAAGAAATGACAAGCGGTTTTCAGTAAGGTTTTCTCTGCAAGCACTGAAATTGTAGGTAACAGGTAGTTTTGTGATAAGATAAGTTGTAACGAGTAACAAGCAATGAAAGTAAATAAAGTGTAGCAAGGTGGACCAATCCTTTTTGTAGCAAAGGAAAAGCCTGGACAATTTCTTATAATGAGGAAAAAGCTCCCGAGGACACATGGGAATTATCGTCAAGCTAGTTTTCATCAGCTCATATGATTCACGTTCGGTACTTTGATAATTTGATATGTGGGTGGACCGGTGCTTGGGTACTTCCCTTACTTGGACAAGCATCCCACTTATGATTAACCACTATTGCAAGAATCCGCAACTATAAAAGAAGTATTAAGGTAAACCTAACCACAACATTAGACGTATGGATCCAAATCAGCCCCTTACGAAGCAACGCCTAAACTAGGGTCTAAGCTTCTGTCACTCTAGCAACCCATCATCTACTTATTACTTCCCAATGCCTTCCTCTAGGCCCAAATAATGGTGAAGTATCATGTAGTCGACGTTCACATAACACCACTAGAGGAAAGACAACATACATCTCATCAAAATAGCGAACAAATACCAAATTCACATGACTACTAATAGCAAGACTTCACCCATGTCCTCAGGAACAAACATAACTACTCACAAAGCATATTCATGTTCATAATCAGAGGAGTAATAATATGCATTAAGGATCTGAACATATGATCTTCCACCAAGTAAACCAATTAGCATCAACTACAAGGAGTAATCAACACTACTAGCAACCCACAGGTACCAATTTGTGGTTTTGATACAAGATTGGATACAAGAGATGAACTAGGGTTTTGAGAGGAGATGGTGCTAGTGAAGATGTTGATGGAGATTGACCCCTCCCCGATGAGAGGATCGTTGGTGATGACTATGGTGATGATTTCCCCCTCCCGGAGGGAAGTTTCCCCGGCAGAACAGCTCTGCCGGAGCCCTAGATTGGCTCCGCCAAAGTTCCTCCTCGTGGCGGCGGAGTTTCATCCTGTAAGCTTGCTTATGATTTTTTTCCAGGGTAAAAGCCTTCATATAGCAGAAGATGGGCACCGAAGGGCCACCAGGGGGCCCAGGAGACAGGGGCGCGCCCAGTAGGGGTGGGCGCGCCCCCACACTCCTAGCCAGGGTGTGGGCCCCCTCTGGTGTTTTCTCCGCTCAATAATTCTTATTAATTCCAAAAATAACTTTCGTGAAGTTTCAAGATTTTTGGAGCTGCGCAGAATAGGTTTCCAATATTTGCTCCTTTTCCAGCTGCCGGCATTCCCCCTCTTCATGATAAACCTTGTAAAATAAGAGAGAATAGCCATAAGTATTGCGACATAATGTGTAATAACAGCCCATAATGCAATAAATATTGATATAAAAGCATGATGCAAAATGGACGTATCACCGCGTCGGCCGATGCGGGGGTCCCCCTCACAGCTACGTTCGCATACCCTTCGGCCTGCCGAGCGCGGTTGTCGCGTTTCAGCACCGCGTGCGGGACATCCTAGCAGCTTGAGAGGCTAGGCACCAGGCGATCCTGGCGGAGATGGAGATGCATCTTTAGGAGCCCCCCAGGCCCCTGGAGCCCCCGGAGACTCAGGGCCAAGGCGGCTCGTGAGGAACGACTTCAGCAGCGCGCATCTTCTACTACCCTGACATCACTTCAGCAACAATGCAAGGTGACATCTTTTTAGTTCGTTCAGTTTGGCTGCATTATCCCCAAGTCACGTGGGTCCGTCCCTACGGCATTTATCCTTTTGAATTCATAGGAATTGCCTAACCACCTCTCATGAGCTTATCCATGATCATCACCTACTTGCTTCGAATCTTATCCGCCTCGCGGTCTCCCTACATTGTTGGCTTGTCCTTTGCCCATCCCACAACGGGGGCTAGTCACGCTCGCATGGTGCTTGTGCTCGGGTCCGTCCCTGCAATGCTGATAATCTCGAGGACCGAGCTCTGGCTCGTGGCCCGCCTCGCGCATGCCAGCTCACCAGGTCCTTGGTGCCTTCGTCTTCCTGCGAAAGGTCTGAGGACAGACAGTCAGCACCATAGGAAATTGCAATCTCTTCTTCCAGCTAACACGCAGGTTCACCTGAGGCCAATCTATAGGCAGGCCCTGGCGGTCAGCACCTTACCCTGCGAGTCGCTTGCACGTTAGGGGGGGGGGGGTCCTGAGCATCGCGCCTCAGGAGCCCCTACCGGTTCTCCAACCCTCACCCCCTAGCCTTGACCACGGCTTCGCGACCTGGCATACCAGTGGCGGCTGAGCCCGCTCGATGTAACATCCCAAATTTCCAATTTGGCATGTTATACATAGATCATCCATGCATATCATATTTTATTGTTTTTCGTTTGCAATCCTCGAAATCCTAAGACACTCAAGGACCCTCGGAGAGAGTTGGGGATTTTTCCGATTTTCGTATTTGAGTTTTATCATATAATGAAGACGAGGATTTTGATTTTTATTTATTTTTCTCTCCGGAAAAATATTTCATTTCAAATAAATAAATGAGGGGAGATAATATGACTTCTCCAAAATAATTGAAATATCGGAGGAAAAATGTTAAAAATCATTATTTGATTTTTACATGATTTTATTCGGAATTTTATTTGCCCTAGAAAAATTTGCATGTTTTAAAGGTTGCATTTTAGGGGCCAAGAAAAGTTCATCTCTTTCTAAATATTTCATTTAGACGGAGAAAACTTGTTTTGGAATTTTTACATTTTTATTTATTATTCTAGGACTTTTCTAATCGGCGGAATGTTTTAAAAAAAAAACCCGCGCCCGACCGGGCCAAAGGCCCAGCCAGGCCGGCCCGCATCGCCGCCGCCTATGGAGGGGAGTCCCCGGGCGCCCCCTTCCCCAAGCCGGAGCCGCCCCCCTCCTTAAATACCGCCGCCCCGCCACCTCACCACCACCCGCCACCACCCGCCACCACCGCCGAGCTGAGCCGCCGCC
>NC_041387.1:127026893-127035086 GCF_002162155.2 Triticum dicoccoides
TGCCGCCCCGCCGAGCCCCGCCGGAGCCGCCCGCCCTGCCGAACGACCTCGCCGGAGGTAGCCGCCCTGCTGCCGGTTTTCTTTTTTAAAAAAAACCCTTCGGTTTATTTTTTTGAGAAAACCCTAGTTTGTTTTTTTATATAGATCGGTTTTATTTCTTCGTTTTATTTACTTAGCGAGCATTCGCTCGTCCGTTTGTTTTAACAAACGTGTTCGTCGTTTATTTCTCTGCTAACGAACGTTCATTCGTTTAGCCGTTTGTCGTTTTTCTTTTTATCGGATTTATTCCGCGATTATTCTGATCGCGATTTCTGATCCGATGTTCGAACCTGTTTATCTTTTCGCTCGTTTATCGGAATCAGGCGATTCAAGTGCCTGGAGTTTCATCTCGAAACCCTCTTTCCGAATAATCAACTGAAACAAGTTTTCGTTTCTGTAAAATTTGACCCTAGTTCAGATTAGTAAATGGATCTTATTTCTTTCGCCGTTTGAGTTTCGTTGCTCCGTTTGATTTGTTTCTTTTTGCAAACCGGAGTTCTTAAGTTGAACTCTCCGGTCAAACTCTTTTATTTGGAGTTCTATTCGTGCATCCTTGTTTGTTTCTTATGTATGTTATTGTTTGTTTGCGTAGAATTCCCGGAGTGCGAAGCAGTATACTACGAGTCTCTAGGATTCACGGATCGTCAGCAAGGCAAGTAACAGATTGATCATACTCTTTTCATACCCAGTTTTTATGCATTAGTTTCAATCCACAAACATTGCATGACTAGGATGTATTTAACATGTGGGTTTTGGGAAGTAGTTGTTGAGGTAGAACCTATTGCCCTGTTATTATCAAACCCTTGGGAGTTACTTCTATGTTATGCTTATCTTGCCATGCTATGCTCGTAGACGTGGATTGGGTTTGAGTGTATCCATGACAGATGTGAGATTTTAAATTAATGGTTTACTTAAGGTGGCAACTTTAATACACATCTGGGTGGATTGAGGCACCTGGGGTATCCAGTGATTGCCTGTTTTATTTTTGGAAATCCCGGGGTTACCGTGTGATTCTCCTATGGACCGCCACCCAGGCTCAAAGGGAACTGAGTCTATTCATGCTAGAAACTTCCGTGTGTAGCCACAAGCTATTATGGGCTCTAGCATAGTTGAGTAAGTTACGTGAAGCTCTTGAAGAGGTGGATCAGCAGGTAGTGGGTTTTGTAGGTTTGGTATGGTCTACCCGGAGTAGAGAGTTAATGTTTCTGAAAGACTGTGTCTCGGTCATCCGTTTCTCAAACACCCTGTAGTGCGAGAAATCATCGGAGGCGATCGAGTCTTGTGGGGAAAAGTGCGCAAACCTCTGCAGAGTGTACAATCTAATCATGGTTAGCCGTGTCCCCGGTTATGGACAATTCTGAGTATCTAGTACTTGAGTATTCACATGTATCTCAACACTCTAAATTAATATTGATGGGATGTTAACTATGTTAATTGGGATCATTGAGTTGGGGTTACCTTCTCAAATGATGTTTCAACCACCATGATAGTTAAATTAAAATTATATTCCTTTATTGTAGGGAAAAATTGGCTTTTTTGCAAAAATTGTAACCATAGAGCTTTCCACCAACCAAATATGCATGTAGTGGTAGCATTACTCTATTATTGCTCTGTTGTGTTACATTGCCAGCATATTCCATGTGCTGACCCATTCTCGGGCTGCAACGTATTATGTTGCAGACTTTTCAAACGAGGAGTAAGGTTCGATAGGTCATTGCCGTCCAGCTCAGCTATGCCGTTGGAGTTGATGGACTCACTTTATCTTCCAAGCCTTCCGCTGTTATCGCATTAGATGGCCTTAAGCCATATTATTGTAATAAGTTCTCTTTTGAGACATTCGATGTAATAAGTGTGTGATTGCTACTCTGTTATAAATCCTTCGAGTACTGTGTCTGTCAGCATTACCGATCCAGGGATGACACAGAAGCACAGAGACTTGACCATCTGAGGTCGGGTCGCTACAAGATGATATCAGAGCACACGCTGAGTGTAGGACACGACCACTAAGATAAACCATAGGTCACTCTTCTCTACTCATTTCTGACTCCTCTCCATTTTCCACTCTTTAGGATGAAGGAGATGAAGAACAAGTTTGCTCAACCGGATGAAGACACGCCTTTTGGACGCCACTTGAAGGAAGTCACTAGGTACTTGAATATTGGAATACCAAGCTTCACCGGGACGTACAACGCCACCTTACCAGAAGAAGAGCGCTGGATGATTCAAGTACGAGTTCTAGGAAGGACGTTCTCGCCAACTTCCAAACCCATAGAGTTTTCTTTCGAAGCACCCACTTGGAGCCTTGGCAAGAGTATGGCAGCCCATATTACCATGGGACGCATTGGAGAAATCTACAACAGGGAGCTCAAGGACACCACCTATCAAATATGTGGGCGCCGAGATGAACAATGGGAGATGATCAGAACCAGGAAGGATAGATCTGTTGCAGCTTTTATCCAGGAGCAAAACCAGCACATTCGACGTCAGGAGAACCAGATGTGCGCAGACATGATGGAGTTGAAGAAGGAGAAAACTAGGATCATCGAGCTGGAGGAAGAACTCAAGTTTACACGCGATGGATATGAGGAGGAAATCAAGACCCTATTGGCGAAGAATGACAACCTAGTCGAGAAGATCGGAATCTTCATGGGAGGACCAGCCCCGAGAGAAGAGGAAGGAGGTCCCACCTGTCCGGACAACTACATCATCATCGACGACACCGATTCAGACCCAAGTGATGATGACTACGAAGATGAAGCTGGAGCAGACATCATGGAGTCTTCCACCGATCAAAATTTCTAGATGACCACCATATTATAGTAGTATTTCCCCCATGTAACTAGTAGTAGGTTAGCACTTTTGCGATAGTCCTAGACCGTTTTGTATGCCCTTGCTTGATTAATTGAATGAATGCTTGTGTTTGCCTCATATACATATGGGTAGTGTTTCTCCCCTAGATCTTTTTTCTATTCTAATCTCTTCCATCTAAACCCATCAGATGCCTCCGAGAAGAGACCCCGATTTTGTTTTCCCACCAAAGATCACCCAATTGATCCAGCAACAGAATGCCTTGATGCAATTGCTAGTTCAGAACCAGGGCAATGCCAACAACAACAACGCCAACAACAACCCACCGCCAGTGGATAACCTTGCCCGTTTCTTAAGGTTACAGCCGCCGGTGTTCTCCAGTAGCGTCGAGCCAATAGTTGCAGATGATTGGCTACGCCGTATTGGAAGGGAGTTAACCACAGCAGGATGCACAGATGCTGAGAAGGTTCCTTTTGCCGCACACCAACTGGATGGACCTGCAGCAGCATGGTGGGAGAATTTCACAGCCACCTATCCTATCGACACTGTCACATGGGCTCAGTTTCAGTAGGCTTTTCGTACTGCCCATGTCTCGACTGGAGCAATGCAGATGAAGAAGCGTGAGTTTCGCAATTTACACCAGGGGAACCGTACTATTGGCCAGTACGTGGATGAGTTTAGCAAGTTATCACGCTATGCCCCTGATGATGTGGCCACAGATGCCGCGAAGTAGGAGAAGTTTATGGAAGGGCTAAATGATGAGATGAGCATGCAGTTGATGGTAGCAACCTTCAACAACTACCAGGAGTTGGTAGATAAGGCTCTAATGATTGAGGGAAAGCATCAACAAATTGAGAATCGTAAGAGGAAGTATGGACAAGGGAAATACAACTCAGGAGCTCACCAGAAGCCTCGTTTAACCCCGAACTCGGGAGGACTTGTTCATAACCATGGAGGTCATAACCATACTGGAGGAGGATCGCATAATCATAATGGTGCGAAGAACGGGAATGGGAACGAAGCCAACAATAATCAGAATCGCTCTAACCCATCTACACCCGCAAAGAGGGACTTAAGTCAAGTCGTTTGCTACAAGTGCGGGAAGACAGGACACTATGCCAATGACTGTCCTGAAGGAAAGAATGGAAATGGAAATGGGAGCGCTGGGAAGAAGTCCAATCCATTCAACAAAGGACAAGTGAACCACGTTAACATGGAGGAAGTTGAAGAGCAGCCGGACGCGGTAATAGGTATATTTTTGGTTCAGTCATTTACCGCTATTGTTCTTTTCGATACTGGTGCATCGCATTCATACATATCAAGGGGATTTGCGGAAAAGTTCAAGTTACCAACCCAAACCCATAGGACCCCTCTTTTAGTGAGTTCGCCTGGAGCAGAGTACATGGCTAGTAGATGGTGCACCCAGATACCCCTAGTCATTGGCACGCATGTTTTTCCGTCTGACCTAATCATCTTGGAGTCGCAGGGATTGGATGTGATATTAGGTATGGACTGGATGTCAAAGTATGGAGGAAGTATTGACTGTGCTAGTAAGTCAATTTATCTTACCACCCCAGAGGGAAAAAGGATTAAGTATGTATCTAGGCATGTGCCTAGGAGGAACCAAGTAAACGCCCTCACGGGAGTTGTACAGGAGGAAGTACCGGTAGTGAAGGATTTTCCGGATGTTTTCCCCGAAGAGTTACCAGGTATGCCACCGGATAGAGACATCGAATTTTTGATAGAGCTATTGCCAGGTACAGGGCCAATATCCAAGAGACCCTATCGGATGCCAGCAAATGACCTAGAAGAAATTAATAAGCAGATCAAAGAGTTGTTGGAGAAAGGTTACATTCGTAGGAGTTCATCACCTTGGGGAGCCCCAGTACTTTTGGTGGAGAAGAAGGATAAATCCCTGAGGATGGTTGTTGATTACCGAGCTCTGAATGAAGTAACGATAAAGAACAAGTATCCCTTACCAATGATTAATGATCAGTTTGACCAGTTACAAGGAGCTAAGGTGTTTTCAAAGATTGATCTACGATCAGGATACCATCAGTTGAAGATCCGAGAGAAGGATATACCAAAGACAGTGTTTACCACACGCTATGGATTATATGAGTACATGGTCATGTCATTTGGACTGACTAACGCCCCTGCCTATTTCATGAGTATGATGAACAAGGTGTTCATGGAGTATTTGGACAAGTTTGTTGTGGTATTTATTGATGATATTATGATATACTCGAAGAACGAAGAGGAGCACGTGGAACATTTGCGTTTGGTTCTCGAGAAACTCAGGGAATACCAGTTATACGCCAAATTCAGCAAGTGCGAGTTTTGGTTGAAAGAAGTTGGATTTCTTGGGCATGTTATATCAGGAGAGGGTATAGCAGTAGATCCCAGTAAGGTTCAGTCGGTCACTGAATGGTTGGCACCCACTTCAGTTGGCGAGATCCGCAGTTTCCTAGGACTGGGAGGATATTATCGGAGATTCATCGACAGTTTTTCCAAGATTGCTAAACCAATGACTGAATTGTTAAAGAAGGATGCTAAGTTCAAATGGACAGAGGATTGTGAGACAAGCTTTCAGGAGTTGACGAAGCGATTGACTACAGCCCCAGGGCTGACCTTGCCAGATATACATAAGGAGTTTCAAGTATATTGTGACGCCTCTCGCTTGGGACTTGGATGTGTGCTTATGCAGAACGGAAAAGTTGTTTCGTATGCCTCACGACAATGGAAGCCACACGAGTTGAACTATGCCACGCATGATTTGGAGTTAGCAGCCATAGTGCATGCGTTGAAGACCTAGAGACATTATCTTATGGGAAACCGTTGTGATGTGTACACGGATCATAAGAGCCTGAAGTGCATTTTCACACAGAAGGAGTTGAACCTCAGACAGAGGAGATGGTTGGAACTTATAAAAGGATTACGATATGAAGCTACACTATCATCCAGGAAAAGCCAACGTTGTAGCAGACGCTTTGAGCCGGAAGAGTTATGCTAATATTCTAGAGAGCAAAGGATTGCTAAAGGAGTTAGCTGCGGAGATCATGGAACTTCGGTTGGAGATTGTTCCAAGAGGTTTTCTTGCAGCAATGGAGGTTCAGTCGACGTTGTTGGACAAGATTCGAGAATCTCAAAAGGAGGACAAAGAGATTGCTGAGATAAGAGAGAGGATGGGAAAAGGTAAAGCCAAAGGTTTTCGTGAGGATGAGCACGATACCTTGTGGTTTGAGGACCGGATTTATGTGCCCAACAATTCAGAGATCAGGAAGTTAATACTTCAAGAGGCCCATGACTCACCATACTCAATTCATCCCGGAAACACCAAGATGTATTTGGACTTGAAGGAACGTTTTCTGGTGGACTGGTATGAAGAAGGATATTGCCGAGTATGTAGCCGTATGTGATGTATGTCCGAGAGTGAAGGCAGAGCATCAGAAGCCAGCAGGATTGTTACAGCCTATGCCAATACTCGAATGGAAGTGGGACAAACTTGGTATGGACTTTATTTCCGGATTACCCAGAACCAAGGTAGGGTATGATTCTATATGGGTAGTTGTGGATCGTTTGACAAAAGTAGCTCAGTTCATCCCGGTGAAAACAACATATACAAGTGCAAAGTTGGCCAAGATATATATGTCCAGGATCGTATGTTTGCATGGAGTTTCGAGGAGCATCGTATCAGATAGAGGAACACAGTTTACTTCAAAGTTTTGGCATCAACTACACCAGACTTTGGGTACCCGATTGGAGTTCAGTACTGCTTTTCACCCGGAGACAGATGGGCAGACAGAGAGTCAATCAGATTCTGGAGGACATGTTGAGAGCCTGTGCGCTAGATTATGGATCTAGTTGGGATGATAATTTGCCCTACGCAGAGTTCTCTTATAACAACAGCTACCAAGCCAGTTTAAAGATGGCACCTTTCGAAGCTCTGTATGGACGCAGATGTAGAACGCCAATGATGTGGGATGAGGTAGGAGATCATCAGTTGTTTGGACCAGATTTGATCAAGGAATCAGAGGAGAAGGTTAAACTGATCAGAGACGGACTAAAGATTGCTCAGTCCAGACAGAAAAGTTATGCAGATTCAAAATGCAAGGAAGTAACCTATGAAATTGGAGACAGAGCCTATCTACGAGTATCACCCTTGAGGGGAGGCAAACGTTTTGGAGTTAAGGGAAAGTTAGCCCCGAGATTTGTAGGACCATATCGTATTTTGGAACGGATGGGAGAAGTTGCCTACGAGCTGGAGTTACCCGAAGGATTGTCAGGAGTTCACGATGTGTTTCACGTATCACAGCTGAAGAAGTGCCATGCTGAGATGGCCGATATACCGTTAAATGATACAGTGCCTTTGGAGGCGATTCAGCTGGATAATAATCTGACCTATGAGGAGAAGCCAGTAAAGATTCTTGATTTTGACAGTCGAGTCACTCGCAACAAGGTGATCAAGTTTTGCAAAGTTCAGTGGAGTCATCATACCGAGGAGGAAGCCACCTGGGAGCGGGAAGAGGATATTCGCAAGGACCATCCCCACCTATTTTCTAGCCAACCCGAATCTCGAGGGCAAGATTCATCTTAAGGTGGGTAGGTTTATAACATCCCAAATTTCCAATTTGGCATGTTATACATAGATCATCCATGCATATCATATTTTATTGTTTTTGTTTGCAATCCTCGAAATCCTAAGCAACTCAAGGACCCTCGGAGAGAGTTGGGGATTTTTCCGATTTTCGTATTTGAGTTTTATCAAATAATGAAGACGAGGATTTTGATTTTTATTTATTTTTCTCTCCGGAAAAATATTTCATTTCAAATAAATAAATGAGGGGAGATAATATGACTTCTCCAAAATAATTGAAATATTGGAGGAAAAATGTTAAAAATTACTATTTGATTTTTACATGATTTTATTCGGAATTTTATTTGCCCTAGAAAAATTTGCATGTTTTAAAGGTTGCATTTTAGGGGCCAAGAAAAGTTCATCTCTTTCTAAAAATTTCATTTAGACGGAGAAAACTTGTTTTGGAATTTTTAGATTTTTATTTATTTTTCTAGGACTTTTCTAATCGGCGGAATGTTTAAAAAAAAGAACCCGCGCCCTACCGGGCCAAAGGCCCAGCCAGGCCGGCCCGCATCGCCGCCGCCTCCCCACGCGCGCCGCTGTGCTCCGCACGGACGCCGAGGGGAGTCCGGGCTGGACTCCTACCCGGGCGCCCCCTTCCCCAAGCCAAAGCCGCCCCCCTCCTTAAATACCGCCGCCCCGCCGCCTCACCACCACCCGCCACCACCCGCCACCACCGCCGAGCCAAGCCGCCACCGCCGCGCCCT
>NC_041387.1:127035628-127072094 GCF_002162155.2 Triticum dicoccoides
CGCCCGCCCTGCCGGACGACCTCGCCGGAGGTAGCCGCCCCGCCGCCGGTTTTCTGTTTAAAAAAAAACCTTCGGTTTATTTTTTTTTTGTGAAAACCCTAGTTCGTTTTTTATATAGATCGGTTTTATTTCTTCGGTTTATTTACTTAGCGAGCGTTCGCTCGTCCGTTCATTTTAACGAACGTGTTCATCGTTTATTTCTCTGCTAACGAACGTTCATTCGTTTAGCCGTTCGTCGTTTTTCTTTTTATCGGATTTATTCCGCGATTATTCTGATCGCGATTTCTGATCCGATGTTCGAACCTGTTTATCCTTTTGCTCGTTTATCAAAATCAGGCGATTCAAGCGCTCGGAGTTTCATCTCGAAACCCTCTTTCCGAATAATCAACTCAAACAAGTTATCGTTTCTGTAAAATTTGACCCTAGTTCAGATTAGTAAACGATCTTATTTCTTTCGCCGTTTGAGTTTCATTGCTCCGTTTGATTTGTTTCTTTTTGCAAACCGGAGTTCTTAAGTTGAACTCTCCGGTCAAACTCTTTTATTTGGAGTTCTATTTGTGCATCCTTGTTTGTTGCTTATGTATGTTATTGTTTGTTTGCGATAGAATTCCCGGAGTGCGAAGCGTGTTACTACGAGTCTCTAGGATTCACGGATCGTTAGCAAGGCAAGTAACACATTGATCATACTCTTTTCATACCCAGTTTTTATGCATTAGTTTCAATCCACAAACATTGCATGACTAGGATGTCTTTAACATGTGGGTTTTGGGAAGTAGTTGTTGAGGTAGAACCTATTGCCCTGTTATTATCAAACCCTTGGGAGTTACTTCTACGTTATGCTTATCTTGCCATGCTATGCTCGTAGACGTGGATTGGGTTTGAGTGTATCCATGACAGATGTGAGATTTTAAATTAATGGTTTACTTAAGGTGGCAACTTTAATACACATCTGGGTGGATTGAGGCACCTGGGGTATCCAGTGATTGCCTGTTTTATTTTTGGAAATCCCGGGGTTACCGTGTGATTCTCCTATGGACCGCCACCCAGGCTCAAAGGGAACTGAGTCTATTCATGCTAGAAACTTCCGTGTGTAGCCACAAGCTATTATGGGCTCTAGCATAGTTGAGTAAGTTACGTGAAGCTCTTGAAGAGCTGGATCAGCAGGTAGTGGGTTTTGTAGGTTTGGTATGGTCTACCCGGAGTAGAGAGTTAATGTTTCTGAAAGACTGTGTCTCAGTCATCCGTTTCTCAAACACCATGTAGTGCGAGAAATCATCGGAGGCGATCAAGTCTTGTGGGGAAAAGTGCGCAAACCTCTGCAGAGTGTACAATCTAATCATGGTTAGCCGTGTCCCCGGTTATGGACAATTATGAGTATCTAGTACTTGAGTATTCACATGTATCTCAACACTCTAAATTAATATTGATGGGATGTTAACTATGTTAATTGGGATCATTGAGTTGGGGTTACCTTCTCAAATGATGTTTCAACCACCATGATAGTTAAATTAAAATTATATTCCTTTGTTGTAGGAAAAAATTGGCTTTTTTACAAAAATTGTAACCATAGAGCTTTCCACCAGCCAAATATGCATGTAGTGGTAGCATTACTCTATTATTGCTCTGTTGTGTTACATTGCTAGCATATTCCATGTGCTGACCCGTTCTCGGGCTGCAACGTATTATGTTGCAGACTTCTCAGACGAGGAGTAAGGTTCGATAGGTCGTTGTCGTGCAGCTCAGCTATGCTGTTGGAGTTGATAGACTCACTTTATCTTCCAAGCCTTCCGATGTTATCGCATTAGATGGCCGTAAGCCATATTATTGTAATAAGTTCTTTTTTGAGACATTCGATGTAATAAGTGTGTGATTGCTACTCTGTTATAAATCCTTCGAGTACTGTGTGTGTCAGCATTACCGATCCAGGGATGACACGGAAGCACAAAGACTTGACCATCTGAGGTCGGGTCGCTACACTCAAGGGCCGGGACCCGAGGACGTAGAGCACCTAGGCAAGCGAGGAAAGGGGATGAGAGTCGCGGGCCCCGCCTAGTGACGCTGCCATGAAAGCATGAATGGGCACCACCAAGGGGAATCGCAATGAGTCTGCGAAAAGATAAGTCGCACGCGCTACGATATGAGCCTCGCAACCCGCTCACCCAAGTCTCGCAGTCCCACTCCGGCAGTTTCACTCCCCTTTCCATTTCTTGGGCAGTTGCTTGCACGCCAAGGGGGACCTCGTGAGCATCGCGCCTCATGAGCTCTCATCGGACCTCGGGCCGCTCACCTCCTAGCCTTGACCACGGCATCGCGACCTGGCATACTAGCGATGGCTGAAGCCTACCTGGGGACTGGGTCTTGCCGGCATAGAGCGCTACGCTACCTAAGGGGAAGAAAGGGGGGAATCATGCCAGATTGGGATACGTGATTTCATCATGAAAACCAAAGGAATAACGCTGGAATTAAAACATTTCGATCCTTACATGCCCCGCGGGGCTAGTCCTAATTCAGCGCAGGGAAGCAACAAAAGAAAGGCTCCGACCAGGCCAGCGCGCATCACCGACGGCGCTGAGCGGCAACCGCTGCCGCGCTCCAACCGCGGCAGGAGCTTGGCGGCACATAGCTGTCATCACCGGACTCCGGAGATTCGCTGGGCTCAGGAGAATCATTGGATTCCCAAGAGTCATCTCTGCTGCCGGAGGAGGTGCTGACGGGGACAGAAGCAGGTCTAGTGCCCTCGGTCGCATCCCGCAGGCTGCTTCCTCTGGGGCAGCACTCCCGCCACCGGCCCTACCCGTTGAAGACCTTGAAGAACAGGGTGGAGGCGCCGTCGTACTCGAAGTGGATCACGAGGGCCCCCTCTGCACGGCAGGCTCGAGCGACCTCGCCCCATCCGCGGGTCATGAAGACATCGCCAGGGGCACCACCTCGACATCAGCACTGGTGGCCAGGCTGCAGCATGATACGTCTTCAACATATCTATAATTTTTGATTGTTCCATGCTATTATATTACCCATTTTGGATGTTTATGGGCTTTACTTTACACTTTTATATCATTTTCGGGACTAACCTACTAACCGGAGGCCCAACCCATATTGTTGTTTTCTTGCCAATTTCAGTGTTTCAAAGAAAAGGAATATCAAACGGAGTCCAAACGGAATGAAACCTTCAGAAAAGTTATTTCTGGAACAGAAGCAATCTCGGAGACTTGGAGTACAAGCCAGGGAAGCTTCGAGGAAGCCAGGAGATAGGAGGGTGCACCCCTGTCTCGTGGGCCACTCGTGGCTCCCGTGACCAACTTCTTTCGCCTATATATTCCCATATACCCTAAAAACACCGAATAACAAGATAGACTGGGAGTTCCGCCGCCGCAAGCCTGTGTAGCCACCAAAAACCTCTCGGGAGCCCGTTCCGGCACCCTGCCGGAGGGGGGATCCCTCACCGGTGGCCATCTTCATCATCGCGGCGCTCTCCATGACGAGGAGGGAGTAGTTCACCCTCGGGGCTGAGGGTATGTACCAGTAGCTATGTGTTTGATCTTTCTCTCTAGTGTTCTCTCTATCGCACGATCTTAATGTATTGTGAGATCTTCTATTATAGTTGGATCTTATGATGTTTCTCCCCCTCTACTTTCTTGTGATGAATTGAGTTTTCCTCTTGAGGTTATTTTATCGGATTGAGTCTTTAAGGATTTGAGAACACTTGATGTATGTCTTGCTGTGTTTATCTGTGGTGACAATGGGATATTCATGTGATCTAGTTGATGTATGTTTTGGTGATCAACTTGCAGGTTCCGCCCATGAACCTATGCATAAGGGTTGGCACACGTTTTCGTCTTGACTCTCCGGTAGAAACTTTGGGGCACTCTTTGAAGTACTTTGTGTTGGTTGAATAGATGAATCCTAGATTGTGTGATGCATATTGTATAATCATGCCCATGGATACTTGAGGTGATAATGGAGTATCTAGGTGACATTAGGGTTTTGGTTTATTTGTGTCTTAAGGTGTTGTTCTAGTACGAACTCTATGATAGATTGAACGGAAAGAATAGCTTCATGTTATTTTACTACGGACTCTTGAATAGATAGAACAGAAAGGATAACTTTGAGGTGGTTTCGTACCCTACCATAATCTTTTCGTTTGTTCTCCGCTATTAGGGGCTTTGGAGTGACTCTTTGTTGCATGTTGAGGGATAGTTATATGATCCAATTATGTTATTATTGTTGAGAGAACTTGCACTAGTGAAAGTATGAACCCTATGCCTTTTTTCCTACCATTGCAATACCGTTTACGCTCACTTTTATCATTAGTTACCTTCTGTTTTTATATTTTCAAATTACAAATACCTTTATCTACCATCCATATCGCACTTGTATCACCATCTCTTTGCCGAACTAGTGCACCTATACAATTTACCATTGTATTGGGTGTGTTGGGGACACAAGAGACTCTTTGTTATTTGGTTGCAGGGTTGTTTGAGAGAGACCATCTTCATCCTACTCCTCCCACGGGTTGATAAACCTTAGGTCATCCACTTGAGGGAAATTTTCTACTGTCCTACAAACCTCTACACTTGGAGGCCCAACAACGTCTACAAGAAGAAGGTTGTGTCGTAGACATCAAGCTCTTTTCTGGCGCCGTTGCTGGGGAGGTGAGTGCTTGAAGGTATATCTTTAGATCTTGCAATCGAATCTTTTTGTTTCTTGTTTTATCACTAGTTTAGTTTATAAAATAAAACTACAAAAAAATGGAGTTAAGTTTGTCTCATACACTTCATTTTTTTAATATCTTTCGTGAGTATGATGAAAAGGAAAATTGTGCTCAAGTGCTAGAATAAGAAATCTATAAAATGTGTGATACTAAATCTTTGAATGATGAGCATGATTGCAATGTTGTTAGTATGAACTCTTTGAATATCCATAGTACTAATGATGATTGCACTAGTTATGATGAAAATGTCTCTTATAAGTATGTCAATTTTTGTGGAGTAGATTAGGTTTGCCAGTACAGACCAAATAGGGAAAATAGATATTGCAAGAGGCATAAATATTTAGAAACTAAATGGTTGCAAGAAAGTCTTGATGTTTGTGCTGAAAAATCCAATATTTTGCTCCCTCCTTGTGAACTTTGCAATGAACGTGGTCATTTAAATCTCCAATGCAAATTGTTTCGTGACCAAATCGTGTCCAAAAATTGTGATAACTTGATTACCCTTGAGCATCATAAAGAGCTTAGTCTTCTTTTGGGGTATGAAGAAATGAAACGTATAACTGAGGGAATTCCAAAATTTAATCTTGATAGATGTCTTGATTTTGATCTAGAGAAGATTTATTTGTATTGTGCGGTGAATTGCATTGAAAATCCTTATATTGCCAATTACCTAAAGAAAAGAAAGCAATTAGAAGATGAAGAGAATACTAATGAAAGGGAAGAGACTTCCCAATATCTTCCTATTATTTCTTATGATGAATCAGGTAACGAGGAGTAGCTTTCTATTCAACCAATCTCATCAATAAGGAGCTCAAAGAAGAAGGTTGAACCCACACATAATGTGAAGAAGAAAAAGAAAAGAAGGAGCAACAAAGGTAAAAAGGTATCCCTCCCAAATGAAGTTGCTCCTACTACTCATTGTGATGATGATAATTGCTATACTATTGATGCTATCCATACTATTAATGATGAGAGTGATTATGCTTATGATATGAAAAAGCCCAAGCTTGGGGAAGCTATTTTGATGAGGATGAAATATTTGAGAATATATTTGCTGAAATTAATGTTTGTCCCAAGCATGGGGATGCTACGTTTAATGAAGATGATATTTTTAGCATCCCAAGTTTTGATATGCAAAGTTGTTATGATGATAGCATGCCTCTTACCTATGATGATTATATTGATGAAAGTCGGTTTGGAAGAGTGTCAACTTTAGGAAGTAGTTGTCCCACTATTTTGGAGGATGTTGAATCTTATTGTGATGAATATGAAAGTGGATTTGGAAGAGTGTCAACTTTATTTAGTGATGATTCCACTATCTTGGAAGAGGTATCAATCGATTATGATGAGAACAAAGTTGCTACTTATGATGATTATTGTGATGAAACTTATGGTATAAAAAGTAGAGATGATTATATTTATAAAACTTGTCATGATTATGATTACCCTTTTTCTGAACATTACTCTTTTAATGTGGAAACAATTTTTAGTATTCAAGTCTCTTATGATACTCCCACTATTCCGAATGAGAAGAATTTTGCTTATGTGGAGAGTAGTAAATTTTCTATGCTTGTAGATCATGAAAAGAATGCTTTAGGTGCTGGTTATATTGTTGAATTCATTCATGATGCTACTGAAAATTATTATGAGGGAGGAACTTATGCTTGTAGGAATTGCAATAATATCAAGTTTCCTTCCTATGTGTTGAAAATTTTGAAGCTATGCTTGTTTTGCCTTCCTATGCTAGTTGATTATTGTTCCCATAAGTTATTTGCTCACAAAATCCCTATGCATAGGAAGTGGGTTAGACTTAAATGTGCTAGTCATATGCTTCATGATGCTCCCATTATGTTTCAATTCTTATCTTTTATGTGAGCATCATTGCCATCATCATGCCTAGCTAAAAGGCATTAAAGAAAAGCGCTTGTTGGGAGACAACCCAATATTTACCCTTACTGTATTTGTGTGTTCACATGATTATGCTACTGTAGTAATCATGTTTTATAGCTTTTTTTCAATAAAGTGCCAAGTAAGACCTTTAGGATAGCTTACGATGCTAGTTGTGTTGATCCTGCTGAAAATCAGAAACTTTTGCACTCAGTAAATTAGTTTTGTTAATTCACATAAACGTGGTTCTGATCTTATTCGTTTTGCTATGGATTGGTACACAAATTTCTTAGGACTTCCCAATTTAGTAGGATTGTTGGGGTTCCAGAAGTATACATTTGATACAAATTACTACAGACTGTTCTGTTTTTGACAGATTCTGTTTTCATTGTGTTGTTTGCTTATTTTGATGAGTCTATGAGTAGTATCGGAGGGTATGAACCATAGGGAAGTTGGAATACATTATATATTACACCAATATGAATTTAGAATGAGTCCATTACAGTACCTAAGTGGTGGTTTTATTTTCTTATACTAACATAACTTACGAGTTTTCTGTTGAGTTTTGTGTTGTGAAGTTCTGAAGTTTTGGGTAAAGATTCGATGGACTATGGAATAAGGAGTGGCAAGAGCCTAAGCTTGGGGATGCCCATGGCACCCCAAGATATTCAAGAGTAGCAAAAAGCCTAAGCTTGGGGATGCCCCGGGAAGGCATCCCCTCTTTCGTCTTCGTTCATTGGTAACTTTACTTGGAGCTATATTTTTATTTGCCACATGATATGTGTTCTGCTTGGAGCGTCATGTATGATATTAGTATTTGCTTTTTAGTTTTCC
Source organism: Triticum dicoccoides (assembly GCF_002162155.2). Lineage (NCBI taxonomy): Eukaryota > Viridiplantae > Streptophyta > Magnoliopsida > Poales > Poaceae > Triticum > Triticum dicoccoides. The sequence goes on from NC_041387.1 coordinate 127,043,061, forward strand.
ACAATCATCATTGCTGTACACACCTTTTTGGGAGAAGCCAACTTTATTAGAATTTATTAGAATACTCTATGTGCTTCACTTATATCTTTTGAGCTAGAGAGTTTTTGCTCTAGTGCTTCACTTATATCTTTTATAGCACGGCGGTGGCTTAATTTTGTAGAAATTGCCAGTCTCTCATGCTTCACTTATATTATTTTGAGAGTCTCTTAGAACAGCATTGTATTTGCTATGGTTATAAAATTGGTCCTAGAATGGTAGGCATCCAAGTTGGGTATAATAAAAACTATCATAGGAAGTGAATTAGATGCTATGATCAATTTGATACTTGATAATTGTTTTGAGATATGGAGGTAGTGATACTAAAGTCATGCTAGTTGGGTGATTATGAATTTAAAGAATGCTTGTGTTGAAGTTAGCAAGTCCTGTAGCATGCATGTATGGTTAAAGTTGTGTGACAAATTTGAAACATGAAGTGTACTTGGATTGTGCATCCTTATGAGTGGCGGTCGGGGACAAGCGATGGTCTTTTCCTACCAATCTATACCTCTAGGAGCATGCGTGTAGTGCTTAGTTTTTGATGACTTCTAAATTTTTGCAATAAGTATATGAGTTCTTTTGACTAATATTGAGTCCATGGATTATACGCACTCTTACCTTTCCACCATTGCTAGCCTCTTCGGTACCGTGCATTGCCCTTTCTCACCTTGAGAGTTGGTGCAAACTTTGCCGGTGCATCCAAACCCCGTGATATGATACGCTCTATCACACAGAAACCTCCTTATATCTTCCTCAAAACAGCCACCATACCTACCTATTATGGCATTTCCATAGACATTCCGAGATATATTGCCATGCAACTTTCCACCGTTCCGTTTATCATCATGACACGCATTACTTTTGTCATATTGCCATTGCATGATCATGTAGTTGACATCGTATTTGTGGCAAAGCCACCATGCATAATTTTTTATACATGTCACTCTTGATTCATTGCACCATCCCGGTACACCGCCGGAGGCATTCATATAGAGTCATATCTTGTTCTAGTTTCGAGTTGTAATTCATATGTTGTAAATCAATAAAAGTGTGATGATCATCATTATTAGAGCATTGTCCCCAAGAAAAAAAAAGAAAAAAAGAAAGGCCCAAAGAAATAAAAAAGAAAGGCCAAAGAAAAAAGGAAAAAAGAAAAAAAGAAAAGAAAAGAAAAAAAGAAAAAAAGAAAAAAAAGAAAAAAAGAAAAAGAAAATAAATAAAAAGGGGCAATGTTACTATCTCTTTTTCCACACTTGTGCTTCAAAGTAGCACCATGTCCTTCATTTAGCGAGTCTCATATATTGTGCTTCAAAGTAGCACCATGCTTTTCATATAGAGAGTCTCATATGTTGTCACTTTCATATACTAGTGGGAATTTTTCATTATAAAACTTGGCTTGTATATTCCTACGATGGGTTCCTCAAATTCCCTAGGTCTTCGTGAGCAAGCAAGTTGGAGGCACACCCACTTAGTTTCTTTTGTTGAGCTTTCATTCATTTATAGCTCTAGTGCATCTGTTGCATGGCAATCCCTACTCCTCATGTTGACATCAATTGATGGGCATCTCCATAGCCCGTTGATTATCCTCGTCAATGTGAGACTTTCTCCTTTTTGTCTATTCCACACAATCTCCATCATCATATTCTATTCCACCCATAGTGCTATATCCATGGCTCACCCTCATGTATTGCATGAAAGTTGAAAAAGTTTGAGATTAGTTAAGTACGAAACAATTGCTTGGCTTGTCATCAGGGGTGTAGAATTTCGGAACATTTTTGTGTGATGAAAATGAAGCATAGCCTAACTATATGATTTTGTAGGGATGAACTTTCTTTAGCCATGTTATTTTGAGAAGACATGATTGCTTTTATTAGTATGCTTGAAGTGTTACTGTTTCTTATGTCAATATGAACTTTTATTTTGAATCATTTGGATCTGAACATTCATGCCACAATGAAGAAAATTACATTGAGAATTATGCTAGGTAGCATTCCACATCAAAAATTCCAATTTTATCATTTACCTACTCAAGGACGAGCACGAATTAAGCTTGGGGATGCTTGATATGTCTCCAACGTATCTGTAATTTTTGATTGTTCCATGCTCTTATATTACCCGTTTTGGATGTTTATGGGCTTTACTTTACACTTTTATATCATTTTTGGGACTAACCTACTAACCGGAGGCCCAGCCCATATTGTTGTTTTCCTACCTATTTTAGTATTTCGAAGAAAAGCAATATCAAACGGAGTCCAAACGGAATGAAACCTTCAGAAAAGTTATTTTTGGAACAGAAGCAATCTCGGAGACTTGGAGTACAAGCCAGGGAAGCTTCGAGGAAGCCAGGAGATAGGAGGGCGTGCCCCCCTGTCTCGTGGGCCCCTCGTGGCTCCCCCGACCAACTTCTTTCGCCTATATATTCCCATATACCCTAAAAACATCGAATAACAAGATAGATCGGGAGTTCCGCCACCGCAAGCCTCGGTAGCCACCAAAAACCTCTCGGGAGCCCGTTCTGGCACTCTTCCGGAGGGGGGATCCCTCACCTGTGGCCATCTTCATCATCGCGGCGCTCTCCATGACGAGGAGGGAGTAGTTCACCCTCGGGGCTGAGGGTATGTACCTGTAGATGTGTGTTTGATCTTTCTCTCTCGTGTTCTCTCTATGGCACGAACTTGATGTATCGCGAGCTTTGCTATTATAGTTGGATCTTATGATGTTTCTCCCCCTCTACTCTCTTGTGATTAATTGAGTTTTCCTCTTGAAGTTATTTTATCGGATTGAGTCTTTAAGGATTTGAGAACACTTCATGTATGTCTTGTCATGTTTATCTATGGTGACAATGGGATATTCACGTGATCCACTTGATGTATGTTTTGGTGATCAACTTGCGGGTTCCGCCCATGAACCTGTGCATAAGGGTTGGCACACGTTTTCGTCTTGACTCTCCGGTAGAAACTTTGGGGTACTCTTTGAAGTACTTTGTGTTGGTTGAATAGATGAATCCGAGATTGTGTGATGCATATCGTATAATCATGCCCACGGATACTTGAGGTGACAATGGAGTATCTAGGTGACATTAGGGTTTTGGTTGATTTGTGTCTTAAGGTGTTATTCTAGTACGAACTCTATGATAGATTGAACGGAAAGAATAGCTTCATGTTATTTTACTACGGACTCTTGAATAGATAGAACAAAAAGGATAACTTTGAGGTGGTTTCGTACCCTACCATAATCTCTTCGTTTGTTCTCCGCTATTAGTGGCTTTGGAGTGACTCTTTGTTGCATGTTGAGGGATAGTTATATGATCCAATTATGTTATTATTGTTGTGAGAACTTGCACTAGTGAAAGTATGAACCCTATGCCTTGTTCCCTACCATTGCAATACCGTTTACGCTCACTTTTATCATTAGTTAGGTTGCTGTTTTTATATTTTTAGATTACAAATACCTATATATACCATCCATATCGCACTTGTATCACCATCTCTTCGCCGAACTAGTGCACCTATACAATTTACCATTGTATTGGGTGTGTTGGGGACACAAGAGACTCTTTGTTATTTGGTTGCAGGGTTATTTGAGAGAGACCATCTTCATCCTACGCCTCCCACGGATTTATAAACCTTAGGTCATCCATTTGAGGGAAATTTGCTAATATCCTACAAACCTCTGCACTTGGAGGGCCAACAACGTCAACAAGAAGAAGGTTGTGTAGTAAACATCACAGCACCCGACATGCTTCAGCCACAGCTCAAGTGGCCCCTTCGGTGGCAGCTCGTCGGTGAAGAACCTCTGACCGGATCCACAAGTTGGGCGGCATCGCTGCCCACACCATGAACTCGTGCGAGCTACCCTTGGCGTGGGTCTGCGACTCGGCAAGCAGGGCGATGACAGCTCGTCCTTTGCCTCCTGGGATTGCTCGATGGTGCACGTCATCGTCCCGTGCGCGAGCGTACAGAGGAAGGGGAAAGCCGGGCGGAGGCCTTGATTGCCAAGGCCTGGTCACCTCCTGCCTCACGCCAGCGTCACGGGAAAGGCAGAACCGCTTCTTTGGCGGGAGAGGATCAGGCCCCTTCTGAGGGGCCTTTCCTTTTTCAGCCGCAGAAAACCTCGTCGGCGCCATGGAAGCAACAGCAAGATGGAGAAGGAAAAGGGGATGAGCAGCAAGAATACGGAAGAAGAGATGAGCGAGGGGGCTCTGCCCCTCCCCTCATTTATAGCCAAAGGGAGGCCAACCGCCGGCCTCCACGACCTCGCGTAATGATGATCCTCTACATGCAGCATCGGCTCGTCAAGTCGAACGGTTGCCGAGGCAGCATGGGGAAGTGGAGACGCCCATGTCCCATCAATCACCATGTGTCATTCAAGGCCGCAGGCGGTTAGGGCCCGCAGCGCTCCGCACTTGCCCTTTGGCTTCGCCTAGAAGCCAAGTCCGAGCATGCCTTGGGCCCGGAGGCTACTGTCGGCGTTCTAGATATGGGGGTTCCCAGACTTGCCTGCCTGCGGCCCACTGCATGGTTCCCTTGACAGCCTGGTACGGCCCAGCTTCGGCATCAACAATTCAAGACCCTCGCGAGGGGCCAAGCCTCGCGAGGCAAGCGACGCTAATACTGATAGGCCTCCTCAGGCTGGTTCCCGAGGGGCAGATAGTTCTATGCAAGGCGCACCTCACGAGGCTCAGCTGATGTGAGCCATGACGACCAAGGCCAGGCGGGTGCCAGCAAGCGCAGAGTACCAGTTTCCTCTTTGGTCCAAAGGAGGCAAGCGGCAGGCGTGGAGCCCCGAGGAATCAGCCAAAGATTTCCATTCTGGTGCAACAAGACCAATATCGCCAGGACGGAGGTCGTCGCCGAGCCCATGGCAGCGTCACGACCAGATGCTTTTCGCAGGAGGAGACCACTTTAGTCAGGATAGGATGTACTTCTTGTCCCCCTTCAAATTTTTCCATTGTGGGATCCCTTCCCGCCAACATTTGGGAAGAGGACCCAGGCCACTATAAATAGGACTTAGCCACCACCATAGAAGGGAAGGTTGAATCGAGAGGGAAAGAGCAGACAAAGGACCGGATCCATTCTCACTCGACCACCTCACTAGCTCTCCTGAGTCCAAGAACACCTCACCTCCTCAGGCTAGTTCATCCACTATACTAGTTCATCCTCAGCTCCTCGAGGCAATCCACCGAAATGCTGGAGTAGGGTATTACACCGCAAGGTGGCCCGACCAGGATAAACCGTTGTGTCTCTCTATCCCTTTGAGCTCGACGGGCTAGGTTTATAGGATTGCGAGTAGGCAGGCTAGGTAGGTTGAGATCTCCGCACGCACCCCAGAGTTTGAACCTATCAAGGGTTTTCGGAACCCAAAATCTGACACGGCATTTCTTTTGGTTTTTGGATCTAAGATCAGTTTGCGTCGCCCGTAGCCGCCGCCGACCCCTGATAACCCACAAGTATATGGGATCAATTGTAGCCTCTTTTGATAAGTAAGAGTGTCGAACCCAATGAGGAGCTAAAGGTAGAACAAATATTCCCTTAAGTTCTATCGACCATCGATACAACTCTACGCACGCTTGACGTTCGCTTTACCTAGAACAAGTATGAAACTAGAAGTACTTTGTAGGTGTTGTTGGATAGGTTTGCAAGATAATAAAGAGTACATACATAAAAAGAAGGGGTTGTTTAGATTAAGAAGCCATAAAGTAAATATAGAGAGTGTGGAAAAGTGGTGGTAGGAGTTGTGAAATTGTCCCTAAGCAACTGGCTACTTTACTAGTCCGATAGCAAGTTTTATGTGGGATAGGCATAAGCTAGCATACTTTCTCTTCTTGGATCATATGCACTTATGATTGGAACTCTAGCAAGAATCCGCAACTACTAAAGATCATTAAGGTAAAACCCAACCATAGCATTAAAGCATCAAGTCCCCTTTATCCCATACACCACAACCCCCTTACTCGGGTTTATGCTTCTGTCACTCAAGCAACCCACTATAAGCGAATCATGAACGTATTGCAACACCCTACAGCAGGAATCCCTCACGCTTGCGCGACACGAAGGGCACAATAGGACAGCAACATAACCACAAACAAATTAAACCAATCATAGCTATTCATCAATCACCGGTAGGACAACGAAAATCTACTCAGACATCATAGGATGGCAACACATCATTGGATAATAATATGAAGCATAAAGCACCATGTTCAAGTAGAGGGTACAGCGGGTTGCGGGAGAGTGGACCGCTGAATATAGACGGGGGAAGGTGATGGAGATGTTGGTGAAGATGACGGCAGTGTTGGTGAAGATCGCGTTGATGATGATGGCCCCCGGCGGCATTCCGGCGCCACCGGAAGCAAGGGGGAGAGAGCCCCCCTTCTTCTTATTCTTCCTTGACCTTCTCCCTAGATGGGAGAAGGGTTTCCCCTTTGGTCCTTGGATCCCGTGGCGTGGGAGGGGCGAGAGCCCCTCCGAGTCTGGATCTCTCTCTCTATTTCTGTGCTCCTAGATTCTGCCCTTTCACCGTTTCTTTTATATCCGGAGATCCGTAACTCCGATTGGGTTGAAACCTTCGCCCAGATTTTTCTCTCAAAACTAGCTTTCTTGCGGCAAAAGAAGAGCGGCAACCGCCTTATGGGGTGCCCACGACGGTTAGGGGCGCGTCTGCCCCCCCTAGGGCGTGCCTCCTGCCCCGTGGCCCCCTCGGGCAGCATCTCCCGTTGATTCTTCTTCCCAAAAATCACAAATATTCCAAAAATATTCTCCGTCCGTTTTTATCCCGTTTGGACTCCGTTTGATATTGGGTTTCTGCAAAACATAAACATGCAACAAACAGGAACTGGCACTGGGCACTGGATCAATATGTTAGTCCCAAATATAATATAAAAAGTTGCCAAAAGTGTATGAAAGTTGTAGAATATTGGCATGGAACAATCAAAAATTATAGATACGACAGAGACGTATCAGCATCCCCAAGCTTAATTCTTGCTCGTCCTCAAGTAGGTAAATGATAAAAAGATAATTTTTGATGTGGAATGCTACCTAGCATAATCTTGATCATATATCTAATCATGGCATGAATATTAAGACACGGGTGATTCAAAGCAATAGTCTATCATTTGGCATAAGAACAATAATACTTCGAGCGTACTAATAAAGCAATCATGTCTTTTCAAAATAACATGGCCAAAGAAATTTATCCCTACAAAATCATATAGTCTGGCTATGCTCCATCTTCATCACACAAAATATCCAAATCATGCACAACCCCGATGACAAGCCAAGCAATTGTTTCATACTTTTGATGTTCTCAAACCTTTTCAACTTTCACACAATACATGAGCGTGAGCCATGGATATAGAACTATAGGTGGAATAGAGTATGATGGTGGAGGTTGTGTGGGGAAGACAAAAAGGGAGAAAGTCTCACATCGACGCGGCTAATCAACGGGCTATGGAGATTCCCATCAATTGATGTCAATGCGAGGAGTAGGGATTGCCATGCAACAGATGCACTAAGAGGTATAAGTGTATGAAAGCTCAAACTGAAACTAAGTGGGTGTGCATCCAACTTGCTTGCTCATGAAGACCTAGGGCATTTGAGTAATCCCATCGTCGGAATATACAAGCCAAGTTCTATAATGAAAATTCCCACTAGTATCTGAAAGTGACAATATAGGAGACTCTCTATATGAAGAACATGGTGGTACTTTGAAGCACAAGTGTGATAAAAGGATAGTAGCATTGCCCCTTCTCTCTTTTTCTCTCATTTTTTCATTTTCTCTTTATTTTTTTTATTTTTTTTGTTGGGCTTCTTTGCCCCCCCTTTTTTATTTGGCTTCTTTGGCCTTTTTTTCTCATTAAGTCCGGAGTCTCATCCCAACTTGTGGGGGAATCATAGTCTCCATCATCCTTTCCTCACTGGGGCAATGCTCTAATAATGATGATCATCACACTTTTATTTACTTACAACTCATTATTACAACTCGATACTAGAACAAAGATATGACTCTATATGAATGCCTCCGGCGGTGTACCGGGATGTGCAATGATCTAGCATAGCAAAGATTAAAAAAACGGACAAGCCATGAAAACATCATGCTAGCTATCTTACGATCATGCAAAGCAATATGACAATGAATTCTCAAGTCATGTATATGATGATGATGGAAGTTGCATGTCAATATATCTCGGAATGGCTATGGAAATGCCATAATAGGTAGGTATGGTGGCTATTTTGAGGAAGATATAAGAAGGCTTATGTTTGATAGAGCGTATCGTATCACGGGGTTTGGATGCACCAGCGAAGTTTGCACCAACTCTCAAGGTGAGAAAGGGCAATGCACGGTACTGAAGAGGCTAGCAATGATGGAAGGGTGAGAGTGCGTATAATCCATGGACTCAACATTAGTCATAAAGAACTCACATACTTATTGCAAAAATCTATTAGTCATCGAAACAAAGTACTAAGCGCATGCTCCTAGGGGGATAGATTGGTAGGAAAAGACCATCTCTCATCCCCGACCGCCACTCATAAGGAAGACAATCAATAAATACCTCATGCTCCAACCTCGTTACATAATGGTTCACCATACGTGCATGCTACGGGAATCACAAACTTCAACACAAGTATTTCCACAATCCACAACTACTCACTAGCATGACTCTAATATCACAACCTTTATATCGCAAAACTATTTCAAGGAATCAACCATATCATATTCAGCGATCTACAAGTTTATGTAGGATTTTATGACTAACCATGTGAATGACCAATTCCTGTCATCTCTCTAAATTGATATAAGTGAAGCAAGAGAGTTTAATTCTTTCTACAAAAGATATGCCCACGCTCTAACAAATATAAGTGAAGCAAAAGAGCATTCTACAAATGGCGGTTTTCTATGTGAGGAGAAACAGGCAATCCAAACTTCAAATGATATAAGTGAAGCACATGAAGCATTCTATAAAGCCACACTCAAAAGATTTAGGTGAAGTGAAATGAGCATTATATAAATCAAACAAGGACTATCTCATACCAGCATGGTGCATAAAAGAAAATTGAAAACTAAATGCAAAAGACACTCCAAGACTTGCACATATCGCATGAACGAAATGAATCCGAAAACATATTGATACTTGTTGAAGAAAGAGGGGATGCCTTCCGGGGCATCCCCAAGCTTAAATGCTTGAGTCTCCTTGAATATTTACTTTGGTGCCTTGGGCATCCCCAAGCTTGAGCTCTTGCCTCTCTTCCTTTTCCTCATATCGAGACCTCCTCGATCAAACACTTCATCCACACAAAACTTCAATAGAAAACTCGGTAAGATTTTTTACTATAGTAAAGCAAATCACTACCCTAGGTACTGTTGCAAACCAATTCATATTTTGTTTTTGCATTGTGTCTAATGTAATATAGCTTTTACATGGCTTAATCCACTGATAGAAATTGATAGTTTCATCAAAACAAGCAAACTATGCATCAAAAACAGAATCTGTCAAAAGCAAAACAGTCTGTAGCAATCTGAACATTCACCATACTTTTGGTACCCCAAAAATTCTACCAAAATTAGGAAAAATAAACAATTTGTATAGAAAGACATTGCAAAAAGAATCAGAACCGTTTGACGTTCCAGTAAAAAAATGTAAAATCACGCACTACATCCAAAGTTTCTGTCTTGCACCGTACACACCAACAAGCATTGTAAACATCCTAAAGGCAAACCTTGGCACATTATTTTTATAATACAATGGAATGATACAAGGGGATAATTATTTTTGATGAAAAGTTTCGGTAATTAAGATTCACAAAGTTTCTGTGAGCATGAACAAAGTTCAAGGAGCTCTCCCACTTCAACAATGCTTGTCTTTCTCACTTTCACTTTCCTTTTTGAGAAGTTTTGGGTTCCCCTCTTTATTTTTATTTTTTAAACTATAAAAAAGCACTCAATAGAAATAAATTACACTCTAAAACTTCCGAGTTGTCTCCCTGGCAGCGCTTTCTTTAAAGCCATTAAGCTAGGCATATAGTGCTCAAGTAATGAATCCACCGGGATCCCAAGGTATATCAAAGCCAATTCTAATTAACAATGATTTGTGATTTAGTAGTGAGCACAAAGTAACAAATATCATGCAACAACGAAGTCTAACTCTCTTCCTATGCATCGGCATGTCATAAAAGAACAATTCATGCACACCAAGTAAAGGCCAATGCATAGTATAAGCAGTTTCTTGCAATTTTATCATATTGGAAACATAGAGAGGTGGAGATATAGTTCCTCTCTCATAATAATTGCAAGTAGTAGCAGCAAGCACATGCATATTATATTCATCAAAATTATCATGTGCAATGGTAAAAAGCAACCCATCAATATAATCCTTAATAAGCACAAACTTCTCCGATATAGTGTAGTTGGGAGGATTCAAAAAGATAATAGGACTATCATGTGTGGGTGCAATAGCAACAATTTCATGCTTAACATAAGGAACCATAGCAAGTTCATCTCCATAAGCATCATTCATATTGGCATCATGGCCACAAGCATAGCAAGCATCATCAAAAAGGGATATTTCGAGAGAATCAACGGGATCATAGCAATCATCATAGCAATCATCCTTCCGTAAGCACGAAGGGGAGTTAAACAATGTATGAGTTGAAGAGTTACTCTCATTAGAAGGTGGGCACGGGTAGCTAATCCGCTCTTCCTCCTTTTGTTCTTTGCTCTCCTCATGATCTTTTTCATCCAATGAGCTCACAGTTTCATCAATTTTTATTCCATAGACTCCTGCAAAATATTAGTCTCTTCTTGGACAGCGGAGAATTGCTCAATATATGGTTTAACATAGGCATTAGAAGCATAATTATCATAACAATATTCAAGTATGGCAAAATTTTAAGATTTGTAGAGAGTAGCATCATACTTTTTAATCAAAGAAGCAATTTCATAAGCACCCTTAAAACCATTGGGGTAGTAGGTACAACTATTTTTTTTGGTATTTTGCGTTTCCTACCCATAACTTAAAATAGAAAACAACTTAGAACATCAAATAAAAATTACTTAATGAGAAAGCAAACAAGCACACATGAGAATATTCACCCCACGCTATGACTCCCCGGCAACGGCGCCAGAAAAAGGTCTTGATAACCCACAAGTATAGGGGATCAATTGTAGCCTCTTTCGATGCGTAAGAGTGTCGAACCCAACGAGGAGCTAAAGGTAGAACAAATATTCCCTTAAGTTCTATCGACCACCGATACAACTCTACGCACGCTTGACGTTCGCTTTACCTAAAACAAGTATGAAACTAGAAGTACTTTGTAGGTGTTGCTGGATAGGTTTGCAAGATAACAAAGAGTACGTAAATAAAAAGAAGGGGTTGTTTAGATAAAGAAGCAATAAAGTAAATATAGCGAGTGTGGAAAAGTGGTGGTAGGAGTTGTGAAATTGTCCCTAAGCAATTGACTACTTTACTAGACCGATAGCAAGTTTTATGTGGGAGAGGCATAAGCTAGCATACTTTCTCTTCTTGGATCATATGCACCTATGATTGGAACTCTAACAAGCATCCACAACTACTAAAGATCATTAAGGTAAAACCCAACCATAGCATTAAAGAATCAAGTCCCCTTTATCCCATATGCCACAACCCCCTTACTCGGGTTTATGCTTCTGTCACTCAAGCAGCCCACTATAAGCGAATAATGAACGTATTGCAACACCCTACACCAGGAATCCCTCATGCTTGCGTGACACGGAGGGCACAATAGGACAGCAACATAACCACAAGCAAATTATACCAATCATAGCAATTCATCAATCACCGGTAGGACAACGAAAATCTACTCAGACATCATAGGATGGCAACACATCATTGGATAATAATATGAAGCATAAAGCACCATGTTCAAGTAGAGGGTACAGCGGGTTGCGGGAGAGTGGAATGCTGAATATAGATGGGGGAAGGTGATGGAGATGTTGGTGAAGATGATAGCGGTATTGGTGAAGATCGCGGTGATGATGATGGCCCCTGGCGGCGTTCCGACGCCATCGGAAGCAAGATGGAGAGAGCCCCCTTATTCTTATTCTTCCTTGACCTTCTCCCTAGATGGGAGAAGGGTTTCCCCTCTGGTCCTTGGCTCCCATGGCGTGGGAGGGGCGAGAGCCCCTCCGAGATTGGATCTGTCTCTCTGTCTCTCTCTGTTTCTGCGCTCCTAGATTCTGCCCTTTCATCGTTTCTTTTATATTCGGAGATCTATAACTCCGATTGGGTTAAAACCTTCGCCCAGATTTTTCTCTGAAAATTAGCTTTCAAGCGGCAAAAAAAGAGCAGCAACCGCCTTACGCGGTGCCCACGAGGGTCAGGGGTGCGCATGCCCCCTGGGGCACGCCCCCTGCCTTGTGGCCCCTTCGGGCACCGTCTCGCGTTGATTCTTCCAAAAATCACAAATATTCCAAAAATATTCTCCGTCCATTTTTATCCCGTTTGGACTCCGTTTGATATTGGGTTTCTGCGAAACATAAAACATGCAACAAACAGGAACTGGCACTGAGCACTAGATCAATATGTTAGTCCCAAAAATAATATAAAAAGTTGCCAAAAGTATATGAAAGTTGTAGAATATTGGCATGGAACAATCAAAAATTATAGATACGATGGAGATGTATCAACCCCCACGCCTCTACTGCGACACGGGCGTGGCCACCCGGCCTCTTCTTTGACCTGGCAGGCACGCACGATGCAGTGGCCCGTCACGGAGAGTTCCACGTGTCTGCTCGCCCGTCGGTCTGCACCGGCTGTCGCCGCCCTGTCCCTGAGTACATCACACACCTCCACCGATCAAGAATGGGTTGCCACTGCGTCTCCCCGTCGGGCCACAACGTCACTGCCCCGTGGTAATCCGTGTGACTGCACCGACCACTGTCGCCCTTTCAGGCCGTAGCACCAGTGCATGCTATCCATGCCACCATCTCGAGGCCGTTCCCATGGTTGGACCGACCCGTGCGCTACCGCTATGTCGCCCCTTCAGGCTGTAGCCACAGCCCCCGGTCCACGGCCGCCCCGAGGCCATCCCCGCAGTTGCACCAACCCACGCGCTGCTGCTACGTTGCCCCTTTGGGTCGTGGCACATGGTCCACCCTACCGTTTCAGGCCGTCCCCACGGCTGCACCACCCCTCGCACTGCCACTACGTCGCCCCTTCGGGCCGTTGGAGGATTTAGTGATTTTATGAAATCAACAGTCAACCAAATTCAAAAGGATAATTCCTTGAAAGTACCACTTTTAGGCAAGTGTGTAGAGATGTCCAAATCCCATCTAAGCCTCTAGTGCATTCATCCAAGTATCCAATCCTCAATGTGCATTGGTTAGTCTTCTATAAAATGATGGCAGGCTGTTGGCATGCTCTCGAAGAATTTTTGTTCAAAAGGACCACCTACCAAATCGAATTGCCAAAAAAGACCACGTTTGGATCCAAATGTAATAGCACAAGTGCTCACTGGGTGATTTTGGTAATTAATGTCAACACATCTCTTCAATTTAGATGAGTTTGGGTGATTTTGGTAATTAATGTCAACACAAGTGCTCACTAGGTGATTTTGGTAATTAACTAGACTAATACCTTTACCTAGTGTATTTTGGATGAGTTCAACAATGGTGTGGTAAGGACAAGAGGATGTGGAACCCCTTCAAAATGCTAAGGTCAAAGATTGGCAAAAGCTCAAGACCCTTCAATTTAGTGATCCAAGATCACATTGAGTCTATAGAAAGGCCAATACGATTAAAAGGGGATGCGGTGTTGCTGATGAGGACATCAATACCATTGTTACACCCACAGCCCCTACTGCTACATATACTGGGCCAATTACTAGAGCTCGCGCACGCCAATTAATTTATCAGATATTTCCGTTTCTTGGTAATGATTCTAATGTTCATGAGAATATGATGCTGCCTAAATTTGATACATTTGTTTTGCTCACAAATGAAGGGCCTGGCATGGATAAGAGGGAAGAACACTAGAGCAAGACCAAGCATGGAGATGATGGCATGCGCAAGGGGAACAAGAATGGAGTTACAAGTGATGATTTCAGGACTTTGAAGCCACCATAATGAGTGCATGAAGCCTTGGATGAAATATACAAGATGCCACTTCATAAATTTCGTCCAGAGGCTATTCTAGGTGTTGTGTCACCTTATTATTGGGCCATGCCCATGTAATTTCGAAATACATAAGTATAGACTATTTTTAGAGTCCGTATGTGTGGGGAAACAAGAGATATGGTTGGTTTCGGACCCCTCCTCCAAGGGCCATGAAATTTGCCCCTCTTCCTCCATATATACAGCCCTTAGGGCACCGTTTAGACTTTGGGTTTTGTTTAGATTAAAGTTCGCCATAGCTGCAACTTCGCGTACTTTGTTTGTCATCAATGACCAGACAAAGGTGTCACAGAACCCCACGTTCATCAATAAAGCTTTCCTCTTATATTCACAATATCCAGATTGCAATCTCAGTTTCTTGCTTGTTCTTTGTTTGCTTGCAAGAAATAGACCCGCGTGGTCAGGTTGATCGTGCTCCGGCGTGGTCAATAACCTCTCGGAGTTGGTTTAGCGATTGCTAAGGCGTGACGTCCTCGCATGTTCATAGTCGGATCGTCGAAGTCTACTCCACCCAAAACAATAGCCACCATCTCACCGAAAGATGGGACACTTTTGCCTCTATCAAGTGGTATCAGATTTCTAGGTTGCTCGGTGAGATTTTACAGTTTTTCGTAGTTTAGATCGAGTCTGTTCTGCATACCTAGAGTCCATGAAAACCCCCAAAAAAATTAGGGTTAGTTCATCATATCTGAACCAATCTGAGCCTTTGCATAAACTTTTTAGGGTTTTGCATTGTTGAATTTGCGGTTGCATCGTCGTGTCTAATTGCTGGTCTTAGTGTCTAGTCCTTTAGAGTTTCAAGTTCTGTTCACAAGTTGTCATGCCGCCGCTGCATCATCGTCATCACCGCTGCATATACCACCATCGTCGTCACCGCTGCCATATACCACCATCATCATCACCGCTGCCATATACCACCATCGTCGTCACCGCTGCCATATACCACCATCATCATCACCGCTTTTATATACCACATATTCACCGCCATCACGATAATCCGAGTCCACCTCCATCACAGATTCACCACCAGTTCGTGTTCTACCACCCTACATATATCCGCCACCAGTCCGAGTTTCCACCAGATTCATCTCCGCCACCAGTCCTACTCTGAGTCCAGTATTTGTTCCTTTGTTTTCGATTTCCAGATCACGACATACTCCGAGTCGTGACCAAGTCGGACTCCCCAACTTCAGTGCTATCCGCAGTAGAAAAATAGTTCCAGTTTAAAAAAAACTAAGTGTGGAAAATTATGGCTAGGCAGTTTTTAGACCATTTGTAGACTTTTTCAAAAAAAATTGTTGCAGAGCAAAAAAAGAGGAAAAAAGTGCAAAAAAATCAAAAAGGGAAAAAAATTCATAGTGTGCTCCTCCCTTGTTTACGTGCAGCGTCGTGATTTTGTTAGTTTTCTAGGCTCACGTCTCTTGCACGGTCTAGCCTAGGACCGGCACAGTACTCTCATTGAGCGTTTATTCAACCTTGCATCTCTGAATTGAATTATTGCTGACCCTTTTTGCTACCATATTATAAGCCTTCCTAGCTCCACATACATCTACATCGTGCGTTTGATTCTCCCTGGTAATCGCTCTATCCAAGCTTTGAGAGTTTTGACTACAACGGTTGCCGATCACCACCTGCTGCTGGGTAAGAACTGGTAAGAATTTGTGTTTTGCTTGACAGATTTGTGACACCCCACCACCACCACTCTCCAGTAGTCTGTAGGATCATATTCTTGTCTGTTTCTATTGTGACTAACTATGGCAGGACCACAAGCCGACGAGATTGACTGGGAGAACATGACAAACAAGGAGCTTCACGACAAGTTTCATCAAATGTTGGGTCAACAGGTGGAAGACGTGATGGCCAGCTTTGGAAAGGCAATGGAGAAGATGGATGACATTGAGAAGACAATTGACACCAAGTTGGACGCCAAGTTCGATGAAGTACTCAAACATCTCCCACAACCACCTCCACGCCGCGATACAGTAGGGCAAGCACAGCGTGTTCCTCTAGAGCCAGGACAAAATTCGGGTGCCACTGCTACTATTGTTGATGCTTCTGTAGCTCCTGCTGCTACTGTAGAGGTGGAGGACTATTAGGAGGATGAGGTTGATCAAAATCAGAACTACGTGCAGCCACCAGCACCACCACCAGCAGGTCGACCTCAGGTATATATACACAACGGTAGGCCTGCACCACCACCTCTGGTACGAGATCATGACCATATTCCTAAGCTGAAATTGAATATTCCACCATTTGAGGGTAGATATGTTCCTGATATATACCTTACTTGGGAGTTAGAAACTGAACAACGTTTTACATGTTTACAATATCCCGAGGAGAGACGAGTTGTTGCTGCTGTTTGTGCTTTCACTAGTTTTGCATGTGTATGGTGGTGTGAACATTGTAGATTATATCCTATTCCAGCTACTTGGGCTGCTTTGAAAACTGCTATGCGTACTCGTTGGGTTCCACCATATTATCAACATGAATACTTCAAAAACTGCAGCGTTTGAGACAAGGAAAAAATTCTGTAGAAGAATATTATCAGGAATTACAAAATTGGCATGATTAGATGTGGTATTGTTGAGGAGAATGAAGCTATGCTTGCACGTTTTATGGGTGGATTAAATAGAGAGATTCAGACCATTCTAGAGTATAAGGAGTATAATAATATCACTCATTTATTCCATCTTGCTTGTAAAGCTGAACGTGAAGTGCAGGATCGACAAGCATTGGCGTGAACAAACTTTTCTGCAGGTCGACCTTCATCATGGACACCGCGTGCATCTTCTACTTCCACTGCACCAGCACCTCCATCAGGTGCCACCTCTAGTCGTGATACAAGAAAGCATGCACAACCACCACTATCTGCCAAGAGCGCACCTGCCGGGCCTGCACAGAGCTCTTCTTCTTCCATGACATCAACAGGGCACACAAGTGATATTATTTGTCGTTAGTGTAAGGGAAGAGGTCATTATGCAAGAGAATGCAAATCTGAGCGTTGTGATGATTGCTACTGAGGGTGGTGGGTATGAGTCCACTAAGGACTATGATGAGGAGACTTTGGCTCTTATTACACGTGAAGAACATGGTGGAGATGATTCTGAACATGAGATGCAATACATTGTTCCTGAAGATGCTGACAGGTATGAATGTTTAGTTTCTCAAGATGTTTTGAGTGTGTAGGTCACACAAGCTGAGCAAAATCAGAGGCATAATTTGTTCCATACAAAGGGAGTTGTGAAGGAACGTTTTGTTCGCGTCATCATTGATGGAGGGAGCTACAACAACTTGGCTAGCATGGAGATGGTGGAGAAGTTATCTCTTACCACAAGACCACATCCACATCCTTACTATATCCAATGGTTCAGTAACAGCGGCAAGGTTAAGGTAACGCATGCCGTTCGTGTGCATTTTAGTATTTCTACATATGTTCATTATGTTGATTGTGATGTGGTACCCATGCAAGCATGTTCCTTATTACTTGGTAGACCATGGCAATTTGATAAAAAAATTGTACACCATGGTAGAAACAATCAATATACTCTTGTTCATAAGGATAAACATATTACTTTGCTTCCTATGTCTCCTGATTCCGGTTTGAAAGATGATATTAATAGAGCTAATAAAGCAAAGCAGGAGAAAAATAAGAGTGAAAATTAGATTGTGGCAAAAGATTTTGAGCAACAAATGAAGCCTAATAATAAACCATCTAGTGTTGCTTCTGAAATTAAATTGAAAAGTGCATGTTTATTTGCCACTGAATCTGATATTGATGAGCTAGATTTCAGCGAATATGTTTGCTATGCTTTTGTGTGCAAAGAGGCATTATTTTCATTCGAGCATGTGCCTTCCTCTTTGCCTCTTGCTGTCACTAACATTTTGCAGGAGTTCAATGATGTCTTTCCACAAGACGTGCCACCAGGATTATCACCTATTCGAGGGATTGAGCATCAGATTGACTTAATTCCCGGTGCTTCACTACCAAACCATACCAATCTAGAGGAGACGAAGGAGATTATGCGTCAAGTACAGGAGCTTCTCGACAAAGAATATACGTGAATCCCTTAGTCCTTGTGCTGTTCCTATTATTCTGGTGCCAAAAAAGGATGGTACATCATGTATGTGTGTTGATTATACAGGCATTAATAATATTACTATTCGTTATCGTCATCCTATTCCTAGGCTAGATGATATGCTTGATGAATTGAGTGGCTCTACAATATTCTCCAAAGTTGATTTGCATAGTGGATACCATCAAACTTGTATGAAATTGGGGGATGAATGGAAAACAATATTTAAAACTAAGTTTGGATTATATGAGTGGTTAGTCATGCCTTTTGGGTTAACTAATGCACCTAGTACTTTCATGAGATTAATGAATGAAGTTTTACGTGCTTTCATGACGTTTTGTGGTAGTCTATTTTGATGATATATTGATTTGTAGCAGATCTTTGGAGGAACATTTGGAACATTTACATGCTGTTTTTATTGCTTTACGTGGTGCACGTTTGTTTGGTAACCTTGGGAAGTGAACCTTTTGCACCGACCGAGTATCTTTTCTTGGCTATGTTGTTGCTCCACAGGGAATTGAAGTTGATAAAGCCAAGATTGAAGCTATTGAGAGTTGGCCACAGCCCAAAACGGTCACACAAGTGAGGAGTTTTCTTGGCCTCGCTGGATTCTATAGGCGTTTTGTGAGAGATTTCAACACCATTGCTGCACCTCTCAATGAGCTTACAAAGAAGGATGTGCCTTTTGTTTGGGGTACCGCACAGGAAGAAGCCTTCACGGTATTAAAATATAAGTTGACACATGCTCCTTTACTCTAACTTCCTGATTTTAGTAAGGCTTTTGAGCTTGAATGTGATGCTAGTGGAATTGGATTAGGAGGTGTGTTATTACAAGATGGCAAACCTGTTGCATACTTTTATAAAAAATTGAGTGGGCCTAGTCTGAATTATTCTACTTACGATAAAGAATTATATGCTCTTGTTCGGACTTTAGAAACATGGCAACATTATTTATGGCCCAAAGAATTTGTTATACATTCTGATCATGAATCTTTGAAACATATTAGAAGTCAAGCTAAACTGAATCGTAGACATGCTAAATGGGTTGAATTCATTGAGACTTTCCCTTATGTCATTAAACACAAGAAGGGTAAAGAAAATGTTATTGTTGATGCATTGTCTCGTCGCTATACTATGCTTTCACAACTTGACTTCAAATTTTTTGGTTTGGAGACCATCAAAGATCAATATGTGCATGATGCTGATTTTAAAGATGTAATGCAGAATTGTAAAGAAGGAAGAATGTGGCACAAGTTCGTCATTAATGATGGATTTGTGTTCCGTGCTAACAAGCTATGCATTCCAGCTAGCTTCGTTCATCTTTTGTTGTTGCAGGAGGCACACGGAGGAGGATTAATGGGACACTTTGGCGTGAAGAAGACGGAGGACGTACTTTCTACACACTTCTTTTGGCCAAAGATGAGACGGGATGTTGAGCATTTTATTGCTCGCTGCACTACATGTCAAAAAGCTAAGTCACGACTCAATCCTCATGGTTTATATATGTCTTTGCTTGTACCTAGTGTTCCTTGGGAGGATATATCTATGGAATTTTTTTAGGTTTACCTCAAACAAAGAAGGGGAGGGATAGCATATTTGTTGTTGTGGATAGATTTTCGAAAATGGCACACTTTATAGCATGTCATAAAAGCGATGATGCTGTTAATGTTGCTGATTTGTTCTTTCATGAAATTATTCGCTTGCATGGTGTGCCAAATACTATTGCTTTAGATCATGATACTAAATTTCTTAGCCACTTTTGGAGATGTTTATGGGCTAAGTTTGGGACTAATCTGCTTTTTAGTACTACTTGTCACCCCCAAACTGATGGACAAACAAAAGTAGTCAATAAAACATTGTCTACTATGCTTAGAGTTGTTTTGAAGAATAATAAGAAAATGTGGGAGGAATGCTCGTCTCATATTGAATTTGCTTATAATCGTTCATTGCATTCTACTACTAAGATGTGCCCTTTTGAAATTTTGTATGGTTTCCTACCTCATGCACCTATTGATTTGTTGCCTCTTCCATCTTCGAAGAAGGTTTGATGCTAAACAACGTGCTGAATTGATTTTAAAAATGCATGAGTTAACTAAGGAAAACATTGAGTGTATGAATGATACATATAAACTTGCTGGAGATAAGGGTAGAAAACATGTTGTGTTTGCACCTGGAGATCTTGTTTGGTTACATTTGTGTAAGGATGGATTTCTTGATTTGCGCAAATCAAAGCTAATGCCACGTGCTGATGGTCCTTTTAAGTTGTTAGATAAAATAAATGATAATGCATATAAACTTGAGCTGCCTGCAGATTTTGGGGTTAGTCCCACTCTTAACATTGCAGATTTGAAGCCTTATTTGGGTGAGGAAGATGAGCTTCTGTCGAGGACGACTTCATTTCAAGAAGGGGAGGATGATGAGGACATCAATACCATTGTTACACCCACAACCCCTACTGCTACATATACTAGACCAATTACTAGAGCTCGCGCACGCCAATTAAATTATCAGGTACTTTCGTTTCTTGGTAATGATTCTAATGTTCATGAGAATATGATGCTGCCTAAATTGGATAAATTTGTTTTGCTCACAAATGAAGGGCCTGGCATGGATAAGAGGGAAGAACACTGGAGCAAGACCAAGCATGGAGATGATGGCATGCGCAAGGGGAACAAGAACGGAGTTACAAGTGATGATTACAGGACTTTGAAGCCACGATAATGAGTGCATGAAGCCTTGGAAGAAATATACAAGATGCCACTTCATAAATTTTGTCCAGAGGCTATTCTAGGTGTTGCGTCACCTTATTATTGGGCCAGGCCCATGTAATTTCCAAATACATAAGTATAAGCTATTTTTAGAGTCCGTATGTGTGGGGAAACAAGAGATATGGTTGGTTTCGGACCCCTCCTCCAAGGGCCACGAAATTTCCCCCTCTTCCTACATATATACAGCCCTTAGGGCACCGTTTAGACTTTGGGTTTTGTTTAGATTAAAGTTCACCATAGCTGCAACTTCGCTTACTTCGTTTGTGTTCAACGACCAGACAAAGACGTCACAGAACCCCACGTTCATCAATAAAGCTTTCCTCTTATATTCGCAATATCTAGATTGCAATCTCAGTTTCTTGCTTGTTCTTTGTTTGCTTGCAGGAAATAGACCCTCTTGGTCAGGTTGATCGTGCTTTGGCATGGTCAATAACCTCTCGGAGTTGGTTTAGCGATTGCTAAGGCGCCATGTCCTCGCACGTTCATAGTCGGATCGTCGAAGTCTACTCCACCAAAACGATAGCCACCATCTCATCAAAAGCCAAGACACTTTTGCCTCTATCAGTTGCTTAATGGTCTACTTGCTCAAAGTTCTTAGTGGTATTGCTCCAAAACCCTCAACCACTTTCCCACTTCAAATATGTCCAAAACCCAAAGTCAAACTCGGCCCCACCGATCTACTCTATCCGGCCCCACCGAGTTCAGTTGACAAAGCCACTGCCAGGAACTTTAGACAATTCGGTCACACCGATACGGATCTAACCGAGATCGCCCTGCAAACACTCTGTTTCCCTTCATAACATTTTGGTCTCACCAAAATGAGCGATCGGTCATATTGATTTTGCTTGACCAACTCTCTGTTTGATCTTGCCTGAAATTGGTCTCACCAATATGAGGTTTTTGCCCTAGCCCTAGAACATCGTTCACACCGAGTTGATCATGCTGGTCCCACCGAGATTCCTAACATTCACATTTTGAGCTAAATCAGTCTCACCGAGTTTTTCTATTCGGTCTGATCGAGTTTGGTCAAATGTGTGTAACAGTTGGATTTTGTCTGGAGGCTACATATACCCCTCCACCCACTTCTCCATTTGAGATAGAGCCATCAGAACGCGCCTACACTTCCACTACTCACTTTCTGAGAGAGAACCACCTACTCATGTGTTGAGACCAAGACATTCCATTCCAACCACTAGAATCTTGATCTCTAGCCTTCCCTAAGTTGCTTTCCACTCAAATATTCTTTCCACCATATCCAAATATGTGAGAGAGAGCTGAGTGTTGGGGAGACTATCATTTGAAGCACAAGAGCAAGAATTTCATTATTAACACACCATCTATTACCTTTTGGAGAGTGGTGTCTCCTAGATTGGTTAGGTGTCACTTGGGAGCCTCCGACAAGAAGTGGAGTTGAACCAAGAAGTTTGTAAGGGAAAGGAGATCGCCTACTTCGTGAAGATCTACCCGAGTGAGGCAAGTCCTTCGTGGGCGATGGCCATGGTGGGATAGACAAGGTTGCTTCTTCGTGGACCCTTCGTGGGTGGAGCCCTCCTTGGACTCGCGCAATCGTTACCCTTCGTGGGTTGAAGTCTTCATCAACATGGATGTACGATAGCACCACCTATCGGAACCATGCCAAAAATCTTCGTGTCTACATTGCGTTTTCACACTCCAATCCCATCCCTTTACTTTCTTGCAACCAGTGTGCTTTACTCTTTCCTTTGCTTATACTCTTGTCATGCTTTCTTGAAATGTATTGTGAATGCTTAAACTTGTGGTAAAACTCCACCTCATCTTGAAAAACTTAAAAACTACCACTTTTGCTTGTTGAGGGTCTAATCACCCCCTCTAGACCCCTCTTCTCGATCCTTTCAAAATGACAGAAAAGACCAGTTGCACCGTGGAGACAGGCGCGCCAGCCGACACATGGCATCGGTCGCCACAGGCGCGGGCGGCAACTTGTAAATTAGAGGAATATGGATGAGGCCAGCACTTGTAACGGGACAATGACTATTTTGGTGGGCCCTGCCGCCACTAGCCCAGGCGGTAGGCCATGCCGCCATAATTTTTTGTACATGGTCATCAATTGGTACATGGCCTCTCTCTTCCACTCTCTCTCTCTCTCTCTCTCTCTCTCTCTCTTCGTAAAGTGACTGTGGAGCACACCGATGCAGAGAATTATGAGTTGATGGATTAGAGACACAGAGCTAGCTAGCCAGCAATGCGAACACACACAGTCACACATGTACATGTCTTTTAGTGGGAGGAGACGTTCCCCTTGACGATGAGGCACCTACGTTGACTTTGTAAATCTCAAGATGATATGTCGGCTCCATCTCTTGAAGGTGCTCATAAGGGAAGAGTGTGCGTGTGCGTTCATAAGGGTGAGTGTATGCACGTATGTATGTGCACTTGCGTCTATACAGTGTTAAAAAAACACATGCGCATGCTTTCATTCCATGCATATGTATGCATCTGCAATCCCATCTGTTCATTTGATACAATAAAGCAAACCACATAGGGTGCCGCCATAGCATTAGCATGTGGCGATAGGCCCCACATCTTTCGTTTTTCGTTCCCATACAAATCTTGAAGTTGTGTTGCTCAACCTGCCGCCTGCGTCCCGGCGTGGCAGGTGCCACGTGTCGGCCGGCCTGTCTCCTATTATGGTGCATCTAGTCTTTTCTATCATTTGGATTCAGAGGTGGTTTTTCCTGGCAATTCGATTCGGTAGGTAGTCCTTTTGGACAAAGATTCGCTCTTCAGAGGATGCAAGTGTGCAGTGCTTTCTCTTCTCCAATGTTGCATTTCCCTTCTTCTTGTAAACATAAAAGGTTTTTGCTAAAACTCATTCAGCTGAGAAATCTTTTGGTCTCATTCACTTTTTCAACCATAGGATCCAATCACGTCATCATTAGTGTTTTGTCGAAGTGGGAAGCTGCGACAAGGTTGGCCCATCTGTTGTCCGGCTCATGGGCCATTTTCTTTTGTCGCACCTTTTTCCTTGTCTCACACTGAGGGAGAGGACTCCGTGATATTGGGCTTGTGTGGGCTGGTGATATGTAACGAACCCAGGAAGGAGGAAGGGGGGAAAGAGAGAGAGAGAGAGAGAGAGAGAGAGAGATGAGAGGTGAGCATTGCTTGGAGAGGAGGAGAGAGCAGGTGATATTGCAGAGAAAGGTTGGGATACAAGAAGTGTCAACGCACGCATGCCTCGCCCGCGGCACAGGCGGACTTTTTAAACGCACCCTACACACACCAGTTGCCTGCTAGTTGGCAGGGCCCACTTGACAGCTCTGAGTCACACTAAGCAGGGATTAGGTGTGACATTCCTCCCTCCTTCGGGAGCATGATTTTTGGAACGAACATGATCCGGGAGACTTGGAGTACAAGCCAGGGAAGCTTCGAGGAGGCCAGGAGATAGGAGGGCGCGCCCACCCCCTGGGCGCCCCCCCTGTCTCGTGGGCCCCTCGTGGCTCCCCCGACTGACTTCTTTCGCCTATATATTCCCATATACCCTAAAACCATCGAATACAAAGATAGATCGGGAGTTCCGCCGCTGCAAGCCTCTGTAGCCACCAAAAACCTCTCGGGAGCCCGTTCTGGCAGCCTGTCGGAGGGGGGGGGTCCCTCACCGGTGGCCTTCTTCATCATCCCGGCTCTCTCCATGACGAGGAGGGAGTAGTTCACCCTCGGGGCTGAGGGTATGTACCAGTAGCTATGTGTTTGATCACTCTCTCTCTCTCTCTCTCTCTCTCTCTCTCGTGTTCTCTCTATGGCACGATCTTGATGTATCACGAGCTTTGCTGTTATAGTTGGATCTTATGATGTTTCTCCCCCTCTACTCTCTTGGGATGAATTGAGTTTTCCTCTTGAAGTTATCTTATCGGATTGAGTCTTTAATGAGTTGAGAACACTTGATGTATGTCTTGTCGTGCTTCTCTGTGGTGACAATGGGATATCACGTGATCCACTTGATTTATGTTTTGGTGATCAACTTGCGGGTCCCGCCGACGAACCTATGCATAAGGGTTGGCACACGTTTTCATCTTGAATCTCCGGTAGAAACTTTGGGGCACTCTTTGAAGTACTTTGTGTTGGTTGAATAGATGAATTTGAGATTGTGATATGCATATCATATAATCATGCCCACATATACTTGAGGTGACAATGGAGTATCTAGGTGACCTTAGGGTTTTGGTTGATTTGTATCTTAAGGTGTTATTCTAGTACGAACTCTTGAATAGATTGATATGAAAGAATAACTTTGAGGTGGTTTCGTACCCTACCATGATCTCTTCGTTTGTTCTCCACTATTAGTGGCTTTGGAGTGACTCTTTGTTGCATGTTGAGGGATTGTTATATGATCTATCTATGTTATTATTGTTGAGAGAACTTGCACTAGTGAAAGTATGAACCCTATGTCTTGTTTCCCACCATTGCAATACCGTTTATGCTCACTTTTATCATTAGTTACTTTGCTGTTTTTATATTTTCAGATTACAAAAACCTATATCTACCATCCATATTGCACTTGTATCACCATCTCTTCGCCAAACTTGTGCACCTATACAATTTACCATTGTATTGGGTGTGTTGGGAACACAAGAGACTCTTTGTTATTTGGTTGTAGGGTTGTTTGAGAGAGACCATCTTCATCCTATGCCTCCTATGAATTGATAAACCTTAGGTCATCCACTTGAGGGAAAATTGCTACTGTCCTACAAACCTGTGCACTTGGAGGCCCAACAATGTCTACAAGAAGAAGGTTGTATAGTAGACATCAAGCTATTTTCTGGCGCCATTGCCGGGGAGGTGAGTGCTGGAAGGTATATCTTTAGATCTTGCAATCGAATCTTTTTGTTTCTTGTTTTACCACTAGTTTAGTTTATAAAAGAAAAATACAAAAAATGGAACTGAGTTGTCTCATACGCTTCGTCTTTTTAATATCTTTCGCGAGTATGATGAAAAGGAAAATTGTGCTCAAGTGCTAGAAGAAGAAGTCTATAAAATGCTTGATACTAAATCTTTGAATGATGAGCATGATTGCAATGTTGTTAGTATGAACTCTTTGAATATCCATAGTACTAATGATGATTGCACTAGTTATGATGAAAATATCTCTTATAAGCATGTCGATTTTTGTGGAGAGCATTGGGTTTGCATAGATACAGCAAATAGAGAAGATAGATATTGCAAGAGGCATAAGCATGTAGAAACCAAATTGTTGCAAGAAAGGCTAAGGGTGAGTGCTGAAAAATTATATTTCCTTGGCCGTACTTGTGAACTTTGCAATGAAAATGGTCATTTACATCTCCAATGCAAGTTGTTTCATGATCGAATCGTGTCCAAAAATTATGATGATTTGATTTCCCTTGCACATTATAATGAACTTAGTTTGCTTATGGGTTATGAAGAAATGAAACGTTTAACTAAATTTCTTCCAGAATTTGCCCGTTATAACCTTCTTGAACGATTTATATGTTTTGTGCGGTGAATTGCATTGAAAATCCTTATATTGCCGATTACCTAAAGAAAAGAAAGAAAATAGAAGATGAAGAGAATACTAATGAAAGGGGAGAGATTTCCCAATATCCTCCTATTATTTTTTATGATGAATCAGGTAATGAGGAGGAGTTTTCTATTCAACCAATCTCATCCATAAGGAGCTCAAAGAAGAAGGTTGAACCCACACATAATGTCAAGAAGAAAAATAAAATAAGGAGCAACAAAGGTAAAAAGGTATCCCTCCCAAATGATGTTGCTCCTACTACTCATTGTGATGATGATAATTGCTATACTATTGGTGCTATCCATATTTTTAATGATGAGAGTGATTATGCTTATGAGATGAAAAAGGCCCAAGCTTGGGGAAGCTATGTTTGGTAAGGATGAAATATTTGAGAATATATTTGCTGAAATTAATGTTTGTCCCCAGCTTGGGGATGCTATGTTTAATGAAGATGATATTTTTAGCATCCCAAGTTTTGATATGCAAAGTTGTTATAATGATAGCATGCCTCTTACCTATGATGATTATATTGATGAAAGTGGGTTTGGAAGAGTGTCAACTTCAGGAAGTAGTGATCCCACTATTTTGGAGGATGTTGAATTTTATTGTGATGAATACGAAAGTGGATTTGGAAGAGTGTCAACTTTATTTAGTGATTCCACTATCTTGGGAGAGGTTTCAATCGATTATGATGAGAACGAAGTTGCTACTTATGATGATTATTGTGATGAAACTTATGCTATAAAAAGTAGTGATGATTATATTTATAAAACTTGTCATGATTATGATTACCCTTTTTCTGAACATTACTCTTTAATGTGGAAACAATTTTTAGTGTTCAAGTCTCTTATGATACTCCCACTATTCCGAATGAGAGGAATTTTGCTTATGTGGAGAGTAGTAAATTTTCTATGCTTGTAGATCCTGAAAAGAATGCTTTAGGTGCTGGTTATATTGTTGAATTCATTCATGATGCTACTGAAAATTATTATGGAGGAGGAACATATGCTTGTAGGAATTGCAATAATATCAAGTTTCCTCTCTATGTGCTAAAAGTCTTGAAGTTATGCCTGTTTTACCTTCCTATGCTAGTTGATTATTGTTCCCATAAGTTGTTTGCTGACAAAATCCCTATGCATAGGAAGAGGGTTAGACTTAAATGTGCTAGTCATATGCTTCATGATGCTCCCGTTATGTTTCAATTCTTATCTTTTATGTGAGCATCACTGTCATCATCATGCCTAGCTAGAAAGGCATTAAAGAAAAGCACTTGTTGGGAGACAACCCAATATTTAACCTTACTGTTTTTGTGTGTCCACATGATTATGGTACTTTAATAATCATGTTTTATAGCTTTTGTTTCAATAAAGTGCCAAGCAAGATCTTTAGGATAGCTTACGGTGATAGTTGTGTTGATCCAGCTAAAAATCAGAAACTTTTGCACCCAGTAAATTAGTTTTGATAATTCACAGAAACGTGATTTTGTTCTGATTATTCTTTCTATAGATGGGTACACAAATTTCTTAGGACTTCCTAATTTGGTAGGATTTTTGGAGTTCCATAAGTATACGTTTGATACAGATTACTACAGACTGTTCTGTTTTTGACAGATTCTGTTTTCTATGTGTTGTTTGCTTATTTTGATGAATCTATGAGTACTATCGGAGGGTATGAACCATAGAGAAGTTGGAATACAGTAGATATTACACCAATATGAATCTAGAATGAGCCTAAGCTTAGGGATGCCCCGGGAAGGCATCCCTTCTTTCGTCTTCGTTCATTGGTAACTTTACTTGGAGCTATATTTTTATGATCGTTCCAAAAATCACGCTCCCGAAGGTTTCATGATCACGGAGTCCAAACAGAATGAAACCTTCGGGAGTGTGATCTTTGGAACGAACATGATCCGGGAGACTTGGAGTACAAGCCAGGGAAGCTTCGAGGAGGCCAGGAGATAGGAGGGCGCGCCCACCCCCTGGGCGCGCCCCCTGTCTCGTGGGCCCCTCGTGGCTCCCCCGACTGACTTCTTTCGCCTATATATTACCATATACCCTAAAACCATTGAATACGAAGATAGATCGGGAGTTCCGCCGCTGCAAGCCTCTGTAGCCACCAAAAAACCTCTCGGGAGCCCGTTCCGGCAGCCTGCCGGAGGGGGGGGTCCCTCACCGGTGGCCTTATTCATCATCCCGGCTCTCTGTGACGCCCGGATAATCAGCTACAGTAACCCTCTCCTAATGATGCCATGTCACCGCGGTCACAGTAGTTAATCTCGCGATGGTTAAAAAATGATTCAAATTTAAATTCAAAATATGTCAAACAACAAAAGTTTTCAAAAGTTGAAACAAAAATGTTCGGTGGGTGCCGAATAATACAAGGGTAATTATAATAAAGAAAACATATTTTTAGAAAGTGCCTGAATACTTTAAAATGAATTAAAACAGAAAAGAGAAATAATAAAAGAAAATGCAAAACAGAAAACAAAATAAAAAAAGATAAG
>NC_041387.1:127072669-127080090 GCF_002162155.2 Triticum dicoccoides
GCCTCCGGCCGCGACCAAGCCCGCATCCGCTTGGCCCGCCTTCCCTGCTCCCGTGGGCGCCGAGCCTCCTCACTGGCTTCGGCGCGAGCTCCCGCTGTCGCTAAGGCCACTGCAACCGCCGTGCGCACGTGTCGCCGCCCCTGGTGCCACTTCGCCCCTGGTGTTGGCGCCGTCGTCTCGTCCCCCCGCCTTCGCCTCTGGCCCCGCAGGCTACCGCCACGCCGGCAGCCAGTTCTGCCACCCCGCGGCGTCCCAGGTCTGCCCTGCGGGTGCAAACGCCCGGGCGCCCGCTGCCTGTGGCCCCGCTAGCGCCCGTACCACTAGGCCCCCTGGGTCAATGACAGGAGGGCCCCACCTCCAGAACGTTTAAAAAAAGATAAAAAAATACCTAATTAAAAAT
The DNA here is from genome assembly GCF_002162155.2 of Triticum dicoccoides. Lineage (NCBI taxonomy): Eukaryota > Viridiplantae > Streptophyta > Magnoliopsida > Poales > Poaceae > Triticum > Triticum dicoccoides. The sequence continues at coordinate 127,073,070 of NC_041387.1, forward strand.
AATGATTAATTAATTAATTACTTAATTAATTAATTTAATTTAAGCATAATTAGTTAACCTAATCACCTATTTAATTAACTAAACCAATTTAGTTAACCTAAGCCTATGACATATAGGACCCACGCGTTAGTTGGACCAAGTCAACTGACTGTTGACCGCTGACATCATGCTGATGTCATGATGACTTCAGCATACACTATTCTGGGTATTGTTAGAATTAAATTATTAATTAAATTCTAAACATGATTAAATCTTTTAAAATTAATATAAAATAAACCGTAGCTCGGATGGAAAAACTTTGTACATGAAAGTTGCTCAGAACAACGAGACGAATCCAGATACGCAGCCCGTTCGTCCGCCACGCATCCCTACCATAGTGAACCTGCAACATTTCCCCTCCTGTTCATCTATCCGAAAACGCGAAACACCGGGAATACTTTCCCAGATGTTTTCCCCCTTTGTCGGTATCACCTACTACCGCGTTAGGGCACACCTAGCACCGCGTATTGCCTTGTTACGCTTTGTGATGCTTTGATTGCTCTGTTATTTATTATGTTCCCCCTCCGTTACTTCTTTCCGGTAGACCCCGAGACTGCCGGTGACCCCAGTTCGACTACGGAGTTGATGACCCCTATTTGCCAGAGCAACCAGGCAAGCCCCCCCCCCTTGATCACTAGATATCGCCTATTCTCCTCTATACTGCTTGCATTAGAGTAGTGTAGCATGTTACTGCTTTCTGTTAATCCTATTCTGATGCATAGCCTGACATTGTTGCTACATCTGTTGATACCTTACCTGCAATCCTAAATACTTAGTATAGGATGCTAGTTTATCATCATTGGCCCTACATTCTTGTCAGTCTGCCTTACTATACTATTGGGCCGTGATCACTTGGGAGGTGATCACGGGTATATACTATACATATATACATATTACAGATGGTGACTAAAGTCGGGTCCGCTCGAAGAGTACCCGCGAGTGATTCACGGATTGGGGGCTGAAAGGACCTTTGTCCCGACGGCCCTCTGTGTGGATCTTTGTGGCGGAGCAACATGGCAGGTTGAGACCACCTAGGCGAGAGGTGGGCCTGGCCCTGGTCAGCGTTCGCAGTTGCTTCATAATAACACGCTTAACGAGATCTTGGTATTTCATCTGAGTCTGGACACTGGCCTATACGCACTAACCAACTACGCGGGAAAATATGGGCACTCGACGTCGTGGTATCAGCCGAAGCCTTCTTGACGTCAGCGACGGAGCGGCGCGCGCCGGATTGGACCGCGTAACGTGACTTCCTTTGTAATGGAGGTTGCTTGGTCTGCTTCGGGCTGCCCTCGCAACGTGCAGGTGTGCAATGGGCGATGGGCCCAGACCCCTACGCACATAGGATTTAGACTGGCGGGTTGACCTCTCTGTTGTGCCTAGGTGGGGCTGTGACGTGTTGATCTTCCGAGGCCGGGCATGACCCAGGAAAGTGTGTCCGGCCAAATGGGATCGAGCGTGTTGGTTTATGTGGTGCACCCCTGCAGGGAAGTTAATCTATTCGAATAGCCGTGTCCCTCGGTAAAAGGACGACCCGGAGTTGTACCTTGACCTTATGACAACTAGAACCGGATACTTAATAAAACACACCCAGACAAGTTCCACAAACAACTCGGTGATCGCTTTTCCACAGGGCGACGAGGGGAGGATCGCCGGGTAGGATTATGCTATGCGTTGCTACTTGGAGGACTTCAATCTACTCTCTTCTACATGTTGCAAGACGGAGGCTGCCAGAAGCGTAGTCTTCGATAGGACTAGCTATCCCCCTCTTATTCTGGCATTCTGCAGTTCAGTCCACTGATATGGCCTCCTTACACATATACCCATGCATATGTAGTGTAGATCCTTGCTTGCGAGTACTTTGGATGAGTACTCACGGTTGCTTTTCTCCCCCCTTTTCCCCCCTTTCCTTTCTACCTGGTTGTCGCAACCAGATGCTGGACCCCAGTAGCCAGATGACCCCGACGTTGATTCTACATGGAGTTTGGCTTCGAGGAGTAGTTAGGAGGATCCCAGGCAGGAGGCATGCGCCTCTTTCGATCTGTATCCCAGTTTGTGCTAGCCATCTTATGGCAACTTGTTTAATTTATGTCTGTACTCAGATATTGTGGCTTCCGCTGACTCATCTATGATCGAGCACTTGTATTCGAGCCCTTGAGGCCCCTGGCTTGTATTATGATGCTTGTATGACTTATTTATGTTTTTAGAGTTGTGTTGTGATATCTTCCCGTGAGTCCCTGATCTTGATCGTACACGTTTGCGTGCATAATTAGTGTACGATTGAATCGGGGGCATCACAAGTTGGTATCAGAGACGACTGCCTGTAGGAATCCCCCTTCCACACTCCTTGGCCAAAGTCGAGTCTAGACATTGCAAAACTTTTACTAACATGGTTGTGTGTCTTACGGGCCCACGTCGCCATTTGGGTGGTATTAGGATCTTTTACTCCTTGATCTTTACTCTGGGACTCTCATCTCTCTTCTATTCGGGTTAAATGATTTTGCTAAAATCTAACTCTAGGTTCTCGTTACCACTTCCTGCCGGAGAGCCCCTTCATTACAGATGATCGATTGCTTCAACAGAAGAATCTGACAATACTCTCCGATGTTCTACCGAGAACTTGTGCTCATCGCTTTTGCAATCCCCCTTCCACCATCAACCCTTATGGATAACTACATGCACTTGCCATTCTTACATTCATCCTCAGTTGGTCTTGTTATTACAAGATACCCTGTAATACTCGTCGTTGTTCCAAGAATCCCTTGTGCCACTGCCTTGCGGTTCCTTGCCGCAAAAATATCCCTATGACTTTTTTTTCACACTTATCGAGGAACCATTCAGTTGTTCATAGGATTCACTAGATGCATTGAAATACTACCCGATCTTCAGATACTCCTTTGCCAACTATTGCTCTGCAAATACTTGTCTTCTTGCAGTCTGGACAATTCCATTTGTCTAGCAATAACCATTAAAATCCTTGTGATTGACATTCTGATCCTGTTTATTCAACATGTGTGTGAATGCACACAATCATCAGTTATTCCCTGGAAATTTCCTTCCGGCTCGGACATCATTTTAAACGTGAGCTGGTTCTCAAGCAATCCAATTGCCATCGATTGTACCCTAAGCCTACTCAACTTATTCATCCTTAATCAGAGTTTTTGCCTCTGAGCCCTTGATTTGGAAACCATGATTCTTTGCCTTTGAGCTTTGAGTTAGTCGGTTGTTTCTATAATCTAAGGCCCTTGCCTTGATTCTTCCTCTGATTGTGTGCCGATGCTCACATCAGCTCTGTTGTGGACCGTCAGATCCTTTGTTGGATTTTGTCCGACACCGTCCTTCGTATTCATTAACCTTGTGAGCTTTTCCTCAGATACATAATGCCTTTGGTAAATTGTATCCCCTTCTTTTGTCAACCATGCTCTTCTCCCGTGCTTGAGTTATTTACTCCGAAGTTTGTGGTATATTTTCCCAAGATACCCCTAAGGGTTGAACCTATGCCTTCCCAAATCTGGGTAAACCCGAGAGCTATCACGAGTCATACTCTTCTGGTGTTTTGCTAGAAGAAAATTTAAACATTACAACTTCTTCGAAAAATGAGAAGTGAATGGAAGGTTATGCATTGACGAAGAGGGAGTCGACCTTGAACCTTTGTGTTCATGCCCATGGACACGATGTAGATCCTATCATGGAAGCTTCTTGCAATAATAACTATTTCCTTGAAAATATCATCTGGACTGTGAATTGATCCTTTGCAATCGTGGTTTCGACCATAATTTCTTCCTTTGATTCCATTTCTCAGACAAGTAAAAGCGCTTGTCTTCTATAGATCAATACACCCCACTTCAACCTTTAATTTGATATGCCCTCGAGTATTATCTCCTTGGTATCTCGAGGATATCATGCCATTGCACTACATCTTATGAATTTGTGCCGGAGTAATACCTTTCCCTATCATAGTCACTCCATGAGTTTTGGGTTGTCGTCAACGAGAACACCGAATAGTGAATCAAGTCCGCACTGCGATTCGACAACTCTTAGTAATCTTCATTGCTTACGAGCTTAATACTCCATCATGTCATTCCTAGCCTTATCGGCTACTTCATTATCATGCTAAATTTAACTATGCTATCTGGTTCTTCTCGGAGCACAAATTTCGACGGTGAGCTAATCTTACGTCGATCTTCCTCGTCATATCACTTCTCCTTGAACAACAAAATTGATTTCGAGTTTGTGTCGTACCCATGGTTCCAATAACCTTTCGCTTCATCATTCCTTTAACTTGATGTCATCGCCGATCGATTGCATCTTCATGGAGACTCTCGACAAAATTTATTGTGATCATCATCAACATTTGAACTCCTTCTAGGATACCAATCGAATTCATGATGAGAAATACTATCCTTGCCCTTGATGAATTGTGTTGTCATCAACCACTTTATTGGCTTCCCTCGGACACAAACTTGTTCGTGTTCTGTGTTATACCTTGAGATTCTTGCTATCCAGTATTTGTTCTCCTTTACCTTGGAGTATTACCATCTTTTATGTCAAGAATGTTGTGAGAATTTCACCACCTCTTAAGAATTCTTGGTATAGTAATACTTCTCGCCATCTCCGCTCATTCTTGGGTCCCCGTGTTGATTTTAACAGGGATACCAACACGTGAACCGTGCTGCTTGGATTCTGTACTTCTAGCAACCCTATTGCTTTGAAGTTAATGGTCGATAGTTTCACTCTAAGTCTATTACTTATTGAATCATCATTCAAACATTGATCGTGCTACCTAGTCCAGATTTCCGGGTGCCCCTTCTATCATTGTTAAAGTTGTGTATGTTTTCCTCGAGCATACATCATTATATCATTTGATCTGACAAATGTTATCTCTTTGTTCACATAAGTGTGGAAATCCATCTTTTGGGAATCTCAATGAATTGTCGCTGAGTCCATCAGCCACCTCCTAACCCTCTCCTTGAATTAATGATGAACTCTTGTTTCGGAACTTGCTTCCATGGTACATTTCCCGAGAATCTTACGATGTCTTCTCATCAATTTGTGTCGCGCCTTTTTCTTCTCAGGCATCCTGAGTCTGAGGTATCCTGACCCCAATCAGATCTGATTGTCGGTTAGATATGATGGTTTGAACATATGTCCAAGAGTTATATCATTGGTCTTTATATGACCCGGTAAGGTGATGTCATCCTAGCACACCTGACCGGAGGACCTAGTGTTATAGTTTCCTTTTTAACAAGGTTAACCATTTTTCCATGAGGAAATTGAATGCCTTGTTTAATAAGTTTATCCTGATGGATCCTTTGTGTATCCAAAGTCTGGCCCTTGATTGAAACACCATATCATTGCTACCTCAAAGCATGACTATGATACCCCGCTCATCAACAAGAACATTGGAGGCACGATGCTAAATGTTTCTTGGTCTGTTATCCAAACACCGTTGTATGGGTAACATCTTGATTAATCCTTGCTTCTTATCTGAATGGTTGGGTACTTGCTCTCCTACCCTATATACCATGTTCTGCTTGTACATGGGAAGGATATACTCCTAATAATTGTGTGTAAACACAATTTTCCTTCCATTGTTTTGTTTATTCTGATAATCATGTTTTCCTTTCCATTCTTTTTGTTTAACCTTTCCTGAATCTGAATTAACAGAGCAGAGATAATTCCCTGCTTAGGTAGGCACCTTGTTGTACCACTCTGTCTGTAAGACCCTGTTACTATTGTTGATGATATTTCGGTAGCCACCGACGGGTGATAACTTTGCCTATTAGTCCGCCTCGTTCAACGAGCAGGAAAATGGTTCTCTTCGTTCCCCGTCCTTGGTACCGACATTGCTGCCGACATAGCTGACAAGCTATCCACTGACATGCCTCCTTGTCGCGGCTGTGCAAGATGTCACCACCCTTCCTACTTTCAACCCACATGGTGGGCCCATAACCCACAGGTCCACTGGATCGAAACCCGACTCTCCTGTACACCCCCGGTTTCCAAAGTTATTCCTCGCGCTTGACTTCTTATGTAACTCACAGGCCACCTGCCAAGTGATCTATTCGGGTATCAGGCGCAATACTTATTCTCGTTGCTCTGAACCCCTTTCACCTTCTGATTAGGCATCGAACGCTTGCCTATCCGTTTGAAACTTCTCATGGTACCTCCTTACTTTGCTCTCGATATTTTCTTAAGATTCAATTCGAGAGTTACTTTTCGCCACCTTCCCTAATGATTATCTACCGGATAAGCAACCGTGTAGAGTTCCATTCTTCCGGTATACCCCCTTATTCTTTCGTAAGTACGAAGAAGACTCCGAAGAAAGGATGACGACTTCATCATGATGACCTGAAGCTGAGGTATGAAGACATCAACGTTATGGATCGACCACTTAAAGAATAGCAACCAAGGCCGAGAAGGCTCGTTAGGGTTTCATAACCAAATCCCTTCCCCGTCACTCCCCCTCTTAAATCTCGGGATGAGATTTCTTGTAGTGGAGGAGAATTGTGACGCCCGGATAATCAGCTACAGTAACCCTCTCCTAATGATGCCATGTCACTGCGGTCACAGTAGTTAATCTCGCGATGGTTAAAAAATGATTCAAATTTAAATTCAAAATATGTCAAACAACAAAAGTTTTCAAAAGTTGAAACAAAAATGTTCGGTGGGTGCCGAATATTACAAGGGTAATTATAGTAAAGAAAACATATTTTTAGAAAGTGCCTGAATACTTTAAAATGAATTAAAACAGAAAAGAGAAATAATAAAAGAAAACGCAAAACAGAAAACAAAATAAAAAAAGATAAGAAAAGGAACCCCCCCCCACTGGGCTACGGCCCAGCAGGCCAACGCGCCCCCCCTTTGGGCCTCAACCCACCAGGCCGCCAGGCCAGCCCACCCCACCGCCATAACCTCCCCCACTCCCCCCAGTACACCACCGACACTCCCCCACTTCCCCCCCGCAAAATATCTCCCCCCT
>NC_041387.1:127080484-127097040 GCF_002162155.2 Triticum dicoccoides
CGTCCTCTACAACCCACGGTGAGGCCCTCGGCCTCCTCTTCCCATTTTCGCCACTCGCCGTGCTCCTCGCTACAACCCCGCCCCGTGCTTCTCTGCAGCGTGCGCGACGAGCCACGCGCCCATCTCCTTGGCCGTGCCCTTGTTCCCCCCTTCCCCCCGCTCTGCTCCGCCTCCGGCCGCGACCAAGCCCGCATCTGCTTGGCCCGCCTTCCCTGCTCCCGTGGGCGCCAAGCCTCCCCACTGGCTCCGGCACGAGCTCCCGCTGTCGCTAAGGCCACTGCAACCACCGTGCGCACGCGTCGCCGCCACTGGTGCAATTTCGCCCCTGGTGTTGGCGCCGTCGTCTCGTCCCCCCGCCTACGCCTCTGGCCCCGCAGGCCACCGCCACGCCGGCGGCCAGTTTTACCACCCCGCGGCGTCCCGGGTCTGCCCTACGGGTGCAAATGCCCGGGCGCCAGCTGCCCGTGGCCCCGCTAGCGCCCGTACCACTAGGCCCCCTGGGTCAATGACAGGAGGGCCCCGCCTCCAGAACGTTTAAAACAAGATAGAAAAATACATAATTAAAAATAATGATTAATTAATTAATTAATTCATTTAAGCATAATTAGTTAACCTAATCACCTATTTAATTAACTAAACCAATTTAGTTAACCTAAGCCTATGACATATAGGACCCACGCGTCAGTTGGACCAAGTCAACTGACTGTTGACCGCGGATGTCATGCTGATGTCATGATGACGTCAGCATACACTATTCTGGATAATGTTAGAATTAAATTATTAAATAAATTCTAAACATGATTAAATCTTTTAAAATTAATATAAAATAAACCGTAGCTCGGATGGAAAAACTTTGTACATGAAAGTTGCTCAGAACGACGAGACGAATCCAGATACGCAGCCCGTTCATCCGCCACGCATCCCTACCATAGTGAACCTGCAACATTTCCCCTCCGGTTCATCTGTCCGAAAACGCGAAACACCAGGAATACTTTCCCAGATGTTTTCCCCCTTTGTCGGTATCACCTACTACCGCGTTAGGGCACACCCAGCACCGCGTATTGCCTTGTTAGGCTTTGTGATGCTTTGATTGCTTTGTTATTTATTGTGTTCCCCCTCCGTTACTTCTTTCCGGTAGACCCCGAGACTGCCGGTGACCCCAGTTCGACTACGGAGTTGATGACCCCTACTTGCCAGAGCAACCAGGCAAGCCCCCCCCCTTGATCACCAGATATCGCCTATTCTCCTCTATACTGCTTGCATTAGAGTAGTGTAGCATGTTACTGCTTTCCGTTAATCCTATTCTAATGCATAGCATGACATTGTTGCTACATCTGTTGATACCTTACCTGCAATCCTAAATACTTAGTATAGGATGCTAGTTTATCATCATTGGCCCTACATTCTTGTCAGTCTGCCTTACTATAATATTGGGCCATGATCACTTGGGAGGTGATCACGGGTATATACTATACATATATACATATTACAGATGGTGACTAAAGTCGGGTCCGCTCGAAGAGTACCCGTGAGTGATTCACGGATTGGGGGCTGAAAGGACCTTTGTCCCGACGGCCCTCTGTGTGGATCTTTGTGGCGGAGCGACAGGGCAGGTTGAGACCACCTAGGCGAGAGGTGGGCCGGGCCCTGGTCGGCGTTCGCGGTTGCTTCATAATAACATGCTTAACGAGATCTTGGTATTTGATCTGAGTCTGGCCACTGGCCTATACGCACTAACCAACTACGCGGGAAAGATATGGGCACTCGAAGTCGTGGTATCAGCCGAAGCCTTCTTGACGTCAGTGACGGAGCGGCGCGCGCCGGATTGGACCGCGTAACGTGACTTCCTTTGTAATGGAGGTTGCTAGGTCTGCTTCCGGCCGCCCTCGCAACGTGCAGGTGTGCAATGGGCGATGGGCCCAGACCCCAGCGCATAGGATTTAGACTGGCGGGCTGACCTCTCTGTTGTGCCTAGGTGGGGCTGTGACGTGTTGATCTTCCGAGGCCGGGCATGACCCAGGAAAGTGTGTCCGGTTGGTTTATGTGGTGCACCCCTGCAGGGAAGTTAATCTATTCGAATAGCCGTGTCCCTCGGTAAAAGGACGACCCGGAGTTGTACCTTGACCTTATGACAACTAGAACCGGATACTTAATAAAACACACCCAGACAAGTTCCACAAACAACCCGGTGATCGCTTTTCCACAGGGCGACGAGGGGAGGATCGTCGGGTAGGATTATGCTATGCGTTGCTACTTGGAGGACTTCAATCTACTCTCTTCTACATGCTGCAAGACGGAGGATGCCAGAAGCGTAGTCTTCGATAGGACTAGCTATCCCCCTCTTATTCTGGCATTCTGCAGTTCAGTCCACTGATATGGCCTCCTTACACATATACCCATGCATATGTAGTGTAGATCCTTGCTTGCGAGTACTTTGGATGAGTACTCACGGTTGCTTTTCTCCCCCTTTCCCCCCCTTTCCTTTCTACCTGGTTGTCGCAATCAGATGCTGGAGCCCAGAAGCCAGATGATCCCAAGGTTGATTCTACATGGAGTTCAGCTTCGAGGAGTAGTTAGGAGGATCCCAGGCAGGAGGCCTGCGCCTCTTTCGATCTGTATCCCAGTTTGTGCTAGCCATCTTATGGAAACTTGTTTAATTTATGTCTGTACTCAGATATTGTTGCTTCCGCTGACTCGTCTATGATTGAGCACTTGTATTCGAGCCCTCGAGGCCCCTGGCTTGTATTATGATGCTTGTATGACTTATTTATGTTTTTAGAGTTGTGTTGTGATATCTTCCCGTGAGTCCCTGATCTTGATCGTACACGTTTGTGTGCATGATCAATGTACGATTGAATCGGGGGCGTCACACTCTCTCCATGATTAGGAGGGAGTAGTTCACCCTCGGGGCTGAGGGTATGTACCAGTGGCTATGTGTTTGATCTCTCTCTCTCTCTCTCTCTCTCTCTCTCTCTCTCTCTCTCTCTCTCTCTCGTGTTCTCTCTATGGCACGATCTTGATGTATCGCGAGCTTTGCTATTATAGTTGGATCTTATGATGTTTCTCCCCCTCTACTCTCTTGTGATGAATTGAGTTTTCCTCTTGAAGTTATCTTATCGGATTGAGTCTTTAATGATTTGAGAACACTTGATGTATGTCTTATCGTGCTTCTCTGTGGTGACAATGGGATATCACGTGATCCACTTGATGTATGTTTTGGTGATCAACTTGCGGGTCCCGCGGATGAACCTATGCATAAGGGTTGGCACACGTTTTCACCTTGAATCTCCGGTAGAAACTTTGGGGCACTCTTTGAAGTACTTTGTGTTGGTTGAATAGATGAATCTGAGATTGTGTGATGCATATCATATAATCATGCCCACAGATACTTGAGGTGACAATGGAGTATGTAGGAGACCTTAGGGTTTTGGTTGATTTGTATCTTAAGGTGTTATTCTAGTACGAACTCTTGAATAGATTGATCCGAAAGAATAACTTTGAGGTGGTTTCGTACCCTACCATAATCTCTTCGTTTGTTCTCCACTATTAGTGGCTTTGGAGTGACTCTTTGTTGCATGTTGAGGGATTGTTATATGATCTATCTATGTTATTATTGTTGAGAGAACTTGCACTAGTGAAAGTATGAACCCTATGTCTTGTTTCCTACCATTGCAATACCGTTTACGCTCACTTTTATCATTAGTTACTTTTCTGTTTTTATATTTTCAGATTACAAAAACCTATATCTACCATCCATATTGCACTTGTATCACCATCTCTTCGCCGAACTAGTGCACCTATACAATTTACCATTGTATTGGGTGTGTTGGGGACACAAGAGACTCTTTGTTATTTGGTTGTAGGGTTGTTTGAGAGAGACCATCTTCATCCTATGCCTCGTACGAATTGATAAACCTTAGGTCATCCACTTGAGGGAAATTTGCTACTGTCCTACAAACCTGGGCACTTGCAGGCCCAACAATGTCTACAAGAAGAAGGTTGTATAGTAGACATCAAGCTCTTTTCTGGCGCCGTTGCCGGGGAGGTGAGTGCTGGAAGGTATATCTTTAGATCTTGCAATCGAATCTTTTTGTTTCTTGTTTTACCACTAGTTTAGTTTATAAAAGAAAAATACAAAAAATGGAACTGAGTTGTCTCATACGCTTCGTCTTTTTAATATCTTTCGCGAGTATGATGAAAAGGAAAATTGTGCTCAAGTGCTAGAAGAAGATGTCTATAAAATGCTTGATACTAAATCTTTGAATGATGAGCATGATTGCAATGTTGTTAGTATGAACTCTTTGAATATCCATAGTACTAATGATGATTGCACTAGTTATGATGAAAATATCTCTTATAAGCATGTCGATTTTTGTGGAGAGCATTGGGTTTGCATAGGTACACCAAATAGAGAAGATAGATATTGCAAGAGGCATAAGCATGTAGAAACTAAATTGTTGCAAGAAAGGCTAAGGGTGAGTGCTGAAAAATTATATTTCCTTGGCCGTACTTGTGAACTTTGCAATGAAAGTGGTCATTTACATCTCCAATGCAAGTTGTTTCATGATCGAATCGTGTCCAAAAATTATGATGATTTGATTTCCCTTGCACATTATAATGAACTTAGTTTGCTTATGGGTTACGGAGAAATGAAACGTTTAACTAAATTTCTTCCAGAATTTGCCCGTTATAACCTTCTTGAACGATTTATATGTTTTGTGCGGTGAATTGCATTGAAAATCCTTATATTGCCGATTACCTAAAGAAAAGAAAGCAAATAGAAGACGAAGAGAATACTAATGAAAGGGGAGAGATTTCCCAATATCCTCCTATTATTTTTTATGATGAATCAGGTAACGAGGAGGAGTTTTCTATTCAACCAATCTCATCCATAAGGAGCTCAAAGAAGAAGGTTGAACCCACACATAATGTGAAGAAGAAAAAAAATAAGGAGCAACAAAGGTAAAAAGGTATCCCTCCCAAATGATGTTGCTCCTACTACTCATTGTGATGATGATAATTGCTATACTATTGGTGCTATCCATATTTTTAATGATGAGAGTGATTATGCTTATGAGATGAAAAAGGCCCAAGCTTGGGGAAGCTATGTTTGATAAGGATGAAATATTTGAGAATATATTTGCTGAAATTAATGTTTGTCCCCAGCTTAGGGATGCTATGTTTAATGAAGATGATATTTTTAGCATCCCAAGTTTTGATATGCAAAGTTGTTATAATGATAGCATGCCTCTTACCTATGATGATTATATTGATGAAAGTGGGTTTGGAAGAGTGTCAACTTCAGGAAGTAGTGATCCCACTATTTTGGAGGATGTTCAATTTTATTGTGATGAATACGAAAGTGGATTTTGAAGAGTGTCAACTTTATTTAGTGATTCCACTATCTTGGGAGAGGTTTCAATCGATTATGATGAGAACGAAGTTGCTACTTATGATGATTATTGTGATGAAACTTATGCTATAAAAAGTAGTGATGATTATATTTATAAAACTTGTCATGATTATGATTACCCTTTTTCTGAACATTACTCTTTATTGTGGAAACAATTTTTAGTGTTCAAGTCTCTTATGATACTCCCACTATTCCGAATGAGAGGAATTTTGCTTATGTGGAGAGTAGTAAATTTTTTATGCTTGTAGATCATGAAAATAATGCTTTAGGTGATGGTTATATTGTTGAATTCATTCATGATGCTACTGAAAATTATTATGGGGGAGGAACATATGCTTGTAGGATTTGCAATAATGTCAAGTTTCCTCTCTATGTGCTAAAAGTCTTGAAGTTATGCTTGTTTTACCTTCCTATGCTAGTTGATTATTGTTCCCATAAGCTGTTTGCTCACAAAATCCCTATGCATAGGAAGAGGGTTAGACTTAAATGTGCTAGTTATATGCTTCATGATGCTCCCGTTATGTTTCAATTCTTATCTTTTATGTGAGCATCACTGTCATCATCATGCCTAGCTAGAAAGGCATTAAAGAAAAGCGCTTGTTGGGAGACAACCCAATATTTACCATTACTGTTTTTGTGTGCCCACATGATTATGCTACTTTAGTAATCATGTTTTATAACTTTTGTTTCAATAAAGTGCCAAGCAAGACCTTTAGGATAGCTTACGGTGATAGTTGTGTTGATCCAGCTAAAAATCAGAAACTTTTGCACCCGGTAAATTAGTTTTGATAATTCACAGAAACGTGATTTTGTTCTGATTATTCTTTCTATAGATGGGTACACAAATTTCTTAGGACTTCCTAATTTGGTAGGATTTTTGGAGTTCCAGAAGTATAAGTTTGATACAGATTACTACAGACTGTTCTGTTTTTGACAGATTCTGTTTTCTATGTGTTGTTTGCTTATTTTGATGAATCTATGAGTACTATCGGAGGGTATGAACCATAGAGAAGTTGGAATACAGTAGATATTACACCAACATGAATCTAGAATGAGTTCACTACAGTACCTAAGTGGTGGTTTTATTTTCTTATACTAACGGAGCTTACGAGTTTTCTGTTGAGTTTTGTGTTGTGAAGTTTTCAAGTTTTGGGTAAAGATTCGATGGACTATGGAATAAGGAGTGGAAAAAGCCTAAGCTTGAGGATGCCCATGGAACCCCAAGATATTCAAGAGTAGCCAAAAGCCTAAGCTTGGGGATGCCCCGGGAAGGCATCCCCTCTTTCGTCTTCGTTCATTGGTAACTTTACTTGGAGCTATATTTTTATTCGCCACATGATATGTGTTTTGCTTGGAGCGTCGTGTATGATATTAGTATTTGCTTTTAAGTTTTCCACAATCATACTTGTTGTACACACCTTTTGGGAGAAGCCTACTTTATTAGAATTTATTAGAATACTCTATGTGCTTCACTTATATCTTTTGAGCTAGATAGTTTTTGCTCTATGTGCTTCACTTATATCTTTTAGAGCATGGCAGTGGCTTAATTTTGTAGAAATTGCTAGTCTCTCATGCTTCACTTATTATTTTGAGAGTCTCTTAGAACAGCATGGTATTTGCTATGGTTATAAGATTGGTCCTAGAATGGTAGGCATCCAAGTTGGGTATAATAAAAACTATCATAGGAAGTGAATTGGATGCTATGATCAATTTGATACTTGGTAATTGTTTTGAGATATGGAGGTAGTGATATTAAAGTAATGCTAGTTGGGTGATTATGAATTTAAAGAATGCTTGTGTTGAAGTTAGCAAGTCCCGCAGCATGCACGTATGGTTAAAGTTGTGTAATAAATTTGAAACATGAAGTGTCCTTGGATTGTGCATCCTTATGAGTGGCGGTCGGGGATGAGCGATGGTCTTTTCCTACCAATCTATCCCTCTAGGAGCATGCGCGTAGTGCTTGGTTTTTGATGAATTCTAAATTTTTGCAATAAGTATATGAGTTTTTTGACTAATGTTGAGTCCATGGATTATACGCACTTTTACCTTTCCACCATTGCTAGCCTCTTCGGTACCGTGCATTGCCCTTTCTCACCTTGAGAGTTGGTGCAAACTTCGCCGGTGCATCCAAACCCCGTGATATGATACGCTCTATCATAGATAAACCTCCTTATATCTTCCTCAAAACAGCCACCATACCTACATATTATGGCATTTCCATAGCCATTCCGAGATATATTGCCATGCAAATTTCCACCGTTTCGTTTATCATCATGACACGCATTAGTTTTGTCATATTGCCATTGCATGATCATGTAGTTGACATCGTATTTGTGGCAAAGCCACCATGCATAATTTTTCATACATGTCACTCTTGATTCATTGCACCATCCCGGTACACCGCCGGAGGCATTCATATAGAGTCTTATCTTGTTCTAGTTTCGAGTTGTAATTCATGTGTTGTAAATCAGTAAAAGTGTGATGATCATCATTATTAGAGCATTGTCCCCAAAGAAAAAAAGAAAGGCCAAAAGAAAAAAAGAAAGGCCAAAGAAAAAAAGAAAAAGAAAAAAAAGAAAAAAAAAGAAGAAAAGAAAAAAATAAAATAAATAAAAAGGGGGCAATGTTACTATCTCCTTTTCCACTTGTGCTTCAAAGTAGCACCATGTCCTTCATTTAGTGAGTCTCATATATTGTGCTTCAAAGTAGCACCATGTTTTTCATATAGAGAGTCTCATATGTTGTCACTTTCATATACTAGTGGGAATTTTTCATTATAGAACTTGGCTTGTATATTCCTACGATGGGCTTCCTCAAATGCCCTAGGTCTTCGTGAGCAAGCAAGTTGGATGCACACCCACTTAGTTTCTTTTGTTGAGCTTTCATTCATTTATAGCTCTAGTGCATCCGTTACATGGCAACCCCTACTCCTCGCATTGACATCAGTTGATGGGCATCTCCATAGCCCGTTTATTATCCTCGTCAAAGTGAGGCTTTCTCCTTTTTTGTCTTCTCACACAATCCCCAGCATCATATTCTATTCCACACATAGTGTTATATCCATGGCTCACGCTCATGTATTCCGTGAAAGTTGAAAAAGTTTGAGATTATTTAACTACGAAACAATTGCTTGGCTTGTCATCGGGGGTGTAGAATTTGGGAACATTTTTGTGTGACAAAAATGAAGCATAACCTAACTATATGATTTTGTAGGGATGAACTTTCTTTAGCCATGTTATTTTGAGAAGACATGATTGCTTTTATTAGTATGCTTGAAGTATTACTATTTCTTATGTCAATATGAACTTTTATTTTGAATCATTTGGATCTGAAAATTCATGCCATAATAAAAAAATTACATTGAGAATTATGATAGGTAGCATTCCACATCAAAAATTATGTTTTTATCATTTACCTACTCGAGGACGAGTAGGAATTAAGCTTGGGGATGCTTGATACGTCTCCAATGTATTTGTAATTTTTTATTGTTCCATGCTATTATATTACCCCTTTTGGATGTTTATGGGCTTTATTTTACACATTTATATCATTTTTGGGACTAACCTACTAACCGGAGGCCCAGCCCATATTGCTGTTTTTTTGCCTATTTCAGTATTTTGAAGAAAAGGAATATCAAACGGAGTCCAAACGGAATGAAACATTCGGGAGCGTGATTTTTGGAACGAACATGATCCGGGAGACTTGGAGTACAAGCTCCGGGGGAGCATCGAGGAGGCCAGAAGATAGGAGGGCGCGCCCACCCCCTGGGCGCGCCCCCTGCCTCATGGGCCCCTAGTGGCTCCCCCGACCGACTTCTTTCGCCTATATATTCCCATATACCCTAAAACCATCGAATACGAAGATAGATCGGGAATTCCGCCGCCGCAAGCCTCTGTAGCCACCAAAAACCTCTCGGGAGCCTGTTCCGGCACCCTGCTGGAGGGGGGATCCCTCACCGGTGGCCTTCTTCATCATCCCGTCGCTCTCCATGACGAGGAGGGAGTAGTTCACCCTCAGGGCTGAGGGTATGTACCAGTAGCTATGTGTTTGATCTCTCTCTCTCTCGTGTTCTCTCTTATGATGTTTCGCGATCTTATGATGTTTCTCCCCCTCTACTCTCTTGTGATGAATTGAGTTTTCCTCTTGAAGTTATCTTATTGGATTGAGTCTTTAATGATTTGAGAACACTTGATGTATGTCTTGCCGTGCTTATCTGTGGTGACAATGGGATATCACGTGATCCACTTGATGTATGTTTTGGTGATCAACTTGCGGGTTCCGCCCATGAACCTATGCATAAGGGTTGGCACACGTTTTCGTCTTGACTCACCGGTAGAAACTTTGAGGCACTCTTTGAAGTACTTTGTGTTGGTTGAATAGATGAATCTGAGATTGTGTGATGCATATCGTATAATCATGCCCACGGATACTTGAGGTGACAATGGAGTATCTAGGTGACATTAGGGTTTTGGTTGATTTGTATCTTAAGGTGTTATTCTAGTACGAACTCTTGAATAGATTGATCCGAAAGAATAACTTTGAGGTGGTTTCATACCCTACCATAATCTCTTCGTTTGTTCTCCGCTATTAGTGGCTTTGGGACTCTTTGTTGCATGTTGAGGGATTGTTATATGATCTATCTATGTTATTACTGTTGAGAGAACTTGCACTATTGAAAGTATGAAACCTATGCCTTGTTTCCTACCATTGCAATACCATTTACGCTAACTTTTATCATTAGTTACCTTGTTGTTTTTATATTTTCAGATTACAAAAACCTATATCTACCATCCATATTGCACTTGTATCACCATCTCTTCGCCGAACTAGTGCACCCATACAATTTACCATTGTATTGGGTGTGTTGGGGACACAAGAGACTCTTTGTTATTTGGTTGCAGCGTTGTTTGAGAGAGACCACCTTCATCCTACGCCTCCTACGGATTGATAAACCTTAGGTCATCCACTTGAGGGAAATTTGCTACTGTCCTATAAACCTATGCACTTGCAGGCCCAACAACGTCTACAAGAAGAAGATTGTGTAGTAGACATCATCGGCCATGGGAAGCCAGCATCGCCATTTGTGCGGAGCGTCGTGCACCGCGCAAACAGAGATACATCTCCATGCACTGGTTCACCTGTTCGCTCTGGTCGTCCGTCTAGGGGTGGTAGGCCGTCGAGTAAAGCATATTGGTACCCGCTCCCGCCAGCAGCTCGTGCCAGAGGTGGCTGGTGAAGATCTTGTCACGGTCGGAGACGATGGACGACGGAATGCCATGGAGCTTCACCACGTTGTCCCAGAAGGCGCGCGCCACCTGAGTTGTGTTGAAGGGGTGGTGTAAGGGTAAGAAGTGCGCGAATTTGGTGAAGCGGTTGACGACCACCATGATCGTGTCGAAGCCCTCAGAGCGCGGCAGGCCTTCGACGAAGTCCATGGTCAGATCCTCCCAAGGCGCCGTCAGGATGGGAGCGGTGTTAGGAGGCTGGCTGGCTTGACGTGCTCATGTTTGGCCTGCTGGCACACCACGCACTGATGCACGAAGTTGTCAACGTCGCGCTTGAGCCCGTACTAGTCGAAGTGCTTGCGCACTCGCTCATAGGTGGCGGTGGTGCTAGAGTGGCCGCCCACAACACTGCAGTGCAGCGCGGCAATGAGCTTTGTGCGCAGGACCAAATTGGCCCCAATCCAGAGGCGGCCCTGGCGCCTGATGGTATCGCGGTAGAGCTCGTAGCCATCTGCATCGGGGCTGTGGATGGCGAGTTGCTGCAGTCGATCTTGAGCATCGGCGTTGGTGGTGTAGGAGTTGATGACCTCCTGCACCCAGGCTGGTTGGCACGTCGAGAGCGTGGCCACCTTGAATTGCTTGCTCACGCGGGAGAGCGCATCGGCGGCACCATTGTCCAGTCCCCGCCTGTACTAGAATCGAAATTGGAGCCCCACCAGCTTTGCAATGGCCTTGCATTGAAGCTCTGTCTCCAGGTGCTGCTCGCCGAGGTTGCAGAGCGACTTGTAGTCCGTGATGATGTTGAAGGGGCCATGTTGCAGGTACTGGCGCCACTTGTGGATGGCCATCATCATGGTGAGGAACTCCTTCTCGTAGGTGGACAGCTTTTGTTTGCGCACACCCAAAGCCTTGCTGAAGTAGGCCATGAGGTGGTCGTCCTGCGCGAGCACTGCGCCCACGCCCATGTCTCAGGCATCCGCCTCGATCGTGAATGGCCGCTTGAAGTTTGGCAGCGCCAGGACCGGGGTGGTGACCATGGCCTGCTTGAGCATGTCGAACGTCGTCTGTGCTTGGTCGGACCAGGAAAACCCCTTCTTGGTGAGTAGCTGCGTGAGCGGCTTCGCGATGATGCCGTAGTGCAGCACGAACTTTCTGCGTTCGTCGGCGTCGGCCACTACTCCATGGACTGCGTCTTCTCTTTGTCCGTGGCCACAACCTCCCTGGAGATCATGTGGCCGAGGTAGTCGATGTGCTCGTAGGTGAAGGTGCACTTGGATTCCTTGACGAAGAGCTGGTGCGCGCGGAGCAGCTCGAGGACGATGTGCAGATGCTCCAGGTGCTCTTCCATGGTCTCACTAAAGACAAGGATATCATCCAGGAAGATGATCATGAACTTGCGCACATACTTACCAAATATGGCGTTCATCAAACACTGAAATGTGGTCGACGCATTCGTGAGGCCGAACGGCATGACCCAAAACTGAAAATGCCCATGGTGCGTCTTGAACGCCGTCTTGGATTCGTCCTCTTCGCGCATCTTGATCTGATGGTACTCGGCACGCAAATCCAGCTTGGAGAACACCACAGCGCAGATCAGTTCATCGAGCAGCTCGTCGATGATGGGCAGGGGAAACTTGTTTTTGATGGTGGCGTTGTTGAGACGGCAGTAGTCGACACAGAACCTCCATGTGCCATCCTTCTTCTTGACCAGCAAGACCGGCGCGGCGTACGGGCTGACACTATGTGTGATCACGCCGGAGTCCAACATCTCCTTGACCTGGCGCTCGATCTTGTCCTTCTAGAGTGGTGAGTAGCGGTATGGGCACGTGTTCGCGGGGACCGTGCCCTCTACCAGTATGACGGCGTGGTCGTACTAGCGGTGAGGAGGGAGCCTTTGCGGTGTCGTGAACACATCGGCGAATTCTTCGAGCAGGTCGGCGAGCGGAGTTTGGCTTGGACACTTGCAAAGTGGGCACGCCGTGTGCCCGCAGGTGTCCACCATGGCCATGGCCCAGACATCGTTCCCGGCGATCATCTTGCGGAGCTCGTCGGGTTCGACTGCTTTGAGAGTGGTGGTCGTCTTGGTTGGCACGCCCCGCAGGGTGACCTCCTCGCCCCCGTGCTGGAACTTGACCCATTTGTCTTGCCAGTGGAATGTCATGGGGTTGTGCTGGGCGAGCCAGTCCATGCTCAGAATGCCGTCGTATGCCCTGATCTCCTGTTCATGCATGAGCATCTCGAAAGTATGGCCCTGCATCCACCACTTGAGGCCGGGCACAATGCGGTTGCAGGTGAGCTTGTCCCTATTGGCCACGCGCACCTCCACCGTGGGTCTCTCCTCCGTGGCAAGGCCGAGGCTATCGACAAAGGCCTTGTTCACAAAACTATGAGTACTGCCCGAGTCGAGGGGCAGCAGCATGACTTGGTTTCCCACCAGTGCACGCAGCCGGATTGTGGTCGGTGAGTCAGTGCCGCCGAGCGCTTGCGACGAGAGGAGGCGGCATTCCGGCGTGTCCACGACCGGTGCGGGCAATTGCGCTGCCGGTCCTGGGTCGTCGAGCAACTGCAAGGCGTGTATGGTGTCGTCCGAGAGAACCTCGCCATGGTCCCCGACGCTGATGGTGAGTAGCTGCACAGGCTGGGTGCAACGATGCTCTCTGGAGTAGCAATCCCCGCACTTGAAACAGAGGTTGTTGGCACGACAAAAATCGCGCACTTGCCGCTCTCGTGCGAACTCGTCACCCTGGGCGCGGATCGGGGCGGCTGCGGCTCGCTGTGGTGTTGGTGCTTCTGGAGGCGGTCGGCCGGACGGGGTGATGCGAGGACGCGCGCGCGTTGTGCCCGTTTCTTCTTCCTGGATGTGTGCGAGCACTGAGGCGCGCGTGATGCTGGAGGGTGCCTGGAGGCGCACCGGAGCTCACAACTCGTCCTTCAGGCCGAGGAGGAACTGCGTGACAAAGAATCTTATGTTGATCGATGGGTCGAGCGCGAGGAGGTGATACATCTACTCGTCGAACGCTGCATGGTACTCGGTGACGGTGCCCGTTTGCCGGAGTTGGAGAAGCTTATGCATCACCATCTCGAACTCGTCTACGCTGAACTCCTCCAGGATCGTCGTGGTAAAGAGATCCCATGTGATGTTGTGGTGCGTCTGCTGGTACGCTTGTATCCAGTGCGCGGCCTGGCCGTCGATGTAGAGCGCCGCCGTGGCTACCCTGTGGTGTGAGGCCACATTGTAGAGCTCGAAGTAGGCGACGCAGCGATCCAGCCACAAGTATGGTGTTGTTCCATCGAACTTGGAGAAGTCGTGATTGGGAGGCTTGTGGTACTTGTTGGAGTGATAGCCCCTTGGAGAGTAGTCGCCGCGGCGACGAACCCGCCGTGCGGAGGCACCGGGATGAGCGGCGGACGGCGGTCGCCCAAGCGCACGTGGGACGAGGACGAGCGAGATGGGTTGGGAACTGGGTGCGGTGACGGTGGAGGCGGGGGCGGTGGTGGTGGAGGGGGGTGCTGCTATTGTTGGCGGGCTGGTGAAGGAGCATGGTGACCGAGACCGTAGGCGAGGCTGACCCTTCCACCGTCTTGCGCGTGGCATCGAGGTCCGCGTGGGTCAGATCGATCTGACGAGAGAGACCGCGCACCTCCTACGAGATCTGGGCATTGAAGGTGGCCTACAGCTCGATCTGCGTGTCCTGCGCCGCCTTCTGCTCGTCGACCTTGGGGAGCAGGGCATCGAGCATCTTGGTGATGCTGGTGTTTCCCTCGTCCATGGCGGCTAGCACCTGCTGCATCGCCGTCGAAGCCTTGGATGGAGCCGTGGTCTTGGCTGAAGGGGATCGAACCCCGCGGCGGATTTTGCGCGGCTTGCCGGAGCAGCACGCACCGGCGATGTGGATGTTACCGATCCTCAATCAGACACAAGGGAGAAAAATTTCGGCGAAATTGTCTATGAATACCAGCTGTAACGAACCCAGTAAGGAGGAAGGGGGTCGAGATCGAGAGGGAGAGATGAGAGGCGAGCGTTGCTTGGAAAGGAGGCGAGAGCAGGTGAGATTGCAGAGAAAGGTTGGGATACAAGAATTGTCAACGCACGCATGCCTCGCTCGCGGCCACATGCGGCCTTTTCTAAACGCACACTACACACGCCGGTTGGCTGCCAGTTGGCAGGGCCCACTTGGCAGCTCTGAATCACACTAAGCAGGGATTAGGTGTGACATGATATTGGGTTCGTTCTTTTTTCTTTTTGTCCTAGGCTACAGGTGCGCACGAGAGATAATAAGGGAACAAGCGACTTTTTTTTGCATTTTGGTTTTCTTTGCTGTTTTATGTTTTATCCATTATTCCTATCTAACTTTCTATTTTACCTCCCTTTTTCTATATTTGTTCACTTTTTTGTCTTCATTTTTTGTTTGGGACAGAATATGTAAAGATGTTTTTAACTAATGTCTACTCAGATGAAATTTGGTTAATTTTTTAAATGTACTAGAAGATATTTTTTTGTACTTTTATTTTTGTGTTCCCGGTTTTTTTCTCGCATTTGTGTTTTCTTTTTTATGCTTATCATTATTCACGTGTTTGACTCACAAAGAAGATGACAACTAGATGCATTCTAGAATCAAAGTGAGAGTGAAAGAAAGTATGGTTTCAGATATATTTTTTCTTCTGTTTTTTCATTGAAAATTTTGGTTTATGTTGTTGTTCTAATTTTTTGCAAGTTCATATTTTTTCTCATGTTCCCTTTCTCATTTTGTTTTTTATTTCTCATTTTCTCTGTTGTTGTTGTTGTTGTTGTTGTTGTTGTTGTTGTTGTTGTTATTGTTGTTGTTGTTGTTGTTGTTGTTAAGCGTCACACCTAGAGCGCAACTGCAAGCATGACAACATGCACACAACTTCAAGCGCTGTCACCTGTGTAACTGTGAGGAATTCTTTCTTTTATTATGAGACATGTAAACGCAAGCGTTATAACTTGATTGCACCTGCAAGGGCACAAAGCCATTGCAATTGGGATCGAAAGGTAAGTTGTCGGGGCCAGTTGCATGTTCATCACTAGGCATGCAACTGCAAGTGTTGTAACCCAACTGTGACTGATGGCCACAAAGAGAGTACAACTGATGTCGAGCGAGGGTTGTCAGGCCATTTGCATGTCCAACACTAACACATGCAACTGCGAATATTGTAACTTGACTCCAATTGCACTGGGTGCAACAAGACTGCAACTTGGGTCGGGACGGGGGTTGTCGGGCCAATTGCATGTCCAACACTAGACATGCAACTTTAAACACTGTAACTCGGCTGCAATTGCACTGGGTGCAAAGAGACCGCAACTGGGGTCGGGACGGGGGTTGTGGGCCAGTTGCATGTCCAGCACTAGACATGCAACTTCAAGCATTGAAACATGACTGCAATTGCATTGGGTGCAAAGAGACTGCAACTAGGGTCGGGATGGGGGTTTGTCGCGCCAGTTGCATGTCTAACACTAGACATGCAACTGCAAACATTATAAGTCAGCCTCAATTGCACTAGGTGCAAAGATACAACAATTGGGTTCGGGATGGGGGTTGTCCGGCTAGTTGCATGTCCACTAGTAGACATGTAACTCCAAGCATTGGAACCCGACTATATGATTGAATGAAGTGGGGTCGCAACCGTAAGTTATTTTTCAGCCAACTGCGATAGAGATGAACATTTTTTTAATTTGTGAATATTTTTTCAAACTCGCTATCTTTTTTTCAAATTTGTGATAGTTTTTAATCTCACGAGTATTTAAAAAAAATCCTTTTTAAAATCTCCATTTTTTAATTCATGGATGTATTTTTATGAATAAATTCATGATCAACTTTTTCTAAAGATTATGATTTAAAAAGAGAACAATTTGCACATTTTTATTTTCAAAATTTTGAATTTCATGTGGTGAAATT
>NC_041387.1:127097576-127104054 GCF_002162155.2 Triticum dicoccoides
GATGACACGACCTAACTCCAGTCTTTTCCCATAGGAAAACACCATACCGTTTTTCAAATCAGATGTTTTTTTAGGGGTCTTTTGGCATCAGAGTGTGAGCCAACGAAAGAAAGATTTTGTTTTTGAGAAATCTCGCATGTATTTATTGGATAATGTTCAAAGGTACAAGCTGGTCCGGGGGAAGACCCAGCCATAAGTGACGACCTATAGCTAAATTACATGCGAATTTTGCGAGATTGTGCGCTTCAAAGTTAAAGTTCCTACGCTCATGAACAAAAGTACAAGGCTGAAATAAACTCGATCTCTCAACTATTTCTGTAACTAGAGAACCCACGAGGCCCATAACTAGAGAGCCTACGAGACAAGACAACGAACATTGCCCAGCCAAAAATAAACAACCCAGATCGAAGGAAACGAGCGGGTTGCTGAGCGACTAAAAAAATCATGTTTAAATTAGAAAAGACGGCAGGTGACGTCAGAGACATAACTATGTCCCAGCCGGCTGAGTTCCAGGCGATCCCAACATAAAATTATGCCAGCTTTATTGATTACGTGGTCACGGTCTAATATTTGATATCCTTGCTATTCATTCCTGTCGTACAAATATTTGGTGTCCTCCCGCGAGGGCAAAATCGCGCGCTTGTGTACCTGTGCGCTGTACGCATGCATCAGTTGTGCGCTGGAACAGGCGGCGCCAGCCTAGATGCGTGTTCTTCCTCCTCGCCGTGGAAAGACGGTGATGGCGGCCACTGCCATGACGGCATCGGCGGCGGGTAGAACGGGAAGGGAGGCCACTGCTTTCCTGGCTCCGGTTGTGGCCATGCCGGGAACGGCGGCCACTGCTTTCCTGGTTCTGGCTGCGGCCATGCCGGGAACGGCGGCCACTGCTTTCCTGGTTCTGGCTGCGGCCATGCCGGGAACGGCGGCCACTGCTCTCCTGGTCCTGGCTCCGGCCATGCAGGAAGCGGGGGCCACTGCTTTCCTGGTTCTGGCTGCGGCCATGCCGGCAGCGGGGGCCACTGCTCGCCTGGTTCTGGTTGCGGCCATGCAGGAAGTGGCGGTGGGTGGAACGGGAACGGAGGCAGAGGCGGCCGGTCGTTGCCCGGTGGCGGCTGCGGCCACGGGAACGGCCACGCCGGCGGGTTCTGGTCGTGCGGGCCCTCCGGAACAGGTACCTCCGGGGGCTGGCCGCCGTCCGGATCAGGCGCCGGCGGCGAAGGGTCGGCCGGGGGAGCGTGTTTGCCAGGCCCGTGGTGCTTGGGCGGCGCCTTGGCATGGCGCTTTTTCTTCTCAGACTGAATGGAACCGTTGTCGCGGATTCCGAGCTCCGGCGGTTTATCAGCATTCGCGGTTGGAGGCTCGAGCTTGGCGCGCGCCGCTCGGCCACCTTCCAGCTGTGCATCGGCGCCATGGGTGGTGACCGAGGGCAGCGACCTCGAGGAGGCATGGCCGCACCCCGAGAGCAAGACGACGGCGAAGGCCGGGAGGTATGTCATCTTCATGGCAGCTCTTACACGCATCGACGATGCTCTTCTTGATGCCACCATGTTAGCTAGCTAGGCGCGCGCCCGCCTGATGACAACCTGCGGTGCAACTTAGGAGCTTGCATAGCGCGCCGTGTAGCTAGCTATACACGCATGTAGTACGTTTATATACGGGCTGTGAGTGAGTTATCGATCGATTTGGGGTGAGATCGCATGCGTAATGTAGCCATTTAGATTTGAACATTTGTCACCATGGTGGCTGTGAGAAGAAAGTTTTACTATCTCGATCTTGTAGCTAGTGGCCTGGTTATCTTGGCTCGTTGAATTGTACTATCTCGATCTTGTAGCTAGTGGCCTTGTTATCTTGGCTCGTTGAATTTAGAGAGCACATCGGTAAGTAATGGGTTGTTGGTGCCCATGAAGGTGACATGCATTTGCAAAGGATTTTAGGCAGGAGTCATCTTTTGCACTGCTGAAGGTGGATCTCCAAATCTCTCTTTTAAAAGTCTTGTGTTGTGCATGCGCATGGTGGCAAATAATCAAATCCACCTTCGAACTTAGTGTGCTAGCATATGTATGTGATGATATGTCCTTGTGGGCCAAACATTGGCAGCAAGACATTCCCCAGATGAGCAAGTGCTTTCGGCATTTTGGCGTGCAGAAAGGTAATAGGAGGATTAACCCATTTTGGCATGCGTGGTTATCCTGCACCACAGCAATACAAAGTGGGTGGATAAGTTAAATTGGCGTAGTGGTTTAGAACTACTCCCGCCGTTCCAAAATAACTGTAGTGATTTAGACCAAATTAATAGTACTCTTTAATTTGGGGCCTTGTTTACAAAGCATTCTCATCAAAATTATGTAAGAATAGGACTACCACAACATGCATTTCAGTCGACGTGTCATTGCGTTCTCCTCCCGAGTCGCCCCCGTGCGGCGGCTGGAAGGCCCCCAGATCCCGTCGCCCCCGACTCCCCCTCTCGTCCTCCTCCTCCCTCGCCACCGCCCGAGGGCGCAGCCAGGCAAAGCCTTGCCGTTGCCGGCGGCGGGGGGACTAGGTGCCCTCCCGCTCGTGAGGAGCTGGCGCGGGCCGGCACCCCCGGGCTGGAGCGTGGCGTGCGGCCGGACGTCACGGCGGGGGCTGGTGGCGCTCCGACGATCCCATACCCCATGGCAGGCAGCTTCAAGATCTGGGGCGACGGTCGCCAGGGACGGCGGCGGCGTGACCAGATCGGCGGCGGCGCGGCCGGATTTGGGCCCAGGCATGAGCTTGGTCTCCGGGTCACGGTCGGCGCGATGCTGAGTGCGACACGTCGGCGGCGGGACAGATCTGCGGGGTTCCATCATTTTCTGGTCCTTCACAACTCGGGCAACTTGGGGGGGGGGGGAAACCCTATATCTCCATGGGATCAGAGCGATTGCGGTGCTTTTGCGCCCCCGCCCCCACTCGATGGAATATGCTGACTGACGAGGACATGTATTAGGGGTAGGGTAACAGGCCTGACCTAAAGACCCTACCCATGGACACCATACACTTTGTACTGGGCCCCTGGGCCAGATCGCCGTCCAGACGTACCGCAGCTTCAAAGTCACTCGGACGGCAACAACCACTCGGAGAACAGCACTCCACTCGACGAGCTCATTCCACTCGGACAAGCAGCATACTATCCACTCGACCAAGCAACATACCATCCACTCGGATGACGGTTCACCACTCGACCGTACGACTCACTCGGATATACAAAGACCAGCAGGCAGCAAGGCAGTCGGCATCTTTCTAATAGTGAGGGCTTAATAGCGGGCGGGCATTATGGCATTCATACCCCACTTTGTAACATAGGAGGTGAGGGGGTGGCGCATTCTATATAAGCCTCCCCCCACCACTAGACTTGGGGGGGGGTCTCTTCTTCCACCTCTCTCTCTTTTCACCATTAGTCTCAGGACTTAGCTCAGGCATGGGGATCCGTTCCTCTCTCTCACACACATTGTAATCTCCGGATATATACTCAGATAAAACAAAGCCTCTCCGGAGCACGAGACGTAGGGTTGTTATCTCCATCGTGAGAGGCCCGAACTCGCTAAAACCACCGTGTCACCCATATGCATCTCGATAGATCATGCTCCGTTATACTACCCCTGTTCTACTGTCAGACTTAGAACCACGACACTGACCGAACCGAGAACATTCCATTTTTTGTATAGCTCCAAGCAATAAAATCTGGCATATCATATTGCGAGAGTGGAATTGAAAGAATCCGTTGTATATCAATGGGCCACATAGTTTGTTTGATGAGTTCTTCATCCCAATTATTGGACACAGGATCAATGAGATCACCTACCTTGGTTAACAGATGTCCCCCCTTCGGCGTTACAATTCTCCTATTAGCACAGTTTGGGATCCAAGCATCTTCCCAAATATTTATTTTTTGTCCGTTCCCCACTCGCCAGATATAGCCTCTTTTCAGGGTAACGATGCCTGCCATAATACTCTGCCATGTAAAAGAAGAGCCTTTCCTTTGTTTAGCGTTCATCAAGTCACCATCAGGGTAGTACTTTGCCCTTAAGATAGAAGCACACAAAGAATCAGGGTTATCCAGAAGACGACACGCTTGTTTAGCGAGCAACGCCAAGTCGAAACAATGAATATCACGAAATCCCATGCCTCCTTGATTTTTAGGAACATACATTTTCCACCAGGGCATCCAATGCATCCTTTTCTGGTTCTCCTCGTCTCCCCACCAGAAATGCGCTATCGCGTCAATGATTCCTTTACAATTTTTTTAGGAATTTCAAAGACCGACATTGCATAGGTGGGTATGGCTTGGATCACAGCCTTGAGCAGGATTTCCTTCCCCCCGGTGGACAACAATTTCTCCTTCCAGCCACTGATTTTCTTAATAATTCGTTCAATCAAAAATTGGAAACAGTCTATTTTATCCATCCCTACATTTACTAGCAGGCCCAAATATTTATCAGTAAGAGCCTCCGTCATTATAATCAGTGTTGTACATAACTGTGCTCTAATCTCCACCTTCGTATTGGGGCTAAAGAAAATGCTGGATTTTTCAACGCTTACAAATTGTCCTGATGCCTTACAGTATAGATCAAGCGCTGCTTTTAGAGCTTCTGCATTGTGTTGGTTTGCTTTTATAAGAATCAAAGAATCATCTGCTGTTTCTTCCTTTCTCTTTTTTTTTATGTTTTCTCATAGGGTTTCTTCCTTGGTTTCAACTGATTTCTTTTCTTCTGTCTGTTTCTTTATACTCCCTACAGTCCACAATGTAGTGCACCCGCGGTTTTCGAGATTTAAGTTTGGCCATAAATTTAACCAACAATGCCGATTGCGACGGGAGCAAAAATTATACCACTGAATTTATATCAAAAATACGAATTCAGTGGTATAATTTTTGCTCCACCGCAGTTGGTTTCGTTGGTTAAATTTATAGTCAAATTTAGATCTCGGGAAGCGCGGACGCACTACAATGTGAAATGGAGGGAGTGCTTTTTACCACTTTTCATTGTTTCTTTCTCGGTCTTCATGCATTCTTTCTTTTTTATTTTCTTTTTTCTTTGGCTTTCTGTTGGCTTTATTTTTTTTTATTATCGATTTTCAATTGTTTTTCTTTTTAACACATGTCAACTGTGCTTAGTACACAATATACTTTTTTTACTATACATGTGAAACATTTTCTGGATACATGCTCACTATTTACAAATACATGATGTACAATTTTTAATTATGGTTTTAAACACATTTTCGCGTAGATGGTCAACATTTTCAAAATGCACATTGAAAATTTTAATGGTAATAAACATTTTTTTCAAACTACGGAAACTTTTTAACGTTGTATAACATTTTTAAAAATTTCAGAGACATTTACTGGAAACACGTGAATATTTATTTAAATTTTCACATACATTTTTAATGGCAATAACCATTTTTTGTGTGCACGTTGAAATTTTTTTAAATACATAATTAACATTTTTTCAAACATGTATTTTTATGTCAATGTTTTTCATACACATTCTACATTTTATGTATACACCAGGATTATTTTATTCACATGGTTAACATTATTGAAATACATGATTATATCTTTTAAAAACTTACATATTTTTATCTCTACTCTTCCAAATACATTATAAATTTTTGTATAGATTAGAAATGATTTTATATGCACATTTAACATTTCCTAATACATTATTGACATTTTCTAAACATATATATTTTATGTCTACTGTTTTCATACTTATTCTATATTTGTTTATGCATCAGGAACATTTTATATATGCATGTTTAACATTTCTTAAATACATGAATAACATTTCTTTTCATATATATGTTTTGATGTCTACTTTTTTATACACAATGTACAATTTCTGTACAGATTAGAACCATTTTTCTATACATGTTTAACCTTTTTCAATTGTGTGATTAACAATTTTCAAATGTGTATGTAAAGTGATTTGTATAATCGATATATTTAGAAAACTTCTAAATATAAGTAAATCAAAAAATAAAGGGAAAAATAAAATTTGTGGAAAAAAAACGGATGAAAATAAGCGCTGAAGGCCTGCGGCCTGCAGGGCCGGCACATTCTGGTGGTTACTTAATTCCGCCCATATAGGTATTCCTCCCCACCAGTTCAGGGAAGGTTCGAACCTTCCCAAAACCGGTTTTTTCTTGTTTATTTTTGCCGGTTTTTTTATTTTGTATTTCCTTTTTCTTTTTACCTTTTTTGATTAATTTTTTCTCTTTTTCTCTTTTCTTTAATGTTCTGTTTCTCGTTTTCTGAAATCGTGATTTTTTTTGAAATTGTTAACATTTTTCTTTTTCTCTTTTCTTTAATGTTCTGTTTCTTTTTTTTGAAATCTTGAACATTTCTTGAAATGTTGAACACTTTTTCCGAAATTGTGAACATTTTTATTTTTTCTTTTCTTTAATGTTCTGTTTCTCTTTTTTTTTGAAATCATGAACATTTCCTAAAATCGTG
>NC_041387.1:127104401-127110909 GCF_002162155.2 Triticum dicoccoides
TATTTTTCTATTTTATTTAATGTTCTGTTTCTTTTTTTTTTGAAATCGTGAACATTTTTTTATATCATGAACCTTTTTTGTAATTATAAAGATTTTTTGAATAGACGGACATTGTTTTGAAATTGCGAACTTTCTTGAATCCTTGAGAATTTATCATTTCCTCGAAAAAAATCGAATTGTGAACAATTTTTTAATTCACGAATGATTGGACAATTTGTAACTATTTTCTGAAATACTAATTGTATTTAAAAACAATATAAAGCTTAAAACAGGAAAAGGCTAAAATACAAGGGGCTCTCTGCCCCGCACATGGCCCGGCCCATGAGGGCGCGCGGGGGAGGGAGCAGGGAGGGTACGCGCTCCCGTGGCTGCGGGCGCGTACCGCGTGTATAGGGGGAGCTTCTATTTGGCGCGTTCGGCGCCGTGGAACCAACCTGGCGCCTACAGGCAACACTAATGGGCAAGCCCACGGACGAAAGAACGAAATTAGAAACGTCTCGTGACAAAAAACCAAAAGACTCGAACCTGCGCCACGAAAATAAAGGATTGCTCAGCTAACCACTGGACTACGGGAAGACTACAGATAATTGCAAATGCGAATACATTAAGTACCATAAGAGCCGCGCTAGTTATTACACTTTTTTGAACAATTTGTTTTTTAAGTCGAATTTTAATAAAAGTAAGTTCATAAATTTTGAAACAAGTTCATCAAATTTGAAACAAAAGTTCATCGATTAGAAGAAAAGGTTCATCAAATTTGAAAGTAGTTCATTGGTTTCGAAAAAAAGTTCATCAATTTTCAAGAAAGTTCATAGTTTTTGAAAAAAGTTTATCGACTCTCCGAAATAGTTCATCGAATTTGGAAAAAGAGTTCATCAAAACTGAAAAAAAATTCACTGATTTTGAAAAAAAGTTCATCAATTTTGAAAAAGTTCATCAAAACTAAAAAAAATTCATAAAAATTAAAAAAAATTCATCGAATTTGGAAAACAAAGTTCATCACTTTTTTTAAAGTAATCTAGTTGAAAAAGTTCATCAATTTTAAAAAAAGGTTCACGAAATGTGAGATCAAATCGTGCACAGAAACAAAAAAGGATAGTGGCCTGTTGGTTAGCGTGTAACCCTTGCAGCGCAGTGGTCATGTGTTCGATTCCCTCGTCACGCGCCTTTTTTTACGACTTTGAACACAGAAACAAATTCAGAAATGGGCCGAGCCCAGTAAACCTGGCTGCAGGCGCCCGTTTGCATAATACACATTAACTGGCACCTGCAGCGTCAAATAGGAATTGCCGCTAACGAGCGTCAGCTAGGAGGTCTCGTGTATAGGGGCTCCCGCTATTTATCGCGTTCAGTGAGTGGAGTGTTCCGACTTGCTGAAGGCAGCGAGCATATGGGCCGGCCCACGTGCGCGGGTAAGCCCTGCCTCTTTCCTGCTTCGTTTTTTTTCACGTTTTTTCTTTTTTGCTTTCTTTTTTACTTTTGTTTATATTTTGAAATATTCTAAATACATATATTACAAAAACACTCTCCAAAAACACATTGGAAAAAATGCTGAACAGGGATTAAAAAATGTTGAACAAGAATTTGAAAAATGTTGAACAAGTATTTAAAAAATGTTGAATAAGTATTGGAAAAAATACTGAATATGTATTTAAAAAATGTTGAATAAGTACTGAAAATGTTGAACAGGTAAATGAAAAATGTTGAACAAGTATTTAAAAAATGTAGAATGCGTATTTGAAAAGATTTTGGTCATGTATATAAAACATGTTGAAAAATATTGGAAAAATGTTGAAAAATATTTGAAAAATGCAGAACAAGTATTTGAAAAGATGTTGAACAAAGTATCTAAAAAAAAATGTTGAACAACTATTTGGCTTTACGCCCCACACGGTATGTGGGCGAATGTCTAGTATGCCACACGTGTGGGCGTTATCAGCGTTCTAAAAAAATACAGGACGCATAAATCCAGACGCATCAACTGACGACCAAAACTGTTAAGGGCGTGAGAGGGCTGGCAAAAGGCCCAGTTTTATACACTGTCCTAAATAAATATAAGTAGCAAGCTCATAAGGACCAGTAGGATTATATAGGTTGTTACGACAAGTTAGGGGAAGTGTCACAGCTGGCCAGTAGATCGCCACTTGTCCAGTGTGACGTGGCAAGGATCGGCCCCACCTGTAAGTGTGTGTGAGTGAGAGCGAGGAAGAGTTAAATATGCAGCCAGCCGCCTGTGGCACGGCATGCGTGGTGTAACAGACTATCTTCTCCTCCAATCCTTCCTGTGAAAGCAATCTCATCTCCTTCCTTCGGTCTCTCCCTCCTGCTCTCCCTCACCTGCCCGATCCCCTCCTCCTTCGTTCGTTACAGTTGGTAATCAGAGCCAAATTCGCCCCAAAATTTTTCTCCCCGTCGAGCTGGTCGTAGATCAGTAACATCCACCGCGCCGGTGTGTGCTGCTCCAGCAAGTCACCCAAAATCCGTCGCGGGGTTCGATCTCTTCCAAGCACGGCAACGGCGCCCGCCAAAGCTTCCGCTGTGACGCGTCAGGTGCTAGCAGCGATGGACGAGGGCAACGGCAACATCACCAAGTTGCTCGAGTCCCTCCTCGCCAAGATGGATGAGCAGAAAGCAACCCACGACAAGCAGATCAAGGTCCAGGCTGCCTTCAACGTGCAGATCTCGCAGGACGTGCGCGGACTCGCGCGGCAGATCGATCTGACCCAGGCCAACGTCGACGCAACCCGCAAGACGGTGGAGGGCTCTGCCTCGCCCTCGGGGTCGGTCACGACGGTGCTGCACCAGCCTGCCGCACCGCAGCAACCACCACCACCGCCGCCCCTGCCGCCTCCACACTCACCGCGCCTGACCACAGATCCCGGCCGCCCTACGTCCGCCCACGCGCGCATCGGCGACCATCGTCCCCCGCTGATCCCGGTGGCTCCTCATGGCGGATTTGTCGCTCCAGGAGCCATTCCCTTTCCGACAACGGGCTACAGCGGCAATGACTACCACAGGCCGCCGAAGCACGATTTCCCGCGGTTCGACGGCTCCGCGCCGTACCTGTGGTTGGTTCGCTGCCTGGCGTACTTTGAGCTCTACAAGGTCGCGCCACACAACTGGGTGGCCACCGCAGCTCTGTACATCAAAGGTCAGGCCGTGCACTGGCTACAGGCTTTTCGACAAACACATCGCGGCATCACTTGGGAGTCCTTCACCGCCACCGTGCTCGCGGAATTCGGCGCCGATGAGTTCGAGGTGGTCATGCACAAACTGTTGCAGCTTCGTCAAATCACCTCTATCGCTGAGTACCGCGCGGCGTTCGACGAGCAAATGTATCACCTGCTCGCGCTCGACCCGTCCATCAACACCAAGTTCTTCGTCACCCAGTTCATCCTGGGCTTGAAGGACGAATTACGAGCGCCGGTCCGGCTCCGGGTACCCTCGAGCATTGCCAGGGTGTCTGTGCTGGCGCGCATTCAGGAGGAGGAGCTGGGCACTGCACGCGTGCGCCCACGCATCACACCAGCGGGCCGGCCTCCACCGGCATCGACTCCACCATAGACACGTGTGGCCGCGCCCAACCGCGCTCCCACGGATGACTACGCGCGCGAGAGGCATCTTCGCGACTACCGCCGCGCCAACAACTTGTGCTTCAAGTGCGGCGACCGCTTCTCACGGGAGCACCGGTGCGCACAACCGGCCCAGCTCCTCACCATCCACATCGGCGATCACGGAGAGGTGCTCTCCGACGACACCATCCACGCGCTGCAGCTTCTCGACGACCCAGGGCCAGCAGCGCAGCCGCCCGCTCCTCCGGGTGACGCGCCCGAATGCTGCTCTTGTCGCATGCGCTGGACGGCACGGACTCGGCGACCACGATCCTCCTGCGCGCTTTGGTGGGCAACCAAGTCATGTTGCTGCTACTCGATTCGGGGAGCTTGCACAGCTTCGTCAACAAGTCCTTCGTCAACCGCCTCGGGTTGCCAACTGAAGAGACGCCGCGGGTGGACGTGCGCGTTGCCAACGGTGACCGCCTCACCTGCAACCGTATCGTGCCCGAGCTCAAATGGTGGATGCAGGGGCACACGTTCGCCACTCTGATGCGCGAACTTGACATTGGCGCGTATAACGGCATCCTGGGCATGGACTAGCTTGCCAAGCATAGCCCCATGACATGCCACTGGCAGGACAAGTGGGTTAAGTTCACCCACGACGGCGAAGAGGTGACGCTCCGGGGCGCGCCCACCAATGCTGCTACCACCCTCAAGGCGATCAACCCGAGAACTGTGCAAGATGATCGCGGGCAACGGCGTCTGGGCCATGGCCATGGTGGACACGTGCGGGCGTGCACCGCCATCGCGTCGCAAGTGCACGAGCCAGACACCCCTCGCCGATCTCCTGGAAGAATTCACCGACGTGTTCGCCGCTCCCCAGGGCCTGCCGCCACATCGTCAGTACGACCACGCCGTCACCTGATGACCCACAAGTGTAGGGGATCAATCGTAGTCCTTTCGATAAGTAAGAGTGTCGAACCCAACGAGGAGCAGAAGGAAATGATAAGCGGTTTTTGGTAAGGTTTTCTCTGCAAGCACTGAAATTGTAGGTAATAGATGGTTTTGTGATAAGATAAATAGTAACGAGTAACAAGTAAATAAAGTAAGTAAAGTGCAGCAAGGTGGCCCAATCCTTTATGTAGCAAAGGATAATCCTGGACAATTTCTAATAATGAGAAAGGAGCTCCCAAGGACACATGGGAATTATCATCAAGCTAGTTTTCATCACGTTCATATGATTCGCGTTCGGTACTTTGATAATTTGATATGTGGGTGGACCGGTGCTTGGGTACTATCCTTACTTGGACAAGCATCCCACTTATGATTAACCTCTATTGCAAGCGTCCGCAACTACAAAAGAAGTATTAAGGTAAACCTAACCATAGCATTAAACATATGGATCCAAATCAGCCCCTAACGAAGCAACGCATAAACTAGGGTTTAAGCTTCTGTCACTCTAGCAACACATCATCTACTTATTACTTCCCAATGCCTTCCTCTAGGCCCAAATAATGGTGAAGTGTCATGTAGTCGACGTTCACATAACACCACTAGAGGAAAAGACAACATACATCTCATCAAAATATCGAACGAATACCAAATTCACATGACTACTAATAGCAAGACTTCACCCATGTCCTCAGGAACAAACGTAACTACTCACGAAGCATATTCATGTTCATAATTAGAGGGGTAATAATATGCATTAAGGATCTAAACATATGATCTTCCACCAAGTAAACCAATTAGTATCAACTACAAGGAGTAATCAACAATACTAGCAACCCACAGGTACCAATTTGTGGTTTTGAGACAGGATTGGATACAAGAGATGAACTAGGGTTTTAAGAGGAGATGGTGCTGGTGAAGATGTTGATAGAGATTGACCCCCTCCCAATCAGAGGATCGTTGGTGATGACATTGGTGATGATTTCCCCCTCCCGAAGGGAAGTGTTCCCGGCAGAACAGCTCCGTTGAAGCCCTTGATTGGTTCTGCCAAGGTTCCGCCTCGTGGCGACGGAGTTTTGTCCCGTAAGCTTTCGCACGAATTTTTCCAGGGTAAAAGCTCTGATATAGCAGAAGATGGACACCGGGGGCCCACCAGGGGGCCCATGAGATAGGGGGCGCGCCCAGTAGTGGGGGCCCTCCACTCTCCTAGGCAGGGTGTGGGCCCCTTGGTGTATTTCTTTCGCTCAATAATTCTTATAAATTCCAAAAACATGTTTCGTGGAGTTTCAGGATTTTTGGAGCAGTGCAGAATAGGTTTCTAATGTTTGCTCCTTTTCCAGCCAGAATTCCAGCTGCCGGCATTCCCCCTCTTCATGGTAAACCTTGTAAAATAAGAGAGAATAGCCATAACTATTGAGATATAATGTGTAATAACAGTCCATAATGCAATAAATATTGATATAAAAACATGATGCAAAATGGACGTATCAACTCCCCCAAGCTTAGACCTCGCTTGTCCTCAAGCGGAAGCCGAAATCGAAAAATATGTCCACATGTTTAGAGATAGAGGTGTCGATAAAAAATAAAATATGGACATGAGGGCATCATGATCATTCTTATAACAACAACATATATAGATTTAATCATATAATTTCTTATGCTCAAGTGACAATCAATTCACAGTGTCAAGTATGGTTCAAAAACTTCATTGAGAACTAACAAGCTATAATCTCAGTCATTGAAGCAATTGCAATTTATCATAACATCAGAAAGAGTCAACAATAGAGCTTTTCAGCAAGTTCACATACTCAACTATCTTGTAGTCTTCTATAATTGCTAACACTCACGCAATACTTGTGGTTATGGAGTTTCAGCCGGACACTGAGAAAGATAGGGGCTTATTGTGTTGCCTCCCAACGTATTCACCTTTAGGTGATGTCAACAATAATAGCCCATGCTAACTTACATCCAATTGGATATATATATCATGATCTTTCAAACAC
>NC_041387.1:127111402-127144999 GCF_002162155.2 Triticum dicoccoides
GAGCTTGCCAAAGGATAAAATGAAAAAGGGAAAGGTGTGGATCACCTTGACTCAAGCATAAAGTAAAAACATAAAGTAAAAGATAGGCCCTTCACAGAGGGAAGTAGATGTTGTCATGTGCGTTTAGGGTTGATGCACAAAATCTTAATGCAAAAGAACGTCACTTTATATTGCCCCTTGCATGTGGACCTTTATTATGCAGTCCGTCGCTTTTATTACTTCCACAACAAGATCGTATAAAACTTATTTTCTCTGCACTAATAAGTCACACATATTTAGATAGCAATTTTTATTGCTTGCAACATGACAACTTACTTGAAGGATCTTACTCAATCCATTGGTAGGTATGGTGGACTCTCATGGCAAAACTGGGTTTAAGGATATTTGGAAGCACAAGTAGTATCTCTACTTGGTGCAAGGAATTTGGCTAGCATGAGGGGGAAATGTAAGCTCAACATGTTTGGAAGGTCATGATAATATACTTTAACTGAGATGTCAGAAAACATAAACCATTACGTTGTCTTCCTTGTCCAACGTCGACTCTTTTAGCATGTCATACTTAATGAGTGTTCCCAATTATAAAAGGTGTCCAAGATAATATATTTATATGTGAACCCCTCTTTCCTTATCACTTCCTATTAATTGCAACGATGAACAAGGCTAAGTTTATCAACTCTCAACAATTTTTATGCCTCATACTTTCTATGTGTGAAGTCATCACTATTCATAAGATCAATATGAACCCTTTTTGTTCTTTCTACTTTCTCAAGATCGTAGCAACATAGCAAAGCCCTTGACTCAACAGTAATCTTTATTATAGATATCTCACAGACTCGATTACAAAAAGAGATCACAAAGAAAAACTCAAAACTACTTGATATCAAAACTTCAATCTACTAGAACAAGATACTACTAAAAGATCGAACTAAATAAAACGGTAAAGATAAGAGTGTGATGGTGATACGACACCGAGGCACCTCCCCCAAGCTTGGCAGTTGCCAAGGGGAGTGCCCATACCCATGTGATTATGTCCTCGAGGGTGGTGAAGTAGGAGTTGTTGATGATGTAGGCTTGTCGTCCTTCTTCAAGGCATAGGCTCTCCATCATAGAAGGATGATCGAGTCTCCGGGATCCTTAAATCTGCAGCCAAACTCATCCTCTTGAATCTATATTCATACTCACAATTCTGGTTTTGCAGATCATAGATCTGGGCTTGGAGGTGCTCGATTTTCTATTAAAGCTTGAAGATGGTGATAACCCACAAGTGTAGGGGATCGCAACAGCTTTCGAGGGTAAAGTATTCAACCCAAATTTATTGATTCGACACAAGGGGAGCCAAAGAATATTCTTGAGTATTAGCAGTTGAGTTGTCAATTCAACCACACATGGATAACTTAGTATCTGCGGCAAAATATTTAGTAGCAAAGTAATATGGCAATAAAGGTAACGGTAGCAAAAGTAATGTTTTTGGGTTTTGTAGTAGTTGTAACAATAGGAACGGAAAAGTAAATAAGCGAAAAACAATATATGAAAAGCTCGTAGGCAATGGATCAGTGATGGATAATTATGCCGGATGCGATTCCTCATGTAATAGCTATAACATAGGGTGACACAGAACTAGCTCCAGTTCATCAATGTAATGTAGGCATGTATTCCGTAAATAGTCATACGTGCTTATGGAAAAGAACTTGCATGACATATTTTGTCCTACCCTCCCGTGGCAGCGGGGTCCTAGCGGAGACTAAGGGATATTAAGGCCTCCTTTTAATAGAGAACCGGAACAAAGCATTAGCACATAGTGAATACATGAACTCCTCAAAGTACGGTCATCACCGAGAAGTATCCCGATTATTGTCACTTCGGGGTTGTCGGATCATAACACATAATAGGTGACTATAGACTTGCAAGATAGGATCAAGAACACACATATATTCATGAAAACATAATAGGTTCAGATCTGAAATCATGGCACTCGGGCCCTAGTGACAAGCATTAAGCATAGCAAAGTCATAGCAACATCAATCTCAGAACATAGTGGATACTAGGGATCAAACCCTAACAAAACTAACTTGATTACACGGTAAATGTCATCCAACCCATCACCGTCCAGCAAGCCTACGATGGAATTACTCATGCACGGCGGTGAGCATCATGAAATCGGTGATGGAGGATGGTTGATGATGACGACGGCGACGAATCCCCCTCTCCGGAGCCCCGAACGGACTCCAGATCAGCCCTCCCGAGAGAGATTAGGGCTTGGCGGCGGCTCCGTGTCGTAAAACGTGATGAAACTTTCTCTCTATTTTTTTCTCCCCGAACGTGAATATATGGAGTTGGAGTTGAGGTAGGTGGAGGTCCAGGGGGCCCACGAGATAGGAGGGCGCGCCCTATAGGGGGGGCGCCCCCCTGTCTCGTGGACAGGCCGTGGGCCCCCTGGTGTATTTCTTTCGCCCAGAAATTCTTATTAATTCCAAAAAGTGCCTCCATGGATTTTCAGGACATTCCGAGAACTTTTCTTTTCTACACATAAAACAGTATCATGGCAGTTCTGCTAAAAACAGCATCAGTCCGGGTTAGTTTCATTCAAATCATGCAAGTTAGAGTCCAAAACAAAGGCAAAAGTGTTTGGAAAAGTAGATACGTTGGAGACGTATCAACTCCCCTAAGCTTAAACCTTTGCTTGTCCTCAAGCAATTCAGTTGATAAACTGAAAGTGATAAAGAAAAACTTTTACAAACTTTGTTTGCTCTTGTTGTTGTAACATGAAAAGCCAGCATTCAAGTTTCAGCAGATATTATGAACTAACCATACTCACAATAACACTTAGGTCTCACAATTACTCATATCAATAGCATAATCAGCTAGCGAGCCATAATAATAAAACTCGGATGACATCACTTTCTCAAAATAATCATAACATGATATAACAAAATGGTATCTCGCTAGCCCTTTCCGAGACCGCAAAATATAAATGCAAAGCACCTTTAAAGATCAAGGACTGACTAAACATTGTAATTCATGGTGAAAGAGATCCAGTCAAGTCATACCCAATATAAACCAATAGTAATGAATGCAAATGACAGTGTGCTCTCCAGCGGGTGCTTTTTAATAAGAAGGGTGATGACTCAATATAAAAGTAAATAGATAGGCCCTTCGCAGAGGGAAGCAGGGATTTGTAGAGGCGCCAGAGCTCGATTTTAAAATAGAGATTGAATAACATTTTGAGCAGCATACTTTTGCTGTCAACGCAACAACTATGAGATGGATGTATCTTCCATACTATATGCATTATAGGCATTTCCCAAACAGAATGGTAAAGGTTTATACTCCCCCAACCACCAACAAGCATCAATCCATGGCTTGCTCGAAACAACAAGTGCCTCCAACTAACAACAGCCCTGGGGGAGTTTTGTTTAATTATTTTGATTTTCTTTGATCTTTTTTGGATCATGGGACTGGACATCTCGGTTACTGGCCCTTTCTCATGAATGAAGAGCGGAGTCCACTCCTCTTGAGAATAATCCACCTAGCATGGAAGATATAGGCAGCCCTAGTTGAAACATGAGCTGCTCGAGCATACAAAACAGAATTTCATTTGAAGGTTTGGAGTTTGGCACATACAAATTTACTTGGAACGGTAGGTAAATACCGCATATAGGAAGGTATAGTGGACTCATATGGAACAACTTTGGGGTTTAAGGAGTTTGGATGCACAAGCAGTATTCCCGCTTAGTACAGGTGAAGGCTAGCAAAAGACTGGGAAGCGACCAACTGAGAGAGCGACAACAGTCATAAACATGCATTAAAATTAATTCACACCGAATACAAGCATGAGTAGGATATAATCCACCATGAACATAAATATCATGAAGGCTATGTTGATTTGATTCAACTACATGCGTGAACATGTGCCAAGTCGAGTCACTCAATTCATTTAAAGGAGGATACCATCCCATCATACCATATCATAATCATTCTAATAGCATGTTGGCATGCAAGGTAAACCATTATAACTCATAGCTGATCAAGCATGGCACAAGCAACTATAATCTCTAAATGTCATTGCAAATATGTTTACTTCATAATAAGCTGACCCAAAAACGATGAACTCATCATATTTACAAAAACAAGAGAGGTCGAGTTCATACCAGCTTTTCTCATCTCAATAAGTCCATCATATGTCGTCATTATTGCCTTTCACTTGCAAGACTGAACGATGTGTATAATAATAAGAGTGCACGTGCATTGGACTAAGCTGGAATCTGCAAGCATTCAACTCAAAAGAGAAGACAAGATAATATGGGCTCTAAGTTAAATAAACAATCATGCATATGAGAGCCACTAAGCATTTTCAAAATGGTCTTCTCGACCCCCAAAGGAAAGAAAAAGAAAATAAAGCTATTTACACGGGAAAGCTCCCAACAAGCAAGAAGAAGAACTAGAAATCTTTTTGGGTTTTCATTTTAATTCTACTACAAGCATGGAAATTAAACTAACTATTTTTTTGGTTTTTCTAAAGTTTATCAAACACATAAGAAGAAAACTAGAAAAAGAAATTTAAACTAGCATGGATAGTACAATGAAAGAGTATGAGCACCGACGACTAGTGTGTGAACATGAATGTAAAGTCGGTGAGAAATACGTACTCCCCCAAGCTTAGGCTTTTGGCCTAAGTTGGTCTAGTACCAAGGACCGCCTGGCTGATATCCATAAGTGAAACTGGGGTCGTACTGAGATGCAGCGGCAACCGCCTCCTGAGCAGCAGCGTGTTGGCAAGCTGACTCCGCTCCCCTCTCGTGTTCAGCTGCTTCCTCCCTGGTGACAACATATCTTCCTTTTGCCTGATAGTCAAAAAGGTAGGGAGCAGGAAGAGTAACAGGGACGACGTTGTGTCTGTCATAGATTAGTCGATAATGAAGGAATTGTTCATTCCTCGCAAGAAATTGATGATTGAACATAGCTTCTTTATCCAAATAAATAGGAGGTAAAATCATATCCCCTTCTCGTGGGGCTATATTAAGATAATTAGCCACAAGGGTTGCATAAATTCCTCCAAATAAATTCCCCTTTCTACTATTATTCTGCAACCTACGTGCAACTTTGCCCCCAAGTTATAACCTTTATAACCTGACACAGCACTCTTGAGGACACATAGATCAGGAACACACATGTGACATGCTTCGTCTTTACCGTTAATGCATCTACCAATAAAGAGAGCAAAATAATGTATAGCAGGAAAATGAATGCTCCCTATGGTAGCTTGTGCTATGTCCCTAGATTCTCCCACAGTAATACTAGCAAGAAAATATCTAAATTCAGATTTATGAGGATCATTAATATTACCCCACTGCGGGAGTCTGCAAGTAGTTGTGAAATCCTCTAAATCCATGGTACAAGATGTATCATAAATATCAAACATGACACTAGGAGAATTACGCACACAGTTATATTTGAACCTCCGCACAAAAGAATCAGTCAATTGATAGTACTAAGGACACTTATCTTGTAAGAAGTCCTCCAGCTCGGCATTACGCACATACGCGTCAAATTCCTCCTTGAAGCCTGCCTCGACCATAAAATCATCGGATGGCCACTCACAAGCTCGTACATCCGTGTCCCTCGGCAATTCAACATTTTGCTCACGTATAGCAATCCTGGGCCCTTTCTTCACCGAGGAACCACCTTGGTACATTCTCCTAAACATAATTCTTTTTCTGAAAAATTTCTGAAATTCTAGTAACTTCAAAACAAAAGTGAATAAAACTAAACAAGATTGGTAGCAACTACTCCTACAAGTGCGTAGAGCCTATATCATGCATTGGAATTGCTTGGGACCTCAAAAATTTAACAAGCAAGCTCAAGAACATGGTCACCTATGCAGCAAAAATTTGCAATGAATAAAGCACTAGAACAAAAACTAATTGGACCAATGGAAGATTCACATACCAAGCAACAATCTCCCAAAGCAGTTTTGTGAAAGGAGCTTTGAGCAAGGAGATCGAAAATCGCAGCAAAATGAGCTAGAACTCGTGCTTGAGTTGGATGGGGATTTTTTTGGGTAGAAGATGAAGTGTGTGGGTGCTGGCATAAGTGGGGCCACCAGGGGCCCACGAGACAGGGGGGCGCGCCCAGGGGGAGGGGGCGCGCCCTCCACTCTCGTGGTCTGGTGCTTGCCCCTCCTGTAGTGTTTTCAGTGCCTAAAATCCTCAAATATTCCAGAAAAAATCATACTAAATTTGCAGGGCATTTGAAGCACTTTTATTTTCGGACTATTTTTTATTGCACGGATAATTCAAAAAATAGACGGATAATACTATTTTTTCTTTATTTATTCTAAATAAAAGAAAGTAAAAAGAGGGTACAGAAGGTTGTGCCTTCTAGTTTCATCCATCTCGTGATCATCAAAATGAATCCACTAACAAGGTTGATAAAGTCTAGTTAACAAACTCATTCCGAATAACACGGAACCAGAAAAATTTCGAACAACAGTAAGTTACCTCAACGGGGATATGAAAATCCCCAACAATAAGAATATCATACTTTTTCTTGACAGTAGGGAGAGGAAATTCAAAACCTCCAATAATAATAGTTGGAACTTTTCCAATAGAATTGATGCTATGTACTTGAGATTGTTTCCTCGGAAAGTGTACCGTATGCTCATTACCATTAACATGAAAAGTGACATTGCCTTTGTTGCAACCAATAACAGCCCCTGCAGTATTAAGAAAAGGTCTACCAAGGATAATAGACATACTATCGTCCTCGGGAATGTCAAGAATAACAAAGTCTGTTAAGATAGTGACATTTGCAACCAAAACAGGCACATCCTCACAAATACCGACAGGTATAGCAGTTGATTTATCAGCCTTTGCAGAGATATTTCAGTAGGTGTCAACTTATTCAATTCAAGTCTACGATATAAAGAGAGAGGCATAACACTAACACCGGCTCCAAGATCACATAAAGCAGTTCTAACATAATTTCTTTTAATGGAGCATGGTATAGTTGGTACCTCGGGATCTCCAAGTTTCTTTGGTATTCCACCCTTAAAAGTGTAATTAGCAAGCATGGTGGAAATTTCAGCTTCCGGTATCTTTCTTTTATTTGTAATGATATCCTTCATATACTTAGCATAAGGATTTACTTTCAGCATATCAGTTAAGCGCATACGTAAGAAAATAGGTCTAATCATTTCAGCAAAGCGCTCAAAATCCTCATCATCCTTTGACTTGGATGGTTTAGGAGGAAAGGGCATGGGTTTCTGAACCCATGGTTCTCTTTCTCTACCGTGCTTCCTAGCAACAAAATCTCTCTTATCATAATGTTGAATCTTTGATTGTGGGTTATCAAGATCAACAGCAGGTTCAATCTCTACATCATTGTTTTTGCTAGGTTGAGCATCAACATGAACGTTATCATTAACATTATCACTGGGTTCATGTTCATCACCTGATTGTGTTTCAGCATCAGAAATAGAAATATCATTGGGATTCTCAAGTGTGTCTACAGTAGGTTCACTAGAAGCATGCAAAGTCCTATCGTTTTTCTTTTTCTTCTTTTTAGAAGACCAGGTGCCTCTAAATTATTTCTCTGAGAATCCTGCTTGATTCTCTTTGGGTGGCCTTCAGGATACAAAGGTTCTGAGTCATTCTACCAGTTCTAGTAGCCACTCTAACAGCAAAGTCATTTTTATTATTTAATTCCTCAAGCAAATCATTTTGCGCTTTAAGTACTTGCTCAGCTTGAGTAGCAACCATAGAAGTATATTTGCTAATGAGTTTAAGTTCATCTTTAACTCTAGCCATATTATCACTCACGCCTCCTATCTCGAAAGCATTATTCTTTAACTCTCTACCAACATAATCATTAAAACTTTCTTGTCTAGCCATAAAGTCATCAAATTCGTCTAAGCATGGGCTATGAAATTTGGTAGAGGGGATTTCAACTTTATCATATCTATAGAGAGAGTTTACCTTTACTACCTGTGTTGGGTTATCAAGACAATGTGGTTCTTCAACAGGCGGTATATTAAGACCATGTATTTCTTCAATAGGT
The DNA here is from genome assembly GCF_002162155.2 of Triticum dicoccoides. Lineage (NCBI taxonomy): Eukaryota > Viridiplantae > Streptophyta > Magnoliopsida > Poales > Poaceae > Triticum > Triticum dicoccoides. The sequence continues at coordinate 127,119,458 of NC_041387.1, forward strand.
GGTAAATTCTTAACATCTTCAGCTTTAATACCTTTTTCTTTCATTGATTTCTTTGCCTCTTGCATATCTCCAGGACTAAGAAATAAAACACCTCTCTTCTTCGGAGTGGGTTTAGGAATAGGCTCACGAGTTGGCTCAATTGGTTCAGGAATTGGCTCAGGAAGAGTCCAATTATTTTCATTAGTCATCATATTATTCAATAGTAATTCAGCTTCGTCGACGGTTCTTTCCCTGAAAACACAACCAGCACAACTATCCAAGTAGTCCTTGGAAGCATCGGTTAGTACATTATAAAAGATATCAAGTTTTTCATTTTTCTTAAGAGGATGATCCGGCAAAGCATTAAGTAACCGGAGAAGCCTCCCCCAAGCTTGTGGGAGACTCTCTTCTTTGATTTGCACAAAATTATATATTTCCCGCAAGGCAGCTTGTTTCTTATGAGCAGGGAAATATTTAGCAGAGAAGTAATAAATCATATCCTGGGGACTATGCACACAACTAGGAGCAAGAGAATTATACCAAGTCTTAGCATCACCCTTTAATGAGAACGGAAATATCTTAAGCATATTAAAATAGCGAGACTTCTCATCATTAGTAAATAGGGTAGCTATATCATTCAACTTGGTAAGATGTGCCACAACAGTTTCAGATTCAAGGCCATAAAAAGGATCAGGTTCAACCAAAGTAATAATCTCAGGATCAACAAAGAATTCATAATCCTTATCAGTAACACAGATAGGTGAAGTAGCAAAAGTAGGGTCAGGTTTTATTCTAGCATTAAGAGATTGCTGCTTCCATTTAGCTAATAATTTTTTAAGATCATATCTATCATTGCAAGCAAAGATTTCTCTAGCAGCTTCTTCATTCATAACATAACCCTCATGAACAACATGCAATACATAATCATTGGGAGAACCTTCATCATCACTATCATCAATAATAGCATCTTCAATAATTTCATTCCCCCTAACTCTAGCAAGTTGTTCATCAAGAAATTCACCTAATGGCAAAGTAGTATCACGCACAGAAGTAGTTTCATCATGCATAGCAGAAGTGGCATCATCAATAACATGCGACATATTAGAATTCATAGCAGTAGCAGGTTTAGGTGTCGCAAGCCTACTAATAACCGAAGGAGAATCTAGTGCAGAGCTAGATGGAAGTTCCTTACCTCCCCTCATAGTTCAGGGCAAAATAGTAGTTCGGTCGTCTTTCAAGTTCTTCATAATGATCAACAGATATAAATCCCAAGTGACTCAGAGAATAGAGTGATGCTCCCCGACAACGGCGCTAGAAACTAGTCTTGATAACCCACAAGTGTAGGGGATCACAACAACTTTCGAGGGTAAAGTATACAACCCAAATTTATTGATTCGACACAAGGGGAGCCAAAGAATATTCTTGAGTATTAGCAGTTGAGTTATCAATTCAACCACACCTGGATAACTTAGTATCTGCAGCAAAATATTTAGTAGCAAAGAAATATGATAATAAAGGTAATGGTAGCAAAAGTAATGTTTTTGGGTTTTGTAGTAGTTGTAACAGTAGCAACAGAAAAGTAAATAAGCGAAGAACAATATATGAAAAGCTCTTAGGCAATGGACCAGTGATGGATAATTATGCCGGATGCGATTCCTCATGTAGTAGCTATAACATAGGGTGACACAGAACTAGCTCCAGTTCATCAATGTAATGTAGGCATGTATTCCGTAAATAGTCATACGTGCTTATGGAAAAGAACTTGCATGGCATCCTTTGTCCTACCCTCCCGTGGTGATACGTCCATTTTGCATCATGCTTTTATATCAATATTTATTGCATTATGGGCTGTTATTACACATTATATCACAATACTTATGGCTATTCTCTCTTATTTTACAAGGTTTGCCATGAAGAGGGGGGATGCCGGCAGCTGGAATTCTGGCTGGAAAAGGAGCAAACGTTGGAAACCTATTCTGCACAACTCCAAAAGACCTGAGACTCCACGAAACAAATTTTTAGATTTAATAAGAATTTATGGGCAAAAGAAATAGGCCAGGGGGCCCACACCCTGTCCAGGAGACAGGGGCGCCCCCCCTAGGGCGCACCCCTATCTCCTGGGCCCCCTAGTGGGCCTCCGGCGTCCATCTTCTGCTATATCATCACTTTTCCTCTGGAAAAAATCGTGGGCAAGCTTCCTGGATGAAACTCCGCCGCCACGAGGCGGAACCTTGGCGGAATCAATCTAGGGCTCTGGCGAAGCTGTTCTACCGGGGACACTTCCCTCCGGGAGGGGGAAATCATCACCAACGTCATCACCAACGATCCTCTCATCAGGAGGGGGTCAATCTCCATCAACATCTTCACCAGCACCATCTCCTCTCAAAACCCTAGTTCATCTCTTGTATCCAATCTTGTATCAAAACCACAATTTGGTACCTGTGGGTTGCTAGTAGTGTTGATTACTCCTTGTAGTTGATGCCATTTGGTTTACTTGGAGGAAGATCATATGTTCAGATCCTTTATGCATATTATTACTCCTCTGATTATGAACATGAATATGCTTTGTGAGTAGTTACGTTTGTTCCTGAGGACATGGGTGAAGTCTTGCTATTAGTAGTCATGTGAATTTGGTATTCGTTGGATATTTTGATGAGATGTATGTTGTCTTTCCTCTAGTGGTGTTATGTGAACGCCGACTACATGACACTTCACCATTATTTGGGCCTAGAGGAAGGCATAGGGAAGTAATAAGTAGATGATGGGTTGCTAGAGTGACAGAAGCTTAAACCCTAGTTTATGCGTTGCTTCGTTAGGGGTTGATATGGACCCATATGTTTAATGTTGTGGTTAGGTTTACCTTAATACTCCTTTTTGTAGTTGCGGATGCTTGCAATAGGGGTTAAACATAAGTGGGATGCTTGTCCATGTTAGGGCAGTACCCAAGTGCCGGTCCACCCACATATCAAATTATCAAAGTACCGAACGCGAATCTTACGAATGTGATGAAAACTAGCTTGACGATAATTCCCAATGTGTCCTCGGGAGCTCCTTCTTCATTATTAGAATTTGTACAGGCTTATCCTTTGCTACCTAAAGGATTGGGCCACCTTGCTGCACTTTATTTATTTTATTTACCTTTTGCTCGTTACTATTTATCTTATCACAAAACTATCTATCACCTACTATTTCAGTGCTTGCAGAGAAAACCTTACTGAAAACCGCTTATCATTTCCTTCTGCTCCTCGTTGGGTTCGACACTCTTACTTATTGAAAGGACTATGAAAGATCCCCTATACTTGTGGGTCATCAAGACTCTTTTCTGGCGCCGTTGCCGGGGAGCGTAGCGCTCTTGGTGAGTGGAACTTGGTAAGGACACATTTATATAGTGTGCTGAAATTTTCTGTTACTTGTCACTATGGAAACTAATCCTCTAAGGGGCTTGTTTGGGGTATCTTCACCCCAACTAGAAGAGCAAAGAGATGCTCCTCAACCTACTGAACCTTATGAAAATATTCACTTTGAGATTCCTTCGGGTATGATAGAAAAACTGCTAGCTAATCCTTTTGCAGGAGACGGAACATTCATCCCGACTTACACCTTATCTTTGTGGATGAAGTTTGTGGATTATTTAAGCTTGCAGGTATTCCCGATGATGTTGTTAAAAGGAAGGTATTCCCTTTATCTTTGAAGGCAGATGCAATGACATGGTATAGGCTATGTGATGATACGAGATATTGGAATTATAAGCGATTGAAGTTGGAATTTCACCAGAAGTTCTATCCTATGCATCTCGTTCATCGTGATCGTAATTACATATATAATTTCTGGCCTCACAAAGGAGAAAGCATCGCTCAAGCTTGGGGGAGGCTTAAGTCAATGTTATATTCATGCCCCAATCATGAGCTCTTTCGGGAAATGATTATTCACATTTTTTATGCTCGGCTTTCTCTTGATAATCGCAACCTGCTCGATACTTCCTATGCTGGTTCCTATATGCTGAAGACTATTGATTTCAAATGGGACTTATTGGAAAGAATTAAATGCAACTCTGAAGATTGGGGTTCCGACGACGGTAAGGAGTCAGGTATGACACCTAAGTTTGATTGTGTTAAATCTTTTATGGATACCGATGCTTTCCGTGGATTTAGCTCTAAGTATGGACTTGACTCTGAGATAGTAGCTACTTTTTGTGAAACTTTTGCTACTCACGTTGATCTCCCTAAAGAGAAGTGGTTTAAATATAATCCTCCTATTGAAGTTAAAGTAGTTTCACCTATTACGATTGAATAAAATATTATTACATATAGTGATCCTATTATACCTACTGCTTATGTTGAAAAACCTCCTTTTCCTGTTAGGATAAAAGATCATGTTAAAGCTTCGACTGTTGTGCGTAAGAGTAATACTAGGACTTATACACCTCCTGAGAAAATTAATGTTGAACCTGGTATTGCTATGATTAAAGATCTCTTGGATGAGGACTTAGATGGGCATGTTATCTCTTTCTTGGGTGAAACTGCTAATATTGCTAGACCCGATACTAAGACACGTAGACCTGTTGTAGGCATGCATGTTATTTCTGTTAAAATAGGAGATCATTGTTACCATGGTTTATGTGATATGGGTGCTAGTGCTAATGTGATACCTTATGATCTTTATAAAGAAATTATGCACGATATTGCACCTGTTGAATTAGAAGACATTGATGTTACTATTAAGCCTAAAGGGACACCATTAAACCTATTGGGATTGTTAGAGATGTTGAAGTCTTGTGTGGGAAGATTAAATACCCTGCTGATTTTCTTGTTCTTGGTTCCCCACAAGATGATTTTTGTCCCATTATTTTTGGTAGACCCTTCTTGAATACTGCTAGTACTAAGATTAATTGTGAAAAGAATATTGTCACTGTTGGCATAGATGGTATGTCTCATGAGTTTAATTTTGCCAAGTTTAGTAGACAACCTTGTTAAAGGGAACCACCTAGTAAGGATGAAATTATTGGTCTTGCTTCCATTGCTGTTCCTACAACTAATCCGTTAGAACAATATTTGTTAGACCATGAAAACGATATGTTTATGAAGGAAAGGGAAGAAATAGATGAAGTGTTCCTTAAACAAGAACCTATGCTGAAACATAACCTCCCCGTTGAAATTCTTGGGGATCCCCCTCCACCCAAGGGTGATCCCGTGTTTGAACTCAAACCCTTACCTGATAATCTTAAGTATGCTTATCTTGATGAAAAATAAATATATCTTGTTATTATTAGTGCTAACCTTTCAGAGAAAGAAGAAGAAAGATTATTGAAAACTCTGAAGAAGCACAGAGCTGCTATTGGATATACTCTGGATGATCTTAAGGGCATTAGTCCCACATTATGCCAACACAAAATTTCAGTGGAGAAAGATGCCAAACCAGTTAGAGATCCTCAAAGACGATTAAATCCCAAAATGAAGGAAGTGGTAAGAAAGGAGATACTAAAACTCCTTGAGGCAGGTATTATTTATCCCGTTGCTGATAGTGAATGGGTAAGCCCTGTCCATTGTGTCCCTAAAAAGGGAGGTATTACCGTTGTTCCTAATGATAAATATGAATTGATCCCGCAAAGAATTATTATAGGCTATAGGATGGTAATTGATTTTTGTAAGTTAAGTAAAGTTACTAAGAAAGATCATTACCCTTTACCTTTTATTGACCAAATGCTAGAGAGGCTATCCAAGCACACACATTTTTGCTTTCTAGATGGTTATTCTGGCTTCTCTCAGATACCTGTATCAGCGGGGGGTCAATCTAAAACTACTTTTACTTGCCCTTTTGGTACTTTTGCTTATAGGAGTATGCCTTTTGGTTTATGTAATGCACCTGCTACCTTTCAAAGATGCATGATGGCTATATTTTCTAATTTTTGTGAAAAGATTTGTGAGGTATTCATGTATGACTTCTCCGTCTATGGATCCTCTTTTGATGATTGTTTGAGCAACCTTGATCGAGTTTTGCAGAGATGCGAAGACACTAGTCTCGTCCTGAATTGGGAAAAGTGTCACTTTATGGTTAATGAAGGCATTGTCTTGGGGCACAAGATCTCCGAGAGAGGTATTGACGTTGATAAAGCCAAAGTTGATGCTATTGAAAAGATGCCATGTCCCAAGGACATAAAAGGTATAAGAAGTTTCCTTGGTCATGCCGGCTTTTATAGGAGGTTCATTAAGGACTTTTCTAAAATCTCTAGGCCTCTGACTAATTTATTGCAAAAAGATATTCCTTTTGTCTTTGATGATGATTGTGTAGAAGCATTCGAAACACTTAAGAAAGCTTTGATCACTGCACCTATTGTCCAGCCACCTGATTGGAATTTACCTTTTGAATTATGTGCGATGCTAGTGATTATGCTGTAGGTGCTATTTTAGGGCAAAGAGTCGATAAGAAATTGAATGTTATCCAGTATGCTAGTAAGACTCTTGATACTGCCCAGAGAAATTATGCCACTACTGAAAAAGACTTCTTAACAGTTGTGTTTGCATGTGATAAGTTTAGACCTTATATTGTTGATTCCAAAGTTACTATTCACACTGATCATGCTACTATTAAATATCTTATGGAAAAGAAAGATGCTAAGCCTAGACTCATTAGATGGGTTCTCTTGCTCCAAGAATTTGACTTGCATATTATTGATAGAAAGGGAGCTGAGAACCCCGTTGTAGACAACTTGTCTAGGTTAGAGAATGTTCTTGATGACCCACTGCCTATTAATGATAGTTTTCCTGATGAACAATTAGCGGTCGTCAATGCTTTTCGTACTGCTCCTTGGTATGCGGATTATGCTAATTACATTTTTGCTAAATATATACCGCCTAGTTTCACATACCAGCAAAAGAAAAAGTTCTTTTATGATTTAAGACATTACTTCTGGGATGATCCACACCTTTATAAAGGAGTAGATGGTATTATTAGACATTGTGTGCCTGAGCATGAACAGGAACAAATCCTACGCAAGTGTCACTCTGAATCTTATGGAGGACACCACGCTGGAGATAGAACTGCACACAAGGTACTACAATCTGGTTTTTATTGGCCTACTCTTTTCAAAGATGCTCGTAAGTTTGTCGTATCTTGTAATGAATGTCAAAGAATAGGTAACATCAGTAGATGTCAAGAAATGCCTATGAATTATTCCCTTGTTATTGAACCATTTGATGTTTGGGGCTTTGATTATATGGGACCTTTTCCTGCCTCCAATGGTTATACACATATTTTAGTTGCTGTTGATTACATTACTAAGTGGGTAGAAGCTATTCCATCTAGTAGTGCTGATCATACCACTTCTTTTAAAATGCTTAAAGAAGTTATTTTTCCGAGGTTTGGAGTCCCTAGATATCTTATGACTGATGGTGGTTCACACTTTATTCATGGTGCTTTCCGTAAGATGCTCGCTAAGTATGATGTCAATCATAGAATTGCATCTCCTTATCACCCGCAGTCTAGTGGTCAAGTAGAGTTGAGCAATAGAGAGCTCAAATTAATTTTGCAAAAGACTGTGAATAGATCTAGAAAGATTTGGTCCAAAAAAATTGATGATGCATTATGGACCTATAGAACTGCATAAAAAATCCTATGGGTATGTCTCCATATAAGATGGTTTATGGAAAAGCATGTCATTTACCTCTTGAACTTGAACATAAAGCATATTGGGCTATTAAAGAGCTCAATTATGACTTCAAACTTGCCGGTGAGAAGAGGTTGTTTGATATTAGCTCACTTGATGAATGGAGAATCCAAGCATATGAGAATGCCAAGCTTTTCAAAGAAAAAGTCAAACGCTGGCATGATAAGAGGATACAGAAGCGTGAGTTTAATGTAGGAGATTATGTGTTATTGTTCAACTCTCGTTTAAGATTTTTTGTAGGAAAACTTCTCTCAAAATGGGAAGGTCCCTATGTTATCGAGGAGGTCTATCGTTCTGGTGCTATAAAAATCAACAACTTCGAATGCACAAATCCGAGGGTGGTAAACGGTCAAAGAATTAAACATTATATTTCAGGTAATTCTATCAATGTTGAAACTAATATTATTGAAACCATAACCCCTGAGGAATACATAAGAGACACTTTTCAGAATGTTCCAGACTCCGAAAAGGCATAGGTACGTGGTACGGTAAGTAAACCGACTCCGAAACAACTCTAATGGTAATTTTTATTAGTTTTGGATTATTTAAAGATTTTAGGAAGAAAGTAGTCCGGAAGGGGCACGAGGCTCCCACGAGAGAGGAGGGTGCCCCCCCCTGTAGGGCGCGCCCCCTATCTCGTGGGCACCTCATGTGCCTCCCGGACTCTGTTTCCTTGTATGTTACGTATTTTGGTCGGTAAAAATTCATTATATATACTCCCGAAGGTTTTGACCACCGTATCACGCAAATATCCTCTGTTTTCGTTTCGAGCTGTTGCTGTTTCAGATCTAGAGCATCATGTCGTCTCCAAGCGCTCCCAAGGACAAGTGTTTTGAGAGGGTTATCAACCCCTATCTTGCAGAGGTGCTGCATCACCCTCAAACCATTGAGATGCGTGAGGGGGTGTTGCACATCCGCGATGTGGAGGGACCAAGGCGTACCAGGAGTGTAGAGACAAAGCTCGAAGCCATGGAGCAAGAAGTTTTCAAGTGTCAAGGGATGGTGGAGCGACTCAACGCCAACCAGAGGATGATCACGGAGTTCGCCAACAACCACAAGCTAGATGCCAAATTCATTGGGGAGACCATCTTCAAGCTTCAAGAGAAAATTGAGCACCTCCAAGCCCAGATTTATGACCTGCAAAACCAGAACTGTGAGTATGAAAATAGATTCAAGCGAATTAGTTTGGCTGCAGATTTAAGGATCTCGGAGACTCGATCATCCTTTTATGATGGAGAGCCTATGCCTTGGAAGACGGACGACAAGCCTGCATCATCAACAACTCCTACTTCACCACCTCCAAAGAAATAATCACATGGGTATGGGCACTCCCCTTGGCAACTGCCAAGCTTGGGGGAGGTGCCCCGGTATCGTATCACCATCACACTCCTATTTTTACCGCTTTATTCAGTTCGATCCTTTTAGTAGTATCTTGACCTATTAGTTCGAAGTTTTGATATCAAGTAGTTTTGAGTTTTTCATTGTGATCTCTTTATGTAATCGAGTCCATGTGCTATCTATAATAAAGATTAGTGTTGAGTCAAGGGCTTTGCTATGTTGCTATGATCTTGAGAAAGTAGAAAGGACAAAAGAGTTCATATTGATCTTATGGATAGTGATAACTTCACACATAGAAAGTATGAGGCATAAAAATTGTTGAGAGTTGATAAACGTAGCCTTGGTCATCGTTGCAATTAATAGGAAGTGATAAGGAAAGAGGGGTTCACATATAAATATATTATCTTGGACATCTTTTATGATTGTGAAGCACTCATTAAGTATGACATGCTAAAAGAGTTGATGTTGGACAAGGAAGACAACGTAATGGTTTATGTTTTCCGACATCTCAGTTAAACTATATCGTCATTGACCTTCCAAACATGTTGAGCTTGCCTTTCCCCCTCATGCTAGCCAAATTTCTTGCACCAAGTAGAGATACTACTTGTGCTTCCAAATATCCTTAAACCCAGTTTTGCCATGAGAGTCCACCATACCTACCTATGGATTGAGTAAGATCCTTCAAGTAAGTTGTCATCGGTGCAAGCAATAAAAATTGCTCTCTAAATATGTATGACTTATTAGTGCAGAGAAAATAAGCTTTGTACGAACTTGTTGTGGAAGTAATAAAAGTGACAGATTGCATAATAAAGGTCCACATACAGGGGGCAATATAAAGTGACGTTCTTTTGCATTAAGATTTCATGCATCAACCCTAAACGCGCATGACAACCTCTGCTTCCCTCTGCAAAGGGCCTATCTTTTACTTTATGTTTTTACTTTATGCTTGAGTCAAGGTGATACTCACCTTTCCCTTTTTATTTTTTATCCTTTGGCAAGCTCCTCGTGTTTGAAAGATCATGATACATATATCCAATTGGATGTAAGTTGGCATAGGCTATTATTGTTGACATCACCTAAAGGTGAATATGTTGGGAGGCAACACAATAAGCCCCTATCTTTCTCAGTGTCCGGCTGAAACTCTATAACCACAAGTATTGCATGAGTGTTAACAATTATAGGGGACTACGAGATAGTTGAGTATGTGAGCTTGCTGAAAAGCTCTATTATTGACTCTTTCTGATGTTACGATAAATTGCAATTGCTTCAATGACTAAGATTATAGTTTGTTAGTTCCCAATGAAGTTTTTGAACCATACTTGAAATTGTGAATTGCTTATTATTTGAACATAGGAAATCATATGACAAAATCCATATATGTTGCTGTTATTAGAATGATCATGATGCCCTCATGTCCGTATTTTATTTTTATCGACACCTCTATCTCTAAACATGTGGACATATTTTTCGATTTCGGCTTCCGCTTGAGGACAAGCGAGGTCTAAGCTTGGGGGAGTTGATACATCCATTTTGCATCATGCTTTTATATCAATATTTATTGCATTATGGGCTGTTATTACAAATTATATCTCAATACTTATGGCTATTCTCTCTTATTTTACAAGGTTTACCATGAAGAGGGGGGATGCCGGCAGCTGGAATTCTGGCTGGAAAAGGAGCAAACGTTGGAAACCTATTGTGCACAACTCCAAAAGACCCGAGACTCCACGAACCAACTTTTTAGATTTAATAAGAATTTATGGGCAAAATAAATAGGCCACGGGCCCCACACCCTGTCCAAGAGACAAGGCCCCCCCTAGGGCGCGGCCACCTATCTCCTGGGCCCCTGGTGGGCCTCCGGCATCCATCTTCTGCTATATCATCACTTTCCCTCTGGAAAAAATCATGGGAAAGATTATGGGACAAAACTCCGCCGCCACGAGGCGGAACCTTGGCGGAATCAATCTTGGGCTCTGGCAGAGCTGTTCTGCCGAGGACACTTCCCTCCGGGAGGGGGAAATCATCACCAACGTCATCACCAACGATCCTCTCATCGGGAGGGGGTCAATCTCCATCAACATCTTCACCAGCACCATCTCCTCTCAAAACCCTAGTTCATCTCTTGTATCCAATCTTGTATCAAAACCACAAATTGGTACCTGTGGGTTGCTAGTAGTGTTGATTACTCCTTGTAGTTGATGCTATTTGGTTTACTTGGTGGAAGATCATATGTTCGGATCCTTTATGCATATTATTACTCCTCTGATTATGAACATGAATATGCTTTCTGAGTAGTTACGTTTGTTCCTGAGGACATGGGTGAAGTCTTGCTATTAGTAGTCATGTGAATTTGGTATTCGTTCAATATTTTGATGAGATGTATGTTGTCTTTCCTCTAGTGGTGTTATGTGAACGCCGAATACATGACACTTCACCATTATTTGGGCCTAGAGGAAGGCATAGGGAAGTAATAAGTAGATGATGGGTTGCTAGAGTGACAGAAGCTTAAACCCTAGTTTATGCGTTGCTTCGTTAGGGGTTGATATGGACCCATATGTTTAATGCTGTTGTTAGGTTTACCTTAATACTCCTTTTTGTAGTTGCGGATGCTTGCAATAGGGGTTAATCATAAGTGGGATGCTTGTCCATGTTAGGGCAGTACCCAAGTGCTGGTCCACCCACATATCAAATTATCAAAGTACCGAACACGAATCTTACGAACGTGATGAAAACTAGCTTGACGATAATTCCCAATGTGTCCTCAGGAGCTCCTTCTTCATTATTAGAATTTGTCCAGGCTTATGCTTTGCTACCTAAAGGATTGGGCCACCTTGCTGCACTCTATTTACTTTATTTACCTTTTGCTCGTTACTATTTATCTTATCACAAAACTATCTATCACCTACTATTTCAGTGCTTGCAGAGAAAATCTTACTGAAAACCGCTTATCTCCTTCTGCTCCTCGTTGGGTTCGACACTCTTACTTATCGAAAGGACTACGATAGATCCCCTATACTTGTGGGTCATCACGTGGCAGCGGGGTCCTAGCGGAAACTAAGGGATATTAAGGCCTCCTTTTAATAGAGAACCGGAACAAAGCATTAGCACATAGTGAATACATGAACTCCTCAAACTACGGTCATCACCAAGAAGTATCCCAATTATTGTCACTTCGGGGTTGTCGGATCATAACACATAATAGGTGACTATAGACTTGCAAGATAGGATCAAGAACACACATATATTCATGAAAACATAATAGGTTCAGATCTGAAATCATGGCACTCGGGCCCTAGTGACAAGCATTAAGCATAGCAAAGTCATAGCAACATCAATCTTAGAACATAGTGGATACTAGGGATCAAACCCTAACAAAACTAACTTGATTAGATAGTAAATCTCATCCAACCCATCACCGTCCAGCAAGCCTACGATGGAATTACTCACGCACGACGGTGAGCATCATGAAATTGGTGATGGAGGATGGTTGATGATGACGACGACGACGAATACCCCTCTCCGGAGCCCCGAACGGACTCCAGATCAGCTCTCCCGAGAGAGATTAGGGCTTGGCGGCGGCTCTGTGTCGTAAAACGCGATGATACTTTCTCTCTGATTTTTTCTCCCTGAACGTGAATATATGGAGTTGGAGTGGAGGTCGGTGGAGGTCCAGGGGGCCCACGAGGTAGGAGGGCGCGCCCTATAGGGGGGGCACCCCCTGTCTCGCGGACAGGCCGTGGGCCCCCTGGTGTATTTCTTTCGCCCAGAAATTCTTATTAATTCCAAAAAGTGTCTCCGTGGATTTTCAGGACATTCCGAGAACTTTTCTTTTCTACACATAAAGCAACATCATGGCAGTTCTGCTGAAAACAGCGTCAGACTGGGTTAGTTTCATTCAAATCATGCAAGTTAGAGTCCAAAATAAGGGCACAAGTGTTTGGAAAAGTAGATACGTTGGAGACGTATCAGATGGTCTCCCCAATGACTTTGGCATCCAGCTTGTGGTTGTTGGTGAACTCCGTGATCATCATCTGGCTGGCGTTGAGTCCACGCTCCACCATCCCTTGACACTTGAAAACTTGCTGCTCCACGGCTTCGAGCTTTGTCTCCACGCTTCCGGTACGCCTTGGTCCCTCCACATCGCGGATGTGCAGCACCCCCTCACGCATCTCAATGGTTTGAGGGTGTTGCAGCACCTCCGCGAGATAGGGGTTGATAACCCTCTCGAAAAACTTGTCCTTGGGAGCGCTTGGAGACGACATGATGCTCTAGATCTGAAACAAAAACAGCTCGAAACAAAAACAGGGATATTTGCGTGATACGGTGGTCAAAACATTTGGGAGTGTATATAATGAATTTTTACCGACCAAAATACATAATGTGCAAGAAAACGGAGTCCGGGAGGCACACGAGGTGCCCACGAGACTGGGGGCGCGCCCAGTAAGGGTGGGCGCACCCTCCACTCTCGTGGGGGCCTCGTGTCCCTTTCGGACTACTTCTTCCTTCCGAAAATTCTTAATATTCCAAAACTGATGAAAATTGCCATTGGAGTTGTTTTGGAGTCGGTTTACTTACCGTACCACATACCTATTCCTTTTCGGAGTCTGGAACGTTCTGGAAAGTGTCCCCTTATGTATTCCTCCGGGGTTACGGTTTCAATAATATTAGTTTCAACATTGATAGGATTACCTGAAATATAATGTTTAATTCATTGACCGTTTACCACCCTCGGACTTGTGCCTTCGAAGTTGTTGATTTTTATGGCACCAGAACGATAGACCTCCTCGATAACGTAAGGACCTTCCCATTTAGAGAGAAGTTTTCCTGCAAAAAATCTTAAACGAGAGTTGAATAATAATACATAGTCTCCTACGTTAAACTCACGCTTTTGTATCCTCTTATCATGCCAGCGTTTGACTTTTTCTTTGAATAGCTTGGCATTCTCATATGCTTGGGTTCTCCATTCATCAAGTGAGCTAATATCAAACAACCTCTTCTCACCGGCAAGTTTTAAGTCATAGTTGAGCTCTTTAATAGCCCAATATGCTTTATGTTCAAGTTCAAGAGGTAAATGACACGCTTTTCCATAAACCATCTTATATGGAGACATACCCATAGGATTTTTGTATGCAGTTCTATAGGCCCATAATGCATCATCAAGTTTTTTGGACCAATTCTTTCTAGATCTATTCACAGTCTTTTGCAAAATTAATTTGAGCTCTCTATTGCTCAACTCTACTAGACCACTAGACTGCGGATGATAAGGAGATGCGATTCTATGATTGACATCATACTTAGCAAGCATCTTACGGAAAGCACCATGAATAAAATGTGAACCACCATCAATCATAAGATATCTAGGGACTCCAAACCTCGAAAAAATAACTTCTTTAAGCATTTTAATAGAAGTGTTATGATCAACACTACTAGTTGGAATAGCTTCTACCCACTTAGTAACATAATCAACAGCAACTAAAATATGTGTATAACCATTAGAGGCAGGAAAAGGTCCCATATAATCAAGGCCCCAAACATCAAACGGTTCAATAACAAGAGAATAATTCATAGGCATTTCTTGACGTCTACTAATGTTACCTATTCTTTGACATTCATCACAAGATAAGACAAACTTACGAGCATCTTTGAAGAGAGTAGGCCAATAAAAACCTGATTGTAGTACCTTGTGTGCAGTTCTATCTCCAGCATGGTGTCCTCCATAATATTCAGAGTGACACTTGCGTAGGATCTGTTCCTGTTCATGCTCAGGCACACAACGTCTAATAACACCATCCACTCCTTCTTTATAAAGGTGTGGGTCATCCCAGAAGTAATGTCTTAAATCATAAAAGAACTTTTTCTTTTGCTGGTATGTGAAACTAGGAGGTATAAATTTGGCAACAATGTAATTAGCGTAATCAACATACCAAGGAGAAGTACGAGAAGCATTGACGACCGCTAATTGTTCATCAGGAAAGCTATCATCAATAGGCAGTGGGTCATCAAGAACATTCTCTAACCTAGATAAGTTGTCTGCAACGGGGTTCTCAGCTCCCTTTCTATCAATAATATGTAAATCAAATTCTTGGAGCAGGAGAACCCATCTAATGAGTCTAGGATTAGCATCTTTATTTTCCATAAGATATTTAATAGCATCATGATCAATGTGAATAGTAAATTTGGAATCAACAATATAAGGTCTAAACTTATCACATGCAAACACAACTGCTAAAAACTCTTTTTCAGTAGTAGCATAATTTCTCTGGGCAGTATCAAGAGTCTTACTAGCATACTGGATAACATTCAATTTCTTATCGACTCTCTGCCCTAGAGCAACACCTACAGCATAATCACTAGCATCGCACATAATTTCAAAAGGTAAATTCCAATCAGGTGGCTGAACAATAGGTGCAGTGATCAAAGCTTTCTTAAGTATTTCAAATTCTTCTACACAATCATCATCAAAGACAAAAGGAATATCTTTTTACAATAAATTAGTCAGAGGCCTAGAGATTTTAGAAAAGTCCTTAATGAACCTCCTATAAAAACCGGCATGACCAAGGATACTTCTTATACCTTTTATGTCCTTGGGACATGGCATCTTTTCAATAGCATCAACCTTGGCTTTATCAACTTCAATACCTCTCTCGGAGATCTTGTGCCCCAAGACAATGCCTTCATTAACCATAAAGTGACACTTTTACCAATTCCGGACGAGACTAGTGTCTTCACATCTCTGCAAAACTCGATCAAGGTTGCTCAAACAATCATCAAAAGAGGATCCATAAACGGAGAAATCATCTATGAATACCTCACAAATCTTTTCACAAAAATCAGAGAATATAGCCATCATGCATCTTTGAAAGGTAGCAGGTGCATTACATAAACCAAAAGGCATACGTCTATAAGCAAAAGTACCAAAAGGGCAAGTAAAAGTAGTTTTAGATTGATCCTTCGCTGACACAGGTATTTGAGAGAAGCCAGAATAACTATCTAGAAAGCATAAATGAGTGTGTTTGGATAGTCTTTCTAGCATTTGATCAATAAAAGGTAAAGGGTAATGATCTTCCTTAGTAGCTTTATTTAACTTAGGAAATCAATTACCATCCTATAACCTGTAATAATTCTTTGCGGGATCAATTCATCTTTATCATTAGGAACAACGGTAATACCTCCTATTTTAGGAACACAATGGACAGGGCTTACCCATTCACTATCAGCAACGGGATAAATAATGGGACAATTGCATTTTTACCCCTAGTTGGTTCCCACCCACGGGTTTTGCCCTTACTTTTCGAGCTTGCTCAGTTTTGCCCTTACTTTTTCCATCGAGGTCCCTCGAATGCCCTTTGGTCGTTTGACCAAAACTTTGAAAATTCATAACTAATTCATATGAACTCAGAAAAATGCAAATAAGATATCAAAATGCTCACATAAACATTACCTTTATGTGCATATCATTTGCATTCAGGACAAAAGCACGTATAAACTGCCTGAGGTAATTAATGTTATTAACATTATTAAAAATAAAAAGGTATAAACAATATTTTTTTCATGAATAAAATTACATGCAAATGTAGGTGATGTTTTCTGAACATCCTCATATCTTATTTGTATTTTTCTGAGTTCGTATCAACTTGTTATGAATGTTCTAACGACTTTGACCATTATTTGGAAACTTCATAACAAGTTGATACGAACTCAGAAAATGCAAATAAGATATCAGGATGTTCAGAAAACATCACCTATATTTTCCTGTAATTTTTATTCATGAAAAAAATTGTTTATACCTTTTTATTTTTAATAATGTTAATAACATTAATTACCTCAGGTAGTTTAAACGGTGCTTTTGTCCTGAATGCAAACGATATGCACATAAAGGTAATGTTTATCTGAACATTTTTATATCTTACTTGCATTTTTCTTAGTTCATATGAATTAGTGATGAACTTTCAAAGTTTTGGTCAAACGGTCAAAGGGCATTCAAGGGACCTCGACAGAAAAAGTAAGGGCAAAACTGAGCAAGCTCGAAAAGTAAGGGCAAAACCCGTGGGTAGGAACCAACTAGGGGTAAAAATGCAATTGTCCCATAAATAATACCTGCCTCAAGGAGCTTTAGTATCTCCTTTCTTACCACTTCTTTCATCTTGGCATTTAGTCGTCATTGAGGATCTCTAACTGGTTTGGCATCGTCCTCCAATTTAATTTTGTGTTGGCATAACGTGGGACTAATGCCCTTAAGATCATACAGAGTATATCCAATAGCTGCTCGGTGCTTCTTTAGAGTTTTCAATAATCTTTCTTCTTCTTGCTCTGAAAGGTTAGCACTAATAATAACATGATATATTTTCTTTTCATCAAGATAAGCATACTTAAGATTATCAGGTAATGGTTTGAGTTCAAACACGGGATCACCCTTGGGCGGAGGGGGATCCCTAAGAATTTCAATGGGAAGGTTATGTTTCAGCACAGGTTCCTGTTTAAGGAACATTTCATCTATTTCCCTTCTTTCCTTCATAAACAAATCATTTTCATGGTCTAGCAAATATTGTTCTAACGGATCAGTAGGAGGCACGACAATGGAAGCAAGACCAATAATCTCATCTTTACTAGGTGGTTCCCTATCATGAGGTTGTCTATGAAACTTAGCAAAATTAAACTCATGAGACATACCATCTATGCCAACGGTGACAATATCTTTTTCACAATCAATCTTAGCACTAGTTGTATTTAGGAAGGGTCTACCAAAAATAATGGGGCAAAAATCATCTCGTGGGGAACCAAGAACAAGAAAATCAGTAGGGTATTTAACCTTCCCACACAAAACTTCAACATCTCTAACAATCCCAAAGGATTTAATGGTATCCCTATTAGCAAGCTTAATAGTAACATCAATGTCTTCTAATTCAATGGGTGCAATATCATGCATAATTTCTTGATATAGGGTATAAGGTATTGCACTGGCACTAGCACCCATATCACATAAGCCATGATAACAATGATCTCCTATTTTGAAAGAAATAACAGGCATGCCTATGACAGGTCTATGTATCTTAGTATCTGGTCTAGTAATATTAGCAGTTTCACCATAGAAATAAATAACATGCCCATCAAAATCATCATCCAAGAGATCTTTAACCATAGCAATACTAGGTTCAACATTGATTTGCTCAGGAGGTGTATAAGTCCTAGTATTACTCTTACGAACAACAGTCAAAGCTTTAGCATGATCCTTTATCCTAACAGGAAAAGGAGGTTTCTCAACATAAGTAGTAGGAACAATAGGATCACTATAGGTGATAGTCTTTTCTTCAACTGTAATAGGTGCAACTACTTTCACTTCAACAGGAGGATTATATTTAAACCACTTCTCTTTAGGGAGATCAACGTGAGTAGCAAAAGATTCACAGAAAGAAGCTACTATCTCAGAGTCAAGTCCATACTTAGCGCGAAATCCACGAAAAGCATCGGTATCCATAAAAGTTTAACACAATCGAACTTAGGTGTCATACCTGACTCCTTACCATCGTCGGAAACCCAATCTTCAGAGTTGCGTTTAATCCTTTCCAATAAGTCCCATTTGAAATCAATAGTCTTCAGCATATAAGAACCAGCACAGGAAGTATCGAGCAGGTTGCGATTATCAAGAGAAAGCCGAGCATAAAAGTTGTGAATAATCATTTCCCGAGAGAGCTCATGATTGGGGCATGAATATAACATTGACTTAAGCCTCCCCCAAGCTTGAGCGATGCTTTCTCCTTCGCGAGGCCAGAAATTATATATGTAATTACGATCACGATGAACAAGATGCATAGGGTAGAACTTCTGGTGAAATTCCAACTTCAATCGCTTATAATTCCAAGATCTCGTATCACCACATAGCCTATACCATTTCAATGCATCTCCCTTCAAAGATAAAGGGAAGACCTTTCTTTTGACAACATCATCGGGAATACCTACAAGCTTAAATAATCCACAAACTTCATCCACAAATATAAGGTGTAAATCGGGATGCAATGTTCCATCTCCTGCAAATGGATTAGCTAGCAATTTCTCTATCATACCCGAAGGAATCTCAAAGTAAATATTTTCATAAAGTTCAGTAGGTTGAGGAGCAACTCTTTGCTCTTCTGGTCGAGGTGAAGATACCCCGAACAAGCCCCACAAAGGATTAGTTTCCATAGTGACAAGTAACAAAAAATTTCAGCACACTATATAAATGTTTCCTTACCAAGTTCCACTCACCAAAAACGCTACACTCCCCGGCAACGGTGCCAGAAAAGAGTCTTGATGACCCACAAGTGTAGGGGATCAATCGTAGTCCTTTCGATAAGTAAGAGTGTCGAACCCAACGAGGAGCAGAAGGAAATGATAAGCGGTTTTCGGTAAGGTTTTCTCTGCAAGCACTGAAATTGTAGGTAATAGATAGTTTTGTGATAAGATAAATAGTAACGAGTAACAAGTAAATAAAGAAGTAAAGTGTAGCAAGGTGGCCCAATCCTTTATGTAGCAAAGGATAAGCCTGGACAATTTCTAATAATGAGAAAGGAGCTCCCGAGGACACATGGGAATTATCATCAAGCTAGTTTTCATCACATTCATATGATTCGCGTTCGGTACTTTGATAATTTGATATGTGGGTGGACCGGTGCTTGGGTACTGACCTTACTTGGACAAGCATTCCACTTGTGATTAACCTCTATTGCAAGCGTCCGCAACTACAAAAGAAGTATTAAGGTAAACCTAACCACATCATTAAACATATGGATCCAAACCAGCCCCTAACGAAGCAACGCATAAACTAGGATTTAAGCTTCTGTCACTCTAGCAACCCATCATCTACTTATTACTTCCCAATGCCTTCCTCTAGGCCCAAATAATGGTGAAGTGTCATGTAGTCGACGTTCACATAACACCACTAGAGGAAAAGACAACATACATCTCATCAAAATATCGAACGAATACCAAATTCACATGACTACTAATAGCAAGACTTCACCCATGTCCTCAGGAACAAACGTAACTACTCACAAAGCATATTCATGTTCATAATCAGGGGGGTAATAATATGCATTAAGGATCTGGACATATGATCTTCCACCGAGTAAACCAATTAGCATCAACTACAAGGAGTAATCAACACTACTAGCAACACACATGTACCAATTTGTGGTTTTGAGACAAGATTGGATACAAGAGATGAACTAGGGTTTTGAGAGGAGATGGTACTGGTGAAGATGGTTATGGAGATTGACCCCCTCCCGATGAGAGGATCGTTGGTGATGACGTTGGTGATGATTTCCCCCTCCCGGAGGGAAGTGTTCCCGGCAGAACAGCTCCGCTGGAGCCCTAGATTGGTTCCGCCAAGGTTCCGCCTCGTGGCGGTGGAGTTTCGTCCCGTAAGCTTGCCCACGAATTTTTACAGGGTAAAACCTCTGATATAGCAGAAGATGGACACCGGAGGCCCACCAGGGGGGCCAGGAGATAGGTGGCGCGCCCAGTAGGGGGGGCGCCCTCCACTCTCCTGGGCAGGGTGTGGGCCCCCCGGTGTATTTCTTTCGCTCAATAATTCTTATAAATTCCAAAAACATGTTTCGTGGAGTTTCAGGATTTTTGGAGCAGTGCAGAATAGGTTTCCAATGTTTGCTCCTTTTCCAGCCAGAATTCCAGCTGCTGGCATTCCCCCTCTTCATGGTAAACCTTGTAAAATAAGAGAGAATAGCCATAAGTATTGAGATATAATGTGTAATAATAGTCCATAATGCAATAAATATTGATATAAAAGCATGATGCAAAATGGACGTATCATCACCCTGGTAGAAGGCGCAGTGCTCGCGAACACTCGACCGTACCGCTACTCGCCGCTCTAGAAGGACGAAATCAAGCGGCAGGTCAATAAATGCTTGACGCTAGCATCATCACGCACAGCGTCAGTCCTTACGCCACGCCGGTGCTCCTGGTCAAGAAGAAGGACGGGACGTGGAGGTTCTGCGTCGACTACCGTCGCCTAAATGACGCCACGATCAAAAACAAGTTTCCGCTTCCGATCGTCGATGAGCTCCTGGACGAACTCGCGGGTGCAGCCATCTTCTCCAAGCTGGATCTCCGCGCGGGGTACCATCAAATTCGGATGCGCAAAGAGGAAGAGGCCACGACCGCGTTCAAGACGCACCATGGGCATTTCCAGTTCAGGGTCATGCCGTTCGGCCTGACGAACGCGCCGGCAACCTTCCAATGCCTCATGAATGCCATATTCAGTAAGTATGTGCACAAATTTGTGATCATTTTCCTTGACGACTTCCTTGTCTTCAGTGAAATGATGGAAGAGCACATCGAACACCTCCGGATCGTCTTCGAGCTCCTGCGGGCGCACCAACTGTTCGTCAAGGAGAGCAAATGCAGCTTTGCCTGCGACCACATCGACTACCTGGAGCACGTCATATCCAAGGAGGGCGTGGCCACCGACAAGGACAAGACGCATGCCATGGAACAGTAGCCAACGCCGACGAACGCAACCGAGCTGCGTGGGTTCCTGGGGCTCACCGGATACTACCGAAAGTTCGTGCCGCACTACGGCATCATCGCCAAGCCCCTCACACAGCTCCTCACGAAGAAGGGCTTCGCCTGGAATGAGCAAGCACAAGCAGCGTTCGATCGGCTCAAGATCGCGATGACAACGACGCCCGTCCTCGCTCTGCCCAACTTCGACAAGCCGTTCTCCATCGAGACCGATGCGTGCGACACGGGCGTCGGAGGCGTGCTCGTGCAGGAAGGGCACCCGGTCGCGTTCTTCAGCAAGGCGCTCAGCGTGCGCAACCAGAAGCTCTCGACATACGAAAAGGTGTTCTTGGTGGTGATGATGGAGATCGACAGGTGGCGCCCCTACTTGCAGCACGGCCCCTTCGACATCCTCACAGATCACAAGTCACTCTGCAATCTGGGGGAGCAACACCTCGAGACCGAGCTGCAGCACAAGGCCATGGCGAAGCTTGTCGGGCTGCAGTTCCGCTTTCAGTACAAACGCGGCCTCGACAACGGCGCGGCTGATGCCCTGTCTCGCGTGGGCAAGCAACTGGACCTGGCCGCGCTCTCGGCATGCCAGCCGGCTTGGATTCAGGAGGTTCTCAACTCCTACTCCACCGACCCAAATGCCCAAGATCGACTGCAAAAGCTCGCCATCACCAGCCCTGACGACGACGGCTACGAACTGCACCACAGCGTCATCCGTCGCGGTGGCCGCTTGTGGATTGACGCCAACACCGCGCTTCGCACCAAGCTCATCGCCGCGCTCCACAATAGCACGATCGGCGGCCACTCCAGCGTCACAACAACCTACCAGGGCGTGCGCAAGCATTTCGAGTGGCGCGGGCTCAAGCGAGACACCGAAGAGTTCATGCAGCAGTGCGCGACTTGCCAGCAGGCCAAGCACGAACACTCCAAGCCTGCCGGGCTCTTGGCGCCGCTGCCCATTCCATCCGCGCCCTGGGAAGATCGCACCATGGATTTCGTGGAGGGGCTGCCGCCGTCAGAAGGCTTCGACACGATCATGGTGGTGGTGGACCGCTTCATCAAGTTTGCCCATTTCATTCCCCTTCGCCACCCCTTCCACGCGGTGCAGGTGGCGCGCGCGTTCTGGGACAACGTGGTAAAGCTGCACGGGGTGCCCGCCTCGATCGTCTCCGACCGCGACAAAGTCTTCACCAGCAATCTCTGGCGGGAGCTGCTCGCCAGCGCCGGCACGAAGCTGCTGTACTCCACCGCCTACCACCCACAGACAGATGGGCAAAGCGAGTGCGTGAACCAGTGCATGGAGATGTATCTCCGGTGCGCTGTGCACGACACCCCGAGCAAATGGCGTCGCTGGCTGCCCATGGCAGAGTTCTGGTACAACTCAACCTTCCACTCGTCGGTCAACTGCACTCCGTTCAAGGCGCTGTACGGGAAGGAGGCCAATCTGGGAGCAATGTCGACATGGCCAAACGACGCTCCCACCGGCGACGACCTGGACTGGGCGGCGCACACGGCGCACATACGCGCCCAGCTGGCGCGTGCCCAGAAGCGTTGCAAGAAGCAAGCCGATAGCCACCGTACCGAGCGCCAGTTCCAGGTGGGCGAGCAGGTACTCCTGAAACTGCAGCCCTACGTCCAGCAATCGGTCGTCAGCCGGCCGTGCGCCAAACTCGCCTACAAGTTCTTCGGGCCATACAATGTCATCGAGAAGATCGGGCTCATGGCGTACAAGCTCGACCTGCCGGAGTCCAGCCGCGTGCACCCGGTCTTCCACGTCTCGCAGCTCAAGCCATTCACGCCGGATCCTGGAGCGCCGCATGATGAAGAAAGGGAACACGCCAGTTGTCCAGGTCAGGGTGCAATGGGGAAACAGCGCGACTCCAGCCACTACTTGGGAGGACTACGACATCTTACGGAGACGCTTTCCAGCCGCTTCCATCTGGGAAGACGAAGACGCCAGCCCAGAAGACGAAGCTCGATCTCAAGAAGGGAGAATGTCACAGCTGGCCAGTAGATCGCCACTTGTCCACTGTGACGTGGCAAGGATCGGCCCCACCTGTAAGTGTGAGCGAGGGAGAGTTAAATATGCAGCCAGCCGCCTGTGGCACGGCATGGGTGATGTAACAGACCGTCTTCTCCAATCCTTCCTTTGAAAGCAATCTCATCTCCTTCCTTCGGTCTCTCCCTCCTGCTCTCCCTCACCTGCCCGATCCCCTCCTTCGTTCGTTACAGGAAGATCTCGCAAAAAAAAGAAGGGGAAGATTACAGAGTAGGATTATATAGGTTGTTACAACAAGTTAGGGGAAGATTACAGAATAGGATTATATAGGTTGTTACAACAAGTTAGGGGAAGACTACAGAGTAGATACAATGCGTGGTATACACAGAAAGAGTTAACGTATCTACTTGCCGCCTATCGTTTCACACCACACACACCAACGTGACAGGCACAAACTGAGCAAGCGAGCAAGGTTTTGATGTGCGCTCCGTGTGCGTGTTCAGCTCATCACATGACGCTGCACCCAGCACTAGGCTCCTCCTCGTAGCACTGCGGCTGGTACGGATTCCTGCCGTACCCTCCGACGTACGCCCCGTACGCGCCGTGGTCATACACGGGCCCGCCGTAGTACCCGCCGGCAGGTGCCCCTCCGGCGTACCCGTGTCCGTATGCGGGTGCGCTGTACCCCCACCCAGGGGCGGCCGGCCAGATGGACGGCGTGGCCATCGCCTGCGGCATCATCGTCATGCTAGGCGCCGGCGTCGGCATCCGCATCGGCGCCATGGCCGTCATGGACGCCGGCTGCTGGGCGCGCGGGGCCTCATTCCGTGACATCGCCGTGGTAGTTACCACCTTCGGCTTGCCGCCGTGGCCGTTGCCGTGTCCATGTCCGTGGCCTTGGTCGTGGTGGCCGCGCCGATCGATTCGTTCGTCGTCCTCCATGCCGAACTGGACGTGCTTGGTCTTCTCCGGCTTGCCGCCGTGACCGTGCGCTTGCGGGCCAGGGCCGTGCCGATCGATTCGTCCGTCGTCGTCCATGCCGAACTTGACGTGCTTGGTCTTCTCCGGCTTGCCGCCGTGACCGTGCGCTTGGGGGCCGGGGCCGTCGCCGTAGCCGTGGCCCTCCTTGCCGTGCTGCTTGGGCGCCACCTTGGCGCCGGGCTTCATCTGGTTCCCTCTGGCGACTTGTACGTCGGTGATGACCTTGCCAGCATCGGAGCAGAGCCTGTCGGCGACCTCCTCGGCGTCGAACGAGCCGGACACCGTCACCGTGTTGCTCTTCTCGTCGTACGAGATCATCTTGATGTTTTCTCTGTCTGTTGATGCATACAGAAACAGAAGTGAGTTGTCTAGTCCATGGATCAAGAATCTTTCTATTGTAATTTGCTCCTGATAGTATGTACTACAAGTTGATGCACAATTTGGGATCTCGGGGCAATTAACCTTGGAGCTTGCAGAGGACCTTTCTGATCTTCTTGTAGCATCGGTCGCAGTCAAGGTCGACTCTCATGATGATTGTCGACATCTGAAAGTAAAAAACATCTTGCGATTAGTCCCAACTAATTTCTTTTTAACAATAGTCCAAACTATTTTTGTTTGTTACATTCCCTATAAAACTTACTGGTTCCGTTTTATATAGGCATAAAGAACAGAGAAAATATCTCTATAAGAGAGCTTTGGCCTGAACTGAATCTTGCAGTAGTTTTGTTTCATGAGGGAAGCAGAGGATGAGTGCATCAGAATCCTAATTTCTTGGGAATATAGACTACTTTGCCGGCCGACATATCCCCGGATCAACAACAACTACTAGCTGCTAGGTAGTTGGTCGATTTATTTTAAAGAGGAAAGCATATCGGCCGTTGCCTTGATCTCTACTTCACGTCTCCTACTTTGGTAAACAGAGCACAAAGCAATCAGTTATCCCGCCAAGCGTTGGTCACAGTACGCCAAAAGTACTGTAGTGATCATTTGAACACGGATCTACTAGCATTAGAGATCTTCTGCCTCGTTAAAAAAAGAGTTTCAATCTCGCGCGCGCGCGCGAGACGGAGAGAGA
>NC_041387.1:127145547-127150508 GCF_002162155.2 Triticum dicoccoides
GCAAGGATTTGATAGCAGTTGATGAACTTTGATAGCGTTTGCGTGCGTACCAGGAGAAACTCGGAGCATGTAGGAAAAGACCCGCGCTAATGAAGAGAGCAGAGAAGGTCTTACCTCCAACTCCAAGGTTAGGTTCTGCCTTCTTCTTCGTGGTAACCGCTCGTGGCAAAGCAAGAAGAGCCAGCCAGCCGAGAGTGAGGCCGGCAGGAGGAAGAAGAGATGAGGAAGCAAGACGAGAAAGAGAGAAAGTGAGGGTGGGTGCAGTGGCAGCTCTGGTTTTAAACTAGCCGGTGGCGCAGGCACAGGCTGACACGCATGATTGCATCGACGCTACTAGCTCTCGGTGCTCGGTGGGCCGACCACCTTAAAACCAGCGGGATTTCATGCAGGAAAAATAAAAGGGGGTGCGATCCAGAATGGCTCAGCTCACCGCCACCTTTCCACCCGTAGGCCGTAACGCTCTCGCTGCAGCCGCTTTTCTGGCCCGCCCGGCGCGTAGTCCGTAGTGTGTCGGCGAGCAAGGAGGGCACTACGCTATGCGATAAGATTGAGGGAGTTTTGATTAGGCCACTATAGTACTACTACTACCACCAAAGTGCCATGATTTTCGATCCGAGTGGAGAAGTGGTGTCTTCTTCCTTCCCCACCTCTGCCGCCTTTTCCCCACCATTCGCCGGGGAAGGAGGGAGGAGCAGAGCGGTCGCTAGCAGAGCTGCTGCCGCACTGTTGAGCTGCCGCGCTGTTGAGAGAAGACGCTGTTCCAAAAGGAAACCAAATAAAGCTACCACAGCCCTCGAGATGTTGATGCAGGAGCGTTCGCGTGATGAAAGTAGTAGCGCCAAGCAGCGGTGCTCCACCTACTGTCTACTGAGCGAGTACTAGGATCACTGCATTGCAGGCAATGCAACGGAAGCCCGTGACGGTCGGTTTTGCTTCTTCCGGATCTGCCTTTGCTAGAACAGTGCCCAACTGACTCCCAGTTCAGGACGTACGTGCGCTGTTTGCACGGGGTTGGAAATGTGTGTGGGCAAAGTTTTCCTCTGTCTTCATTTAGCAGTCCCTCCTGCCAATGCAGTGAACGGGCACGCTTCAAGTGGGCGGACACGCCTAGGAAGGAAAGCAACTGCCATTAAGAGCATCTACACCCGGACTCAGCAAATTCGGCACCTCAAACGCGCCCCGGCGTGTCCGCGGGCACTAACCGGGCACTTCATATATCCGCGTCTCTACACCCACGTATCTCATATTCCGTTCCCTATTTTCATACTAAATCATGCAACGTTGATAAAAACGACGTACGACGTAGATCATGAGCGGACATATAAATGCATAATCGGTTTATCAAAAGATTACAGTCGGATCATCGAAAGATAGCCAAAGTTCATATAACACACATAATACGGCGGACAAGTTCAAACTAAAACTAAAAACTTGAAATAAAGACGATCTTCACCACTTCCTCGCCAGCCCTTTGCCCTTCCGGTCGCCGACGCAGCTGTACTAGTCCGCGGCAGGAGGTGAGTCCATGTCGGAGCTGTCGGACCCGTCGGAGAAGGAGGAATCAGAGATGACGATGAAGCCTTGCAAGCGCCGGATGACGCGGTCTTGCTGGCGCTTGAGCTTGGCCACCCTCGCTGCCTCCCCGGCCTCCCGCTCGGATTGCTCAATGCCGAGCCCGAGATGCTTGGCGTTGAGCCTCCAGAGCCGTCGGTGAGGGAGTCCTGGACTAAGGGGTCCTCGGGCGTCCGGCCTGTTAGACATGGGCCGGACTGATGGGCTGTGAAGATACAAAGACCGAAGACCCTCTCCCGTGTCCGGAGGGGACTCTCCTTAGCGTGGAAGGCAAGCTTGACGTCCAAATATGAAGATTTCTTTCTCTGTAACCGACTTTGTACAACCCGGATCCCCTCCGTTGTCTATATAAACCGGAGGGCTTAATCTGTAGGGGCAATCATAATCATACAGGCTAGACTTCTAGGGTTTTAGCCATTACGATCTCGTGGTAGATCAACTCTTGTAATACTCATATTCATCAAGATCAATCAAGCAGGAAGTAGGGTATTACCTTCATAGAGAGGGTCCGAACCTGGGTAAACATCGTGTCCCCTGTCTCCTGTTACCATCGACCTTAGACGCACAGTTCGGGACCCCTACCCGAGATCCGCCGGTTTTGACACCGACATCGGTGCTTTCATTGAGAGTTTCGCTGTGTCATCGTCAAGAGGTTCGATGGCCCCGCCAATCATCTACAACAATGTTGTCCAGGGAGAAGTCTTTCTGCCCGGACAGATCTTCGTATTCGGTGGCTTCGCACTGCGGGCCAACTCGCTTGGCCATCTGGAGCAGATCGACAGCTACGCCCCTGGCCATTAGGTCAGATTTGGAAGCTTGAACTACGTCGCGGATATCCGCGGAGACTTAATCTTCGACGAATTCGAGACCACGGCAGGCGCTCCCTGTCACCATGATGAACATGACTTAAATCTGTCATCGGACCATACCCAGAAGATAGCACCTGTAACTGCTCTGGCCCTAGATCCGGACCAAATCGCGCCATCCGAGGGCGGGAAGCTCAACCCCGCCACGAAAGCCGCAGACTGAGCGGCGTCGGAGCCGCACACAGACCCAACCTCGAGTGGAATCTGTGTCACCGGAACCTCGGACTCGTTTCCGGCTACAGGTCCCGAACCATGTGCGTCCGCATACATCGGGCTTGATCAGGCATCGATCGTCGAATTCAGCTCCGCGGACATTTTCCGGCACTCGCCTTTAGGCGACGCGCTAAACTCACTAAAAACACTCTCTTTAGCGGGGGACCCACAGCCGAATTATATCCAGTTCGAACTGGAGGCTGATGACGGAGAATTTCACTTCCCACCCACCGCCCACTGCATAGCCACTATCGAAGACTTAACCGACATGCTCAATTACGGCTCCGAAGGCATCGGCGGTATGGACGGCGATGCCGAAGAGGAGCAGGGCCAAAACCCGCCGTTTACCGGGCGCTGGACGGCCACTTCTTCGTACGACGTGTACACGGTGGATACACCTAAAGAAACTAACGACGATGACAAAGAAGATCTAGTCGAGGATAAACGTCCTGAGACACAGCCAAAGCGTCGGTGTCGGTGGCGCCGCTCTAAGTCACGTCGTGGAAAAGACAGCAATACCAGCATGGGAGAAAACAATACTCCGGACGATGCCGAAGACAATGAAGACCCCGTTGAGGTAGCTTCCAAACAGGACGAACGGGAAGACGGGCAAGTTAGCCCTGACGAACAAGCCATACACGAAGGCTCGGAGGACAGTAATTATCTTCCGCTCTTTGAGGATGAGGTGAGCCTTGGCAACGAGGATTTTATCGTGCCTGAGGAACCTCTCGAGCAGGAGCGCTTTAAGCGCCGGCTAATAGCCACCGCAAGGAGCTTGAAAAAGAAGGAGCGGCAGCTTCAAGCTGATCAAAATCTGCTCAACGATAAATGGACTGATGTCCTGGCAGCCGAGGACTACGACCTCAAGCGCCCAGCCAAGAGTTACCCGAAGCGCAAATTGCTACCTCAGTTCGATGATGAGGCGTTGGAGCCCGTACCATCATCGTACAATGCGGCTGACCGACCACCACGTGGTCGGGACAAAGCGGCAACTCAATGAAGGAAATATGCCCTAGAGGCAATAATAAAGTTATTATTTATTTCCTCATATCATGATAAATGTTTATTATTCATGCTAGAATTGTATTAACCGGAAACATGATACATGTGTGAATACATAGACAAACATATAGTCACTAGTATGCCTCTACTTGACTAGCTCATTAATCAAAGATGGTTATGTTTCCTAACCATAGACATGTGTTGTCATTTGATTAGTGGGATCACATCATTAGAAGAATGATGTGATTGACATGACCCATTCAGTTAGCCTAGCACTTGATCGTTTAGTATACTGCTATTGCTTTCTTCATGACTTATACATGTTCCTGTAACTATGAGAATTATGCAACTCCGGTTTACCGGAGGAACACTTTGGGTACTACCAAATGTCACAACATAACTGGCTGATTATAAAGGAGTACTACAGGTGTCTCCGAAGGTACATGTTGAGTTGGCGTATTTCGAGATTAGGTTTTGTCACTCCGATCGTCGGAGAGGTATCTCTGGGCCCTCTCGGTAATGCATATCATTATAAGCCTTGCAAGCAATGTGACCAATGAGTTGGTTATGGGATGATGCATTACAGAACGAGTAAAGAGACTTGCCGGTGACGAGATTGAACTAGGTATTGGATACCGACGATCAAATCTCGGGCAAGTAACATACCGATGACAAAGGGAACAACGTATGTTGTTATGCGGTTTAACCGATAAAGATCTTCGTAGAATATGTAGGAACCAATATGGGCATCCAGGTCCCGCTATTGGTTATTGACCGAGAATAGTTCTAGGTCATGTCTACATAGTTCTCGAACCCGTAGGGTCCGCACGCTTAACGTTACGATGACAGTTTTACTATGAGTTTATAAGTTTTGATGTACCGAAGTTTGTTTGGAGTCCCGGATGTGATCACGGACATGACGAGGAGTCTCTAAATGGTCGAGACATAAAGATTGATATATTGGACGACTATATTCGGACACCGGAATTGTTCCGGGTGATTTCGGAGAAAACCGGAGTGCCGGGGGGGTTACCGGAACCCCCCGGGAGAGTATTGGGCCTTATGGGCCTTAGGGGAAAGGAGAGAGGGGCGGCCAGCATGGGCCGCGCGCCCCCTCCCCCCTCTGGTCCGAATTGGACTAGGAGGGGGGCGGCGCCCCCCTTTCCTTCCCCCTCTCCCCCTTCCTTCCCCCTCCTAGTAGGAGTAGGAAAGGAGGAGTCCTACTCCTACTAGGAGGAGGATTCCTCCTCCTTGGCGCGCCCCAAGGGGCCGAACGGCCTCCCCCCTTGCTCCTTTATATACGGGGGC
>NC_041387.1:127150836-127285713 GCF_002162155.2 Triticum dicoccoides
CTCCACCATATTCCACCTTGGTCATATCGTCACGGAGTTTAGGCGAAGCCCTGCGCCGGTAGAACATCATCACCGTCACCACGCCGTCGTGCTGACGGAACTCATCTCCGGAGCTTTGCTAGATCGGAGCCCGGAGATCGTCATCGAGCTGAACGTGTGCTGAACTCGGAGGTGCCGTACGTTCGGTGCTTCGATCGGTCGGATCGTGAAGACGTACGACTACATCAACCGCGTTGTGCTAACGCTTCCGCTTACGGTCTACGAGGGTACGTGGACGAACACTCTCCCCTCTCGTTGCTATGCCATCACCATGATCTTGCGTGTGCGTAGGAATTTTTTTGAAATTACTACGTTCCCCAACAGTGGATCCGAGCCTAGGTTTTATGCGTTGATGTTATATGCACGAGTAGAACACAAGTGAGTTGTGGGCGATACAAGTCATACTGCTTACCAGCATGTCATACTTTGGTTCGGCGGTATTGTGAGATGAAGCGGCCCGGACCGACATTACGTGTACGCTTACGCGAGACTGGTTTCACCATTATGAGCACTCGTGCTTAAAGGTGGCTGGCGGGTGTCTGTCTCTCTCATTTTAGCTGAATCGAGTGTGGCTACGCCCGGTCCTTGCGAAGGTTAAAACAACACCAACTTGATGAACTATCGTTGTGGTTTTGATGCGTAGGTAAGAAACGGTTCTTGCTAAGCCCATAGCTGCCACGTAAAACTTGCAACAACAAAGTAGAGGACGTCTAACTTGTTTTTGCAGGGCATGTTGTGATGTGATATGGTCAAGACGCGATGCTATATTTTATTGTATGAGATGATCATGTTTTGTAACCAAAGTTATCGGCAACTGGCAGGAGCCATATGGTTGTCGCTTTATTGTATGAAATGCAAATGCCCTGTAATTGCTTTACTTTATCACTAAGCGGTAGCGATAGTCGTAGAAGCAATAGATGGCGTAACGACAACGATGCTACGATGGAGATCAAGGTGTCGCGCCGGTGACGATGGTGATCACGACGGTGCTTCAAAGATGGAAATCACAAGCACAAGATGATGATGGCCATATCATATCACTTATATTGATTGCATGTGATGTTTATCCTTTATGCATCTTATCTTGCTTTGATTGACGGTAGCATTTTAAGATGATCTCTCACTAAATAATCAAGAAGTGTTCTCCCTGAGTATGCACCGTTGCGAAAGTTCTTCGTGCCGAGACACCACGTGATGATCGGGTGTGATAGGCTCTACGTTCAACAACGGGTGCAAAACAGTTGCACACGCGGAATACTCAGGTCATACTTGACGAGCCTAGCATATACAGATATGGCCTCGGAACACGGAGACCGAAAGGCCGAGTGTGAATCATATAGTAGATATGATCAACATAGTGATGTTCACCATTGAAAACTACTCCATCTCACGTGATGATCGGACATGGTTTAGTTGATTTGGATCACGTGATCACTTAGATGACTAGAGAGATGTCTGGCTAAGTGAGAGTTCTTAAGTAATATGATTAATTGAACTTAAATTTATCATGAACTTAGTACCTGATAGTATTTTGCTTGTCTATGTTTGTTTGTAGATAGATGGCTCGTGATGTTGTTCCGTTGAATTTTAATGTGTTCCTTGAGAAAGCAAAATTGAAAGATGATGGTAGCAATTACACGGACTGGGTCCGTAACCTGAGGATTATCCTCATTGCTGCACCGAAAAGTTACGTCCTGGAAGCACCGCTGGGTGCCAGGCCTGCTGCTGATGCAACTGACGACGTTAAGAACGTCTGGCAGAGCAAAGCTGATGACTACTTGATAGTTCAGTGTGCCATGCTTTATGGCTTAGAACCGGGTCTTTAACGATGTTTTGAACGTCATGGAGCATATGAGATGTTCAAGGAGTTGAAGTTAATATTTCAAGCAAATGCCCGGATTGAGAGATATGAAGTCTCCAATAAGTTCTATAGCTGCAAGATGGAGGAGAATAGTTCTGTCAGTGAACACATACTCAAAATGTCTGGGTATAATAATCACTTGATTCAACTGGGAGTTAATTCCTGATGATAGTGTCATTGACAGAATTCTTCAATCACTGCCACCAAGCTACAAGAGCTTCATGGTGAACTATAATATGCAAGGGATGAACAAGACTATTCCCGAGCGCTTCGCAATGCTAAAAGCTGCGGAGGTAGAAATCAAGAAGGAGCATCAAGTGTTGATGGTTAACAAGACCACCAGTTTCAAGAAAAAGGGCAAAGGGAAGAAGAAGGGGAACTTCAAAAAGAACGGCAAGCAAGTTGCTGCTCAAGAGAAGAAACCCAAGTCTGGACCTAAGCCTGAAACTGAGTGCTTCTACTGCAAGCAGACTGGACACTGGAAGCGGAACTGCCCCAAGTATTTGGCGGATAAGAAGGATGGCAAAGTGAACATAGGTATATGTGATATACATGTTATTGATGTGTACCATACTAATGCTCGCAGTAGCACCTGGGTATTTGATACTGGTTCTATTGCTAATATTTGCAACTCGAAACAGGGACTACGGATTAAGCGAAGATTGGCGAAGGACGAGGTGACGATACGCGTGGGAAATGGTTCCAAAGTCGATGTGATCGCGGTCGGCACGCTACCTCTACATCTACCATCGGGATTAGTTTTAGACCTAAATAATTGTTATTTGGTGCCAGCGTTGAGCATGAACATTATATCTGGATCTTGTTTGATGCGAGACGGTTATTCATTTAAATCAGAGAATAATGGTTGTTCTATTTATATGAGTAATATCTTTTATGGTCATGCACCCTTGAAGAGTGGTCTATTTTTATTGAATCTCGATAGTAGTGATACACATATTCATAGTGTTGAAACCAAAAGATGCAGAGTTGATAACGATAGTGCAACTTATTTGTGGCACTGCCGTTTGGGTCATATCAGTGTAAAGCGCATGAAGAAACTCCATACTGATGGGCTTTTGGAATCACTTGATTATGAATCACTTGGTACTTGCGAACCGTGCCTTATGGGAAAGATGACTAAAACGCCGTTCTCCGGAACTATGGAGCGGGCAACTGATTTGTTGGAAATCATACATACTGATGTTTGTGGTCCAATGAATGTTGAGGCTCGCGGGCGGGTATCGTTATTTTCTTACATTCACAGATGATTTGAGCAGATATGGGTATATCTACTTAATGAAACACAAGTCTGAAACATTTGAAAAGTTCAAAGAATTTCAGAGTGAAGTGGAAAATCATCGTAATAAGAAAATAAAGTTTCTACGATCTGATCGTGGAGGAGAATATTTGAGTTACGAGTTTGGTCTACACTTGAAACAATGCGGAATAGTTTCGCAACTCACGCCACCTGGAACACCACAACGAAATGGTGTGTCCCAACGTCGTAATCGTACTTTACTAGATATGGTGCGATCTATGATGTCTCTTACTGATTTACCGCTATCGTTTTGGGGTTATGCTTTAGAGACGGCCGCATTCACGTTAAATAGGGCACCATCAAAATCCGTTGAGACGACGCCTTATAAACTATGGTTTGGCAAGAAACCAAAGTTGTCGTTTCTTAAAGTTTGGGGCTGCGATCCTTATGTGAAGAAACTTTAACCAGATAAACTCGAACCCAAATCGGAGAAATGTGTCTTCATAGGATACCCAAAAGAGACTATTGGGTACACCTTCTATCACAGATCTGAGGGCAAGATTTTCGTTGCTAAAATCGGATCCTTTCTAGAGAAGGAGTTTCTCTCGAAAGAAGTGAGTGGGAGGAAAGTAGAACTTGATGAGATAACTGTATCTACTCCCTTATTGGAAAGTAGTTCATCACATGAACCGGTTCCTGTGACAACTACACCAATTAGTGAGGAAGCTAATGATATTGATCATGAAACTTCAGATCAAGTTTCTACAGAACCTCGTAGGTCTACCAGAGTAAGATCCGCACCAGAGTGGTACGGTAATCCAATTCTGGAAGTCATGTTACTTGATCGTGATGAACCTACGAACTATGAGGAAGCGATGATGAGCCCAGATTCCGCAAAATGGCTAGAGGCCATGAAATCTGAGATGGGATCCATGTATGAAAACAAAGTATGGACTTTGGTTGACTTGCCCGATGATCGGCAAGCCATTGAGAATAAATGGATCTTTAAGAAGAAGACTGACGCTGATGGTAATGTAACTGTCTATAAAGCTCAACTTGTTGCGAAAGGTTTTCAACAAATTCAAGGAGTTGACTACGATGAGACTTTCTCACCCATAGCGATGCTTAAGTCTGTCCGAATCATGTTAGCTATTGCTGCATTTCATGATTATGAAATTTGGCAAATGGATGTCAAAACTGCATTCTTGAATGGATTTCTGGAAGAAGAGTTGTATATGATGCAGCCAGAAGGTTTTGTTGATCCAAAAGGTGCTAACAAAGTGTGCAAGCTCCAGCGTTCCATTTATGGACTGGTGCAAGCATCTCGGAGTTGGAATAAACGCTTTGATAGTGTGATCAAAGCATATGGTTTTATACAGACTTTTGGAGAAGCCTGTATTTACAAGAAAGTGAGTGGGAGCTCTGTAGCATTTCTGATATTATATGTAGATGACATATTATTAATTGGAAATGATATAGAATTTCTGGATAGCATAAAGGGATACTTGAATAAAAGTTTTTCAATGAAAGACCTCGGTGAAGCTGCTTACATATTGGGCATCAAGATCTATAGAGATAGATCAAGACGCTTAATAGGACTTTCACAAAGCACATACCTTGACAAAATTTTGAAAAAGTTCAAAATGGATCAGGCAAAGAAAGGATTCTTGCCTGTGCTACAAGGTGTGAAGTTGAGTCAAACTCACTGCCCGACCACAGCAGAAGATAGAGAGAAAATGAAAGATGTTCCCTATGCTTCAGCCATAGGCTCTATCATGCATGCAATGCTGTGTACCAGACCTGACGTATCCTTAGCAATAAGCTTGGCAGGAAGGTACCAAAGTAATCAAGGAGTGGATCACTGGACAGCGGTCAAGAACATCCTGAAATACCTGAAAAGGACTAAGGATATGTTTCTTGTATATGGAGGTGACAAAGAGCTAGTCGTAAATGGTTACGTCGATGCAAGTTTTGACACTGATCCGGACGATTCTAAATCGCAAACCGGATACGTGTTTTTATTAAACGGTGGAGCTGTAAGTTGGTGCAGTTCTAAACAAAGCGTCGTGGCGGGATCTACATGTGAAGCGGAGTACATAGCTGCTTCTGAAGCAGCAAATGAAGGAGTCTGGATGATGGAGTTCATTTCCGATCTAGGTGTCATACCTAGTGCATCGGGACCAATGAAGATCTTCTGTGACAATACTGGTGCAATTGCCTTGGCAAAGGAATCCAGATTTCACAAGAGGACCAAGCACATCAAGAGACGCTTCAATTCCATTCGGGACCAAGTCCAAGTGGGAGACATAGAGATATGCAAGATACATACGGATCTGAATGTTGCAGACCCGTTGACTAAGCCTCTCTCACGAGCAAAACATGATCAGCACCAAGACTCCATGGGTGTTAGAATCATTACTATGTAATCTAGATTATTGACTCTAGTGCAAGTGGGAGACCGAAGGAAATATGCCCTAAAGGCAATAATAAAGTTATTATTTATTTCCTCATATCATGATAAATGTTTATTATTCATGCTAGAATTGTATTAACCGGAAACATGATACATGTGTGAATACATAGACAAACATATAGTCACTAGTATGCCTCTACTTGACTAGCTCATTAATCAAAGATGGTTATGTTTCCTAACCATAGACATGTGTTGTCATTTGATTAGTGGGATCACATCATTAGAAGAATGATGTGATTGACATGACCCATTCCGTTAGCCTAGCACTTGATCGTTTAGTATACTGCTATTGCTTTCTTCATGACTTATACATGTTCCTGTAACTATGAGAATTATGCAACTCCGGTTTACCGGAGGAACACTTTGGGTACTACCAAATGTCACAACATAACTGGCTGATTATAAAGGAGTACTACAGGTGTCTCCGAAGGTACATGTTGAGTTGGCGTATTTCGAGATTAGGTTTTGTCACTCCGATCGTCGGAGAGGTATCTCTGGGCCCTCTCGGTAATGCACATCATTATAAGCCTTGCAAGAAATGTGACCAATGAGTTGGTTATGGGATGATGCATTACAGAACGAGTAAAGAGACTTGCCGGTGACGAGATTGAACTAGGTATTGGATACCGACGATCAAATCTCGGGCAAGTAACATACCGATGACAAAGGGAACGACGTATGTTGTTATGCGGTTTGACCGATAAAGATCTTCGTAGAATATGTAGGAACCAATATGGGCATCCAGGTCCCGCTATTGGTTATTGACCGAGAATAGTTCTAGGTCATGTCTACATAGTTCTTGAACCTGTAGGGTCCGCACGCTTAACGTTACGATGACAGTTTTACTATGAGTTTATAAGTTTTGATGTACCGAAGTTTGTTCGGAGTCCCAGATGTGATCACGGACATGACGAGGAGTCTCGAAATGGTCGAGACATAAAGATTGATATATTGGACGGCTATATTTGGACACCGGAATTGTTCCGGGTGATTTCGGAGAAAACCGGAGTGCCGGGGGGGTTACCGGAACCCCCCGGGAGAGTATTGGGCCTTATGGGCCTTAGGGGAAAGGAGAGAGGGGCGGCCAGCATGGGCCGCGCGCCCCCTCCCCCCTCTGGTCCGAATTGGACTAGGAGGGGGCGGCGCCCCCCCTTTCCTTCCCCCTCTCCCCCTTCCTTCCCCCTCCTAGTAGGAGTAGGAAAGGAGGAGTCCTACTCCTACTAGGAGGAGGATTCCTACTAGGAGGATTCCTCCCCCCCTTGCTCCTTTATATACGGGGGCGGGGGGGCACCCCATAGACACACAAGTTGATCTACGGATCGTTCCTTAGCCGTGTGCGGTGCCCCCCTCCACCATATTCCACCTCGGTCGTATCGTCGCGGAGTTTAGGCGAAGCCCTGCGCCGGTAGAACATCATCACCGTCACCACGCCGTCGTGCTGACGGAACTCATCTTCGGAGCTTTGCTGGATCGGAGCCCGGAGATCGTCATCGAGCTGAACGTGTGCTGAACTCGGAGGTGCCGTACGTTTGGCGCTTGGATCGGTCGGATCATGAAGACGTATGACTACATCAACCGCGTTGTGCTAACGCTTCCGCTTACGGTCTACGAGGGTACGCGGGCGAACACTCTCCCCTCTCGTTGCTATGCCATCACCATGATCTTGCGTGTGCGTAGGAATTTTTTTGAAATTACTACGTTCCCCAACACTCAAGCCGAACACCAGCCCGCCCTACCTAACCGTAAAAGCAGAGAAAAAATGGCTCGGGTACATACATATGACCTGTGGCAGGACTTGGACAGTAGAGCAGGCAGAAAAGATCAATCTATGGATCACAGGGGCGTGCCCCGACACGCGACAACGGCTACCTAGCCGGACGCAACAATCATACTCACGCCCAGGCCGGGAACCATAGACGGAGTCCATTCGAGCTATGTCACGACGTGGCCCGATATAGAGGCGCTGCAGACCCCCTTTGCTTCACTGATGAAGTAATGGAACACAGATTCCTGGAAGGGTTTAAACCCATGAATATCAAATCATATGATGGGACAACAGACCCCGTGGTATGGATCAAGGATTTTCTTCTTCACATTTATATGGCACGCGGCGATGATCTCCATGCCATCAAATACCTCCCATTAAAATTAAAGGGACTAGCGCGGCACTGGTTAAACAGCCTCCCTGAGAACTCCATTGGCAGCTAGGAAGACCTGGAAGACACCTTTCGTGATAACTTCCAAGGTACATACGTCTGGCCACCAGATGCCGATGACTTAAGTCACATCATCCAGCAACTCGGAGAGTCAGCCAGGAAGCTCCGGACTAGGTTCTTAATTAAAAAGAATCAAATTGTCGATTGTCCGGACGCCGAAGCCCTCGCCGCCTTCAAACACAGCATCCGGGATGAGTGGCTCGCCCGCCATCTCGGTCAAGAAAAACCAAAATCCATGGCAGCCCTTACCGCTCTAATGACCCGCTTTTGCGCGGGAGAAGAAGCTGGCTCGCTCGTAGAAGAAACAGCGCCAGCGACTCGGGCACTTCCGAAGTCCGAGATGGCAACGACAAGCCATGACACAATAAACACAAGCGTCGAAATAATAATGAAAGAACGCAAGACATGGCGGTCAATGCCGGATTCAGCAGCTCCAAACCCGGTCAACGGAAAAAGCCATTCAAGGCAAATAGAGACGGACCATCCAATCTGGACAAGATACTAGATCGGCCCTGCCAGATTCATGGCACCCCGATAAACCAGCTACCCGCACCAACAGAAGCTGTTGGGTCTTCAAACAAGCCGACAAGCTTAATGCCGAACACCAGGGGAAGGGGCCGACCAGTGACAGCAATGATGAAGAGACTCGCCGGCCAAATACCGGGGGTCAGAAACAATTTTCCCCCAAAGAAAAAACCGTAAACATGGTATACGTGACGCACACCCCTACAGAGGAGCGCAGCACGCTACGGGACACACGTGCCATAGAGTCAGTCCCCCCAAAACTTAGCTACAGCCATCCCAAAGGTTCGGCAGCTCTGATCATCGATCCAATCATCGATGGGTTCCATCTCACGAAGGTCCTTATGGACGGCGGAAGTAGCCTTAATCTACTCTACCAAGACACTGTCCACAAAATGGGCATCGATCCTTCAAGAATCAGGCCCGCCACAACTACCCTCAAGGGAGCAGTACCCGGTGTAGAGGCTCACTACACGGGCTCCATCACATTGGGAGTCGTCTTCGGTTCGCCAAACAACTTCCGAAGAGAAGGCTTGACCTTTGACATTGTCCCGCTCCGCGATAGCCACCATGCACTTCTGGGGCGCACCGCTTTTGCTCATTTCAATGCGGTCCCACTCTATGCCCGCGCAAAACTTACGATGCCCGGTCCATGCGGCGTCATAACAATAAATGGATATACGGAACACTCCCTCCATACAGAGGATCATACTACGGCTATCTTAGCCGAAGCACAAAGCGGCCGCATCAAGCCGCATATCTCATCGGCCATTAAGCCGTCGGTTTCTATTAAATGGAGCCGATTGATTTCGGAGCTGGATTAGCAGTTCGGCCTCCGTCGTTCTCCTCATGTACCCGCGAAGTTTGTACCGCTCATACATAATTACGTACTTAAAGTACCCTGGTCATCGACCGAGGCACAATACGGACAGGCCTACAAGCACTCCCATAACCTCCTTTTCTTTTCTAACTATTTTTATCTTTTACCACAGGTGGCTCAACATTTGGTCATCTCACGGACTCTTTCGGAGTTCAACACTTACCGAAGGCTATTCCTGTTAAGGAGCCCTCTCACCAGGGCGAGGCGGCGCAGACGTGCGACAGGAGGTCCAAACAATTTTTCGTAGACCGCACTCTCTATTTCGAGCCTGTAAAGTGCCTTCTCCCTCAGCCTCTGACCACCGGCATGTCAAATAGCCGGAGTCGGGGCGTTATTATCTGTGAAATGTTGACATATCAATCGGGGTCCAGTGAGCATGATCCATATTCAATATTCGCCTTTTCTAAGAACTGAATTTCTGCTTCTCCGATTGTCTCACACACGCACCTTGGCATGAATTGCCAGGGGCTCAATATGGGAACGAAAGAATTGCTGGCAAGTCCGAACAACTTTATAGTGCACTTCGGCATCACGAGTTTGGCCTTATATGCATCAGCTCCGAATCATGTCTTTGGTCAATAGTTGGGTTGCCCGGCTCCTGTGCTTACTACCTTACGTTCCGCCCTATCGGCTAGGGTAGTAAAGGGAGAACTACTGCGATTGTGCCCTAGTTTATCCAGATGAGCACCTCAGTAGAGAAAGTTGAAAAGTGACTGTCATGATGTGGCGAGAGCTGGTCAACCACTCAATCGCTTAGCAGAATCTTTAGTGATTCCCTCCGTATTACACGAAGGACCATTCTTCTGGTCACCTATGTAACGCACCATTTTTCGGATAACTGCGTACATACCAGGGGCTATATCGTAGACCCACCTCTAAACTCCTATGGCTAAGTGAAAGTGTTAAAGCCCTGTAGTCCAATTGCCTGGTTCGCCGCATTGACACCTCCTTCATGGACCAAGACGTTGGGTCAAGAGTGATCAAGTGCTTTTCCGAACACCCCCGTATTTCATGCGAGGGGGCTGAAGCCTACTGTCGGTGTCAAAACCGGCGGATCTCGGGTAGGGGGTCCCGAACTATGCGTCTAAGGCTAATGGTAATAGGAGGCAGGGGACACGATGTTTTACCCAGGTTCGGGCCCTCTCGATGGAGGTAATACCCTACTTCCTGCTTGATTGATCTTGATGATATGAGTATTACAAGAGTTGATCTACCACGAGATCGTACAGGCTAAACCCTAGAAGCTAGCCTATGATTATGATTGTTGTTGTCCTACGGACTAAACCCTCCTGTTTATATAGACACCGGAGGGGGCTAGGGTTACACAGAGTCGGTTACAGAGAAGGAAATCTACATATCCGAATATCCAAGCTTGCCTTCCATGCAAAGGAGAGTCCCATCCGGACACGGGATGAAGTCTTCAATCTTGTATCTTCATAGTCCAAAAGTCCAGCCAAAGTATATAGTCCGGCTGTCCAAGGACCCCTTAATCCAGGACTCCCTCAGTAGCCCCTGAACCAGGCTTCAATGACGATGAGTCCGGCGCGCAAATTGTCTTCAGCATTGCAAGGCAGGTTCCTTCTCCGAATACTCCATAGAAGATTCAAGACACAAAGAATGTGTCCGGCTCTGCAAAACAAATTCCACATACCACTGTAGAGAGTATAATTTTCCACAAATCTAATCTGCTGACAGCTTTTTATAGCGTGACGTCACACCATGGCTTGGTCATTATTCGAACCGTTTTCACAACCAGCCTCCACACGTAATGCGAGGCGATCTCCTTGACACATCTTGTCGAAGCATAGATCGTGTCCCCTTATCACAGGATTCTCATCAATACGGGTATGGGTAACCCAACCGCGCCATCAATCGTGACGCTTGGGAAATAAGCGATCTTAACGGGCAAGTGGGGAGGCGCACAGCTTCTACCGCCCTTATAAAGAGATAAGGATTCTCCTCTTTCACCCACGCCTACTTCCTTCCTTGCTCATCCATTCTCGCACGCTCGAGCTTCAGCACCCTAGTTCTCACCTTCTCCGCACAACCAAACATGTCCGGAGTGGGAGGCAAGTGGGTGGCCTCCTCCGTCAAGGAGGAGGACATTACGAAGCTCCGGGCGGCTGGATACTTGGACACGGATATTGCGCACCGACTCCCGGATGCAGGGCAGATCATTCCGACTTCGGGACCCCATGAGAGGGTTGTGTTCCTCGCCAACTTCGTCCGCGGACTGGGATTCCCCCTGCACCCATTTGTCCACGGGCTCTTGTTCTATTACGGGCTGGATTTTCATGATCTAGCCCCTAACTTCATCCTCAACATCTCGGCGTTTATCGTCGTATGTGAGGCTTTTCTTCGCATCAGGCCCCACTTCGGCCTGTGGCTAAAGATCTTTAACGTGAAGCCAAAGATAGTGGTCAGCTAGTGGGCGGAGTGTGGCGGCGCCATGGTGGGCAAGATGCCCAGCATCACCTGGCTCGAAGGCTCCTTTGCGGAGACCGTGAAGGGGTGGCAATCGGGGTGGTTCTACATCACTGAGCCGCGTGACGCCAACTGGGTGGCGGCCCCCGAATTCCAATCCGGCATCCCTATGCGGCTCACTTCCTGGAAGAGGAAGGGCCTAGCCTGAGGCGCATCCGCGGAGCTGGCCGGACTCCAGAACTGCGTCAAGAATATGATAGCCAAGAATATCAAGCTTGTCAACGTGGTCCAGGTCATGCTATTTCGCCGGATTCTCTCGTGTCAAAGACGGGCATTCAACCTGTGGGAGTTCAACAGGGCCCAACACCAGACACTGCAAGAGCTCTTTGACACGATGCACAAAGACGTCTGGAAGGTGTTGTTCAAGTCCAGCGAAGTCCCTCCTCCCACCTTTGAGGACCGCAGACTCAGTGCCAGGCCAATGCGGTAAGCATTCTACATTTCGCAAGATGTGCCTTTCCTCAGTGTATTCGTGGGAGAAACTTAGGCCACTGTGCTGATTTAACAGGAATATGTGGCGACGGCGGAGCGGATCGACTGTCCGGCTCCGTTCCTTGAGGACCCAGCAGACGAACTCCTGACGGAGATGCTGGTTCCGGCACCCTATGAGGTGCTGGAGAAGAAGGCCAAGAAGAAGGCCACGAGGACCAGAAGAAGTTCCCGGCACAATGTGGTTCTGGACTCATCGTCCGAAGACACCAGGGCGCACTCCTCCAACGACAACGAGGAGGAGGAGGAGGAGGAGGAAAACCCTCTTCCCCAAAATGAGGGGGAGAAGAAGAGGAAGGCCCCCCCCTTCCGGGGAGGCTGAAGGGTCCAAGAAGGGACGGACCCTCCCTCCGGACCACTCCACGACCGCCGCCTATAGCGAGGAGGAGTGGCTACCCAGGGCCAAGCCCCTGGCGAAGTCGTAAGTATTCGTATGCCGGGATACTTCTTACATATTTTAGCTTCATGGCTTCTTATTATGTCAAGATTTGCTTGTGCAGTCCGCCCAAAGCCCATATCGACTTGCCCTCCTCGGATGGGTCCTTGAGCTCGTCGGAGATGAATAGCTATTCGCTCCTGATGGCTTCCACACCCCGGCCCACGGATGACACCAAGGTGTTATCTCAGAGGATGCCGTGCCAGGAGGAGGTAGTCCTGGAGACGCCTCAAGGCGAGACTCTTGATGGTGGGCTCATGGGGGGAAAGATCCCCATGGATTCAGATGAGGGGGACCGCAACAGGCTTGGCCCCCAACGAGATACTGCACCAGAACCTCCAGTGGTTCCGGACTCAGGCAGGCAGTCACCCGCCAAGGGGGGCGAGCCGTTTGTGCCGATGACCTCTGTCCATCCAGAGGCATCGGATAACCTGGTGGAAGCGCTTCAGAGAGCTTCCCTTGGTGAAGGACACCGTACTCTTATGAGTACGGTGATTGCGAAGGTTTAGTCCGCCAAGAGCGGATTGACCGAGGCCCGCGCCAGCCTCCTGACAGGATTTGAGGTAAGTAATTTAAATTATGAGAAAGTATCACGGTGTAGACAGTAGCCCCTGATGCTCTGTTTGGTGTTCGGCAAGAGAAGCCGAACTGAGGATCAAATATTATTCCCAGGAGTCTAATCATATTATGTCTATGTGAATAAGCAGGCGTCACTGCTGGCCGCCGCCACCGCCACTGCGAAGGTCTCCGGACTGAGGCAGAGCCTTGGGCGGGCCGAAGAAGAGCTCGGCCTTGTGAAGAGGCAGCTCGAGGAAAACAAAGATGAGCAATACCCTGTCTAAATGTTATACAAGGAAAAAATCTTGGATGCTGATAAAAGCATGATAAATTTTGCTAGGGGCCACGACCGAGGTGGCGG
Organism: Triticum dicoccoides; assembly: GCF_002162155.2. Taxonomy (NCBI): domain Eukaryota; kingdom Viridiplantae; phylum Streptophyta; class Magnoliopsida; order Poales; family Poaceae; genus Triticum; species Triticum dicoccoides. Next base: position 127,164,414 of record NC_041387.1, read on the forward strand.
CCCTTAAGAAGGCGCTGTCCAAGGCTGAAAACAAAGCGACTGAGGAGCGCATTGAGTGCGAAAAACAAGAGGCGCGAGTTGATGAGGTCCAGCAAGAGCTCCGGGACTTTGTCAAAAAATTCGAGTCCTTGGAGCGTGACTCCAAGACGCGAGAGTCGGAGCTTGCGAAGGCCCGTCAGAGCGCACTAGACGCTAAGGCCAAAGCCCATAAGGCTCTCCAGGAAATTGAGGCGGCCAAGAAAATAGCTGCGGGTAAGGCTTTCATTATGCAAAGCAAGCATGTGAAGGAGACTTTCCTTTTACTTACCCGAATTCAGAGCTCTCCAGGAGTATTCGCAGATCTGCCGTGCAGCATCTCTGATGCCGCAGAATTCTACCGGGCTGAGGAGGGAAGCTCGACGGAGAAGCTGTTTTGGTCCCAGTATATTGGGGCTGAACACCCGATGTCCTTGAGCGACCAGCTAAAGCAATTGGTCGAACTCCACAAGGCGGCCGAACTGGCCATGAAGGACTTCATAGTCCGGCTGTGGCCTGGCGAGCCCCTACCCGGTAGCTACTTCATCTTTATCAAGCGGATGGTGAATGCCTGTCCGCAGCTTGAAGTCGTTAAGCGGTCTGTCTGTATTGAGGGTGCATGTAGGGCTTTGGCCCGAGCAAATGTGCACTGGGGGAAGATGGACGCCGAGAAGCTGGTGACTGAGGGGCCGCCGAAGGGCAAAGAACATCGCCACCCTGAATAGTTCTATGACCATGTCATTAAGGGTGCCCGCCTTGTGGCGGATGAATGTACGAAGGATGTGATATTTGAATGAATGTAATCATGTCATCCTGTATTATGAAAACTAGTTCATTTGCGCTATGTAGCGCATGTTAATTTAAAATATTACCTTCTGTCCGACCGTTTAAAAAATCTTGAGAGTTGTCCAGTCATCGGCTTCCGCCCCCATGTAACTAGTACTGGGGTGTTCGGGATAAATATGAACACTCTTTATCCAAGTTTTTGGTCCTTTTAAGGAGGTGTTCAGCGCCACGAACGAGGCAATCGGACTATACGGCTTTATCACCCTCACTTAGCCATGGAAGTCTACAATTTTAAATTTTGGCGAAGCCCCTAGTATCGGGAAAGCCGGACTCGGGGCGCTATACATGCCTAAATCGGACGAGGCCGATTCCTCGCCTGGAGCGGAAAAAATCTTTAAGGATTTTAGACCTCTCGAATAGCGACCAGCTCTCGCCTTATCATGACAGTCAGTTTTCGGCTTTCTCTACTAAGGCGCTCATCCAGAAGAACCGGGACACAATCGCAGTAGTTCTCCCTGCGCTACCTTAGCCGATATAGCGGAACGTAAGGTACCAAAACAAGGGAGCCGGGCAAACCCAACTAGTGACCCAAGACATGATTCGGAGCTGATGCATATAGTGCTATAAGTTCAGGGTGCGGCACTGTCGAAAGTGTTCGGACTTGTCTTGCCAGGTTATGGGGTACTGAGGCCCCCTGGCAAACTGCTCGTGCCAAAGTGCATGGGTATAATAAATAAGCAATAAAGAAAAAGGTGCAAATAATCTTAATAGCAAGCTGACGCTGTATATTAATTTCCCTTGTTATTCAAATGATATGTCAAAGCATACATGTACAAGTAGTGCGATAAGCAGGATAGGACTGTTTGACACATGCTGACCAGGAGCGGGCTGTATGCGGGTATGTAAAAACAGGTATAACGATCATTATCAGAGACCACCTGAGGATTCCCTCGTACGCCAAAGCTTCTTGTCCTCCTGGTGTGTCCGTCCCACTATGTGTCCGATAGCTGGTCTTTTTGGAAGAGCCTACTGAAGATAGGGACCTGAAAGAAAAAGGGGGTTTCAAAATGCGCGTGCCTGCGGTGGTTGAACCGCATTGAGGACTGCGTTGTGGCTGTGCCTCCGCCTATGCCCATGGTATTTTAAGTGTGTAGTTGTGTACGCGGGGCACGAATGTCGCCGCTTGGCTGGGACTAGGACGGAGGCCGAATTGCTAGTCGAGCTCTAGTCGTGCCGGACGATCCTGTAGCGGAGTACTCCGGACTCGCTTGGCGGTAACCGGGTTCTTTATCGCCGAATTGGCTGTTTGCCTAAGAAGGCTGTTTTGCACTTCCGCCGCTAGGGCCGCAGTGTGCTCCTCCGTACGAAGCGAGCGCTCTATGTTTCCATTAACTGTAACAACCCCGCGAGGTCCCGACATTTTGAGCTTGAGATATGCATTATGCGGTACTGCATTGAATTTGGCAAATGCGGTTCGTCCGAGCAGTGCATGATAGCCACTACGGAAGGGGACGATGTCGAAGATTAACTCCTCGCTCCGAAAATTGTCCGGAGATCCGAAGACCACTTCTAGTGTGATTGAGCCCGTACAACAGGCCTCTACACCGGGTATGACACCCTTGAAAGTGTTTTTTGTGGGCTTGATCCTTGAGGGGTCAATGCCCATTTTGCACATTGTGTCGTGACAGAGCAGGTTCAGGCTACTGCCGCCGTCCATGAGGACTCGTGTGAGATGGAATCCGTCGATGATGGGGTCAAGGACCAATGCGGCCGAACTGCCATGACGTATACTGGTAGGATGGTCCCTGCAATCGAAAGTGATCGAACAAGAGGACCATGGGTTAAATTTTGGGGTGACTAGCTCCATCGCGTAGACATCCCTTAGTGCACGCTTCCGTTCCCGCTTCGGGATATGGGTTGCGTATATCATATTCACGTTTTCACCTGGGGAGGGAATTTCTTCTATCCTCCCGTGTTCAGCGGTCGGGGCTCCTCGTCGTCGTCGCTATGCAACCCCTTTTCCTTGTTCTCGGCATTCAACTTGCCGGCCTGTTTAAACACCCAGCATTCCCTGTTGGTGTGGTTGGCTGGTTTATCAGGGGTGCAATGAATTTGACATGAGCGATCGAGTATGCGGTCCAAACTGGACGAGTCCGGACTGTTTTTCTTGAATGGCTTTTTCCGCTGTACGGATTTAAAGCCTCTGAATCCGACATTGACTGTCGTTTCTTTGGCATTGTCGCCATTATTGCGACGTTTGTGTCTATTCCGTCCCGGCTTGCCGTTGGTATCCCTCGTGTCTGAATCGCCTGAGTTTTTGGGTGTAACATTGCTGCAAGCCAACCAGCTGTCCTCGCCCGTGAAGAAGGGGGTCATGAGTGTCGTGAGGGCTGCCATGGACTTTGGCTTCTCTTGGCCAAGGTGTCGGGCGAGACACTCGTCTCGGATGTTATGCTTGAAGGCCGCTAAGGCTTCGACATCCGGACAGTCGACAATTTGGTTCTTTTTAGTTAGGAACCAGGTCCAGAATTTCCTGGCTGAATCTCCGGGCTATTGGGTTATGTGACTTAAGTCATCAGCATCCGGTGGTCGCACGTAAGTGTCCTGAAAGTTATTGAGGAATGCGTCTTCCAGATCCTCCCAACTGCCAATGGAGCTTGCTGGCAGGCTATTAAACCAATGCCTAGCCGGTCCTTTGAGTTTAAGTGGTAGGTACTTTATGGCATGTAAGTCATCGCCGCGGGCCATGTGGATGTGGAGAAGAAAGTCTTCAATCCATACCGCGGGGTCTGTTGTGCCATCGTATGATTCAATATTTACGGGTTTAAACCCTTCTGGGAATTAGTGATCCATAACTTCATCGGTGAAGCATAGGGGGTGTGCGGAGCCTCTATGTCGGGCTACATCCTGGCGTAGTTCAAATGAGTCCGGTCTATTGTATTCGGCCCGACCAGAATTTATATTATTGTATCCGGTGTGACGGTCATCATCACGTCTTGTGGCGCGCCCCAGTGATCCGTGGATCGATCTTGATTGTCCTGCTTTGTTTTCCAATACTTCTTGCAGGTCCTTCGTATAGCCCCGGGCCTTGGTGTTATCGTTTGATTGGCAGCGGGGTGCGGTCTAGACTTTGGGCTAGTACGCCATCTTGTCGCGACCGCGGGGCGGTCGGTCAGCTGCATCATGCGCTGGTAGTGTGGGCTTTAAGGCCTCCTCCTCAAGTTGAGGTAGCAGCCTGCACTTTGGGTAGCTTTTGCTAGGGCGCTCGAGTCCGTATTCCTCGGCGGCCAGGACATCAGTCCATCTGTCAGTTAGTAGATCTTGATCAGCTTGAAGCTGTTGCTGCTTTTTCTTCAGGCTTTTTGCAGTGGCTATAAGCCGGTGTTTGAAGCGCTCCTACTCGACGGGATCCTCCGGCACGATGAATTCTTCGTCGCCAAGGCTCACTTCGTCTTCGGAGAGAGGCATGTAATATCATCCTCTGATTCTCCATTAGTTGCATGTTCTTTAGGGCTAGCTTGCCCATCCTCTTGCTCGGCCATCTCGAAGCCTGGTTGGGCAGGATTGTCTTCATCTTCGGCACCATCCAGAATATTATCTCTTGTGCCGGTATCACTGTTTTTGCTGTGGCGGGGCTTGGAGCGGCGCCGATGACGCCGGTGTCTAGATTGCTTCCCCAAGGGGTTATCTTCCATTGCCTCATCGCCATTGTTTTCTTTAGGGGTGTCCACCATATAAATATCATATGATGAGGTGGCAGTCCAGCGCCCTGTAGGCGGTGGTTCCCCTTCTTCTCCTACATCGTCGTCCATGCTGTCGATGTCTTCGGAGTCGAAGTCAAGCACGTCGGTTAAATCATCGACAGTGGCTATAAAGTGGGTGGTGGGTGGGGGACGAATTTCTTCCTCGTCTGCTCCCCACTCGAGCCGGACATAGTTCGGCCAAGAGTCTCCTGACAAGGACAGAGACCTTAATGAGTTCAGCATGTCACCCAGGGGTGAGTGGTGAAAGATATCTGCGGCGGTGAACTCCATGACAAGTGCCCAATCTGATTCGATAGGCACGGACGCACGCGGTTTGGATCCTGCAGCCGGAGATGAGTCCGGGGGTCTGATAATGCCACTCTCACAGGAGGTGGGATTGGTGTTCGGCTCTGACGCCGATGAGTGTGAGGCCTCCGTGGCAGGGTCCATCCACCCGTCCTCGGAAGGCACGATCTGCTCCGGATTGATTCCCGACGCCAGCGCGGGTGCGATCTCCTGAATACTGTCTGACGATAGATCAAAGTTATGTCTGTCTTGACTGTTCGGCACACCTGTCATAGGCTCAAATCTGTCGAAGATCAAGTCTCCGCGGATGTCGGTGGTATAGTTTAAGCTTCCAAACCTAACCTGATGGCCAGGGGCGTAGCTGTTGGTCTGCTCCAGATGGCCAAGTGAGTTGGCCCGCAGTATGAAGCCACCGAATACGAAGATCTGTCCAGGAAGGAAAACCTCCCCTTGGACCGCATCGCTGAGGATGATTGAGGGAGCCATCAAGCCTTATCGCGACGGCACAGTGGAACTCTCAATGAAAGCACCAATGTCGGTGTCAAAACCGGCGGATCTCGGGTAGGGGGTCCCGAACTGTGCATCTAAGGCTAATGGTAACAGGAGGCAGGGGACACGATGTTTTACCCAGGTTCGGGCCCTCTCGATGGAGGTAATACCCTACTTCCTGCTTGATTGATCTTGATGATATGAGTATTACAAGAGTTGATCTACCACGAGATCGTAGAGGCTAAACCCTAGAAGCTAGCCTATCATTATGATTGTTGTTGTCCTACGGACTAAACCCTCCGGTTTATATAGACACCGGAGGGGGCTAGGGTTACACAGAGTCGGTTACAGAGAAGGAAATCTACATATCCGAATATGCAAGCTTGCCTTCCACGCAAAGGAGAGTCCCATCCGGACACGAGACGAAGTCTTCAATCTTGTATCTTCATAGTCCAACAGTCCGGCCAAAGTATATAGTCCGGCTGTCCGAGGACCCCTTAATCCAGGACTACCTTACCTACGACTGGAAAACTTTCAGATTATACAAAAACGGCCGCACAGGAGGATCCAAAAACTTGTAGGTATAACCTTAAAATATTATAATACTGTTGTTACAATTGCAATACATTTCACTCGAATATCATATCTTTCGAGCACTGACCCTCTATCAAGCGGGCACCCTCTAAGACATCCTCAAAATAATGCTGTGGTGTAGGATGGTCCTTGCCCTTGGGTGAAGTTTTCGCTGCAACATCGGTGGCCTTCATCTTTGCGTAGTATATCTTGACGCGGGCACAGGCCATCCGTGCACCTTCAATGCACATTGACCGCTTAACGGCGTTGATACGCGGCACCGCATCAGCAAGTCACTGCACCAAACCGAAATTCCAGAATTGGCTTGGTCGGCCATAGTCTGACCACGACGTCCTTCATGGCAGATCCAGATATCTTGTGGAGCTCGGCCCATTGGGTCATCTGTTTGTTCAGCAACAGCGGATGCTTTGGCATGCTAAATTGCAACCAGAAAAGCTTTTCCATTGCACATCCTTCTTGCACTTGGAAAACCTGCGTCTCATCGGAGACACTCTTCGACAAGTCCAAAAATGCGTCTAGAAAACTCCACACTTGATTAAGCGGGGCATAATTCGGATCGCCGAACTTAGCTTATAATTAAAAGGGCGCGATCTCCCTAGCTTGCCGGATCTCCTCCCGAGCCGCTCTAGACTCGGATCGTGCTTCTCTCGCCTCTCGTAAGGCCTTTTCGAGATCAGCTGTTCTGGCTTTATTATCCCTCTCGAGAAATTCGCAGCGGCTAGCGGCATCCTTCAACTCAAGCGCCATCATAGATATTCTCTCCTCGTATTGGCGTCGAGCAGCCTGTTCGGCCTTTAACTCGGCAGATGCCTTTTCGGCAACCTCATTACTCATCCTGGCCTGCTCCTTGGCCCGGGCAAGCTCATCCCGAAGGGTCTCAACTGTGGCGGCACTATCTGCAGTTATGCATATCTCAGTATACAATTCTCACCCGTCATGCTTATATTATAAAATGCTTGCATATACTGATTGCCCCAAAGACATACCTTGCGCCTCGTCGAGCCGCCTGTTATTAAGCGTGATGTCGTCATCCGCCACATCAAACTTCTACTGAAGATGTGCAACCTCTGTAGTTCGGGTGGTCGCCAGGGACGTAGCATCCTGTGTTCCGATTAATCAGATTATTTCCAGGGCATATCTTTTTTGATCCTCTGATCATCTCCCTTTGGAAGCCAATCAGAGTCTCAGGGGCTACTATTTATACACAGGCGCATTTTGCGTTTATAGCATAATTGAATGTATCATATTACGTACCTCGAAGCCTCTTAGCAGGCCCATGAAGGCTTCATTCGATCCGCTTTTCGCGGACAGAATCCTCTCAATCACCATACCCATCAAGGTACGATATTCCTTTGAGACGGGCGAATCTCGCAACATGCCCATCAGGGTATCCGGCGCTTCCGGATTCCTGGAAGCAGCTGTGGGAGTATGGACTCCCTTTGAAAGGGTACGTTTGCTTGACCCTAGAGTCGTCTCCGGCTGTAAACCGGATAGTCCAAGGCCTTTATTGTTGGTCCCCATAGGGGCCGCACACCCCGGACCCCGGGCAGCCGAAGTATCACTTTCAGGCCTGGTCTTCATTGTCCCTCGCATCACTTGTTGATCGGGAGAGATCCTCCACGACGACACCTCGGAGTCGTCTGCCCTATTGGGCGGAGAAGTTTGTGGAGGCGTATCACTTTCCATCATCTCCGGAATGGAAGAAGATCCCCCGAGGAGGAGGACTGTTGAGGAAGGTGTTGGGGAACGTAGTAATTTAAAAAAATCCTACATACACGGCTAAGCACCGCTACGATATGATCGAGGTGGATTATAGTGGAGAGGGGCACCGCACATGGCTAAAAGATCAATGATCAACTTGTGTGTCTCATGGGGTGCCCCTAAGGGAGTCCTGGATTAAGGGGTCCTCGGATAGCTGGACTATATACTTTGGTCGGACTGTTGGACTATGAATATACAAGATTGAAGACTTCGTCCCATGTCCGGATGGGACTCTCCTTTGCGTGGAAGGCAAGCTTGGATATTCGAATATGTAGATTTCCTTCTCTGTAACTGACTTTGTGTAACCCTAGCCCCCTCCGGTGTCTATATAAACCGGAGGGTTTAGTCCGCAGGGCATGAACAATCATAATCATAGGCTAGCTTCTAGGGTTTAGCCTCTACGATCTCGTGGTAGATCAACTATTGTAATACTCATATCATCAAGATCAATCAAGCAGGAAGTAGGGTATTACCTCCATCGAGAGGGCCCAAACCTGGGTAAAACATCATGTCCCCTGCCTCCTGTTACCATTAGCCTTAGACGCATAGTTCGGGACCCTACCCGAGATCCGCCGGTTTTGACACCGACATTGGTGCTTCCATTGATAGTTCCACTGTGCTGTCGCGATAAGGCTTGATGGCTCCCTCGATCATCTTCAACGATGCGGTCCAGGGGGAGGTTTTCCTTCCTGGACAGATCTTCGTATTCGATGGCTTCGTACTGCGGGCCAACTCGCTTGGCCATCTGGAGTAGATCAACAGCTACGCCCCTGACCATCAGGTTAGGTTTGGAAGCTTAAACTATACTACCGACATCCGCGAAGACTTGATCTTCGACGGATTTGAGCCAATGACAGGTGCGCCGAACAGTCACGACAGACATGACTTTGATCTGTCATCGGACAGTATTCGGGAGATCGCACCCGCGCTGGCACCGGGAATCAATCCGGAGCAGATCGGGCCTTCTAAGGACGGGTGGATGGACCCCGCCACGGAGGCCGCACACTCATCGGCGGTGGAGCCGAACACTGATCCCACCTCCTATGAGAGTAGCGTTATCGGACCCCCGGACTCGTCTCCGGCTGCAGGATCCGAATCGCGTGCGTCCGTGCCTATCGAATCAAATTGGGCACCCGTCATACAGTTCACCGCTGCGGATATCTTTCACCACTCACCCCTGGGTGACATGCTGAACTCATTAAGGTCTCCGTCATTGTCAGGAGACTCTTGGCCGAACTATGTCCGGCTCGAGTGGGGAGCGGAAGACGAAGAAATTCGTCCCCCACCCACCACCCACTTTATAGCCACTGTCGATGATTTAACCGACGTTCTTGACTTCGACTCCGAAGACATCGACGGCATGGACGATGATGCAGGAGAAGAACGGGAACCACCGCCTACAGGGCGCTGGACCGCCACCTCATCATATGATATTTATATGGTGGACACCCCTAAAGAAAACAATGGCGATGAGGCAACGAAAGATAACCCCTTGGGGAAGAAATCTAGACACCGGCGTCATCGACGCTGCACCAAGCCCCGCCACAGCAAAAACAGTGATACCGGCACAAGAGATAATAATCCGGATGGTGCTGAAGATGAAGACAATCCTGCCCAGCCAGGCTTTGAGATGGCCGAGCAAGAGGATGGGCAAGCTAGCCCTAAAAACAGGCAACTGATGGAGAATCAGAGGATGATAATTACATGCCTCTCTCCGAAGACGAAGTGAGCCTTGGCGATGAATAATTCATCGTGCTGGAGGATCCCGTCGAGCAGGAGCGCTTCAAACGCCGGCTTATAGCCACTGCAAAAAGCCTGAAGAAAAAGCAGCAACATCTACAAGCTGATCAAGATCTGCTAACTGACAGATGGACTGATGTCCTGGTCGCCGAGGATTATGGACTCGAGCGCCCTAGCAAAAGCTACCCAAAGCGCAGGCTGCTACCTCAACTTGAGGAGGAGGCCTTAAAGCCCACACTACCAGCGCATGATGCGGCTCACCGGCCGCCCCGCGGTCGCGACAAGACGGCGTACCAGCCTGAAGTCCAGACCGCACCCCGCCGCCAATCAAACGATAACACCAAGGCCCGGGGCTATACGAAGGACCTGCGAGAAGTATTGGAAAACAAAGAAGGACAATCAAGATCGATCTACGGATCACGGGGGCGCGCCACAAGATGTGATGATAACCGTCACGCCGGATACAATAATCTGAATTCCGGCCGGGCCGAATACAATAGACCGGACTCATTTGAACTACGCCAGGATGTAGCCCGACATAGAGGCGCCGCACACCCCCTATGCTTCACCAATGAAGTTATGGATCACGAATTCCCAAAAGGGTTTAAACCCGTAAATATTGAATCATACAATGGCACAACAGACCCCACGGTATGGATTGAAGACTTTCTTCTCCACATCCACATGGTCCACGGCGATGACTTACATGCCATAAAGTACCTACCACTTAAGCTCAAAGGACCGGCTAGGCATTGGCTTAATAGCCTGCCAACAAGCTCCATTGGCAGTTGGGAGGATCTGGAAGACGCATTCCTCGATAACTTCCAGGGCACTTACGTGCGACCACCGGATGCTGATGACTTAAGTCACATAACCCAACAGCCAGGAGAGTCAGCCAGGAAATTCTGGACCCGGTTCCAAACTAAAAAGAACCAAATTGTCGACTGTCCCGATGTCGAAGCCTTAGCGGCCTTCAAGCATAACATCCAAGACGAGTGGCTCACTCAATACCTTGGCCAAGAGAAGCCAAAGTCCATGGCAGCCCTCACAACACTCATGACCCCCTTCTGCGCGGGCGAGGACAGCTGGCTGGCTTGCAGCAATGTCACACCCAAAAACTCAAGCGATTCAGACGCCAGGGATAGCAACGGCAAGCCACGACGGAATAGACACAAACGTCGCAATAATGGCGACAATGCCGAAGACACAAAAGTCGATGCCGGATTCAGAGGCTTTAAATCTAGATAGCGAAAAAAGCCATTCAAGAAAAACGGTCCGGGCTCGTCCAGTTTGGACCGCATACTCGATCGCTCATGTCAAATTCACGGCACCCCTGATAAACCAGCCAACCACACCAACAGGGAATGTTGGGTGTTTAAACAGGCCGACAAGTTGAATGCCGAGAACAAGGAAAAGGGGCTTCATAGCGACGACGACGAGGAGCCCCGACCGCCGAACACGGGAGGACAGAAGAAATTCCCTCCCCAGGTGAAAACAGTGAATATGATACACGCAACCCATATCCCCAAGCAGGAACGGAAGCATGCACTAAGGGACGTCTACGCGATGGAGCCAGTCGCCCCAAAATTTTACCCATGGTCCTCTTGTCCGATCACTTTTGATCGGAGGGACCATCCTACCAGTATCTGTCATGGCGGTTCGGCCGCATTGGTCCTTGACCCCATCATCGACGGATTCCATCTCACTCGAGTCCTCATGGATGGCGGCAGCAGCCTGAACCTGCTCTTTCAGGACATAGTGCGCAAAATGGGCATTGACCCCTCAAGGATCAAGCCCACAAAAACCACTTTCAAGGGTGTCATACCCGGTGTACAGGCCTGTTGTACGGGCTCAATCACACTAGATGTGGTCTTTGGATCTCCGGACAATTTTTGGAGCGAGGAGTTAATCTTCGACATCGTCCCCTTCTGCAGTGGATATCATGCACTACTCGGACGAACCGCATTTGCCAAATTCAATGCGGTACCGCATTATGCATATCTCAAGCTCAAAATGTCGGGACCTCGCGGGGTTATTACTGTTAATGGAAACACAGAGCGCTCGCTTCGTATGGAGGAGCACACTGCGGCCCTAGCAGCGGAAGTGCAAAACAACCTTCTTAGGCAAACAGCCAATTCGACGATAAAGAACCCGGATACCGCCAAGCGAGTCTGGACTACTCCGCTACAGGATCGTCCGGCACGACTAGAGCTCGACTAGCAATTCAGCCTCCGCCCTAGTCCCAGCCAAGCGGCGACATTCGTGCCACGCGTACACAACTATGCACTTAAAATACCATGGGCATAGGCGGAGACACGGCCACGACGCAGTTCTCTATGTGGTTCAACCGCCCAGGACACGCGCACTTTGAAACCCCCTTTTTCTTTTAGGTCCCTATCTTCAGTAGGCTCTTCCAAAAAGACCGGCTACCGGACACATAGCTGGACGGACACACCAGGAGGACAAGAAGCTTTGGCATACGAGGGAATCCTCAGGTGGTCTCTGATAACGATCGTTATACCTATTTTTACATACCCGCATATAGCCCGCTCCTGGTCAGCATGTGTCAAACAGTCCTATCCTGCTTATTGCACTACTTGTACATGTATGCTTTGACATATCATTTGAATAACAAGGGAAAATAATATACAGTGTCAGCTTGCTATTAAGATTACTTGCCCCTTTTTCTTTATTGCTTATTTATTATACCCGTGCACTTCGGCATGACCAGTTTGCCAGGGGGCCTCAGTACCCCGTAACCTGGCAAGACAAGTCCGAACACTTTCCATAGTGCGGCACCCCAAACTTATAGCACTATATGCGTCAGCTCCGAATCATGTCTTGGGTCAATAGTTGGGTTTGCCCGGCTCCCTTGTTTTGGTACCTTACGTTCCGCTATATCGGCTAAGGTAGCGCAGGGAGAACTACTGCAATTGTGTCCCGGTTCTTCTGGATGAGCACCTCAGTAGAGAAAGCCGAAAACTGACTGTCATGATAAGGCGAGAGCCGGTCGCTGTTCGAGAGGTCTCAAATCCTTAAAGATTTTTTCTGCTTCAGGCGAGGAATCGGCCTCGTCCGATTTAGGCGTGTATAGCGCCCCGAGTCTGGCTTTCCGGATACTAGGGGCTTCGCCAAAATTTGAAATTGTAGACTTCTATGGCTAAGTGAGGGTGATAAAGCCGTATAGTTCGATTGCCTCGTTCGTGGCGCTGAACACCTCCTTAAAATACCAAAAACTTGGATAAAGAGTGTTCATATTTATCCCGAACACCCCGGTACTAGTTACATGGGGGCGGAAGCCGACGACTGGCCAACTCTCAAGATTTTTTAAACGGCCGCACAGAAGGTAATATTTTAAATTAACAAGCGCAACATAGCGGTCGTGGGGAAACGAGCACCTATGGGGTAGGGCCCCTTTTCGGTCCGGTAGGGAGCGGAGGGCGCACGAAGAGCAGATCGAGGTCGAGCACGCGAGGTATTTTACCCAGCTTCGGAGCTCTCCGGAGAGATAAAACTCCTACTGCTGCTTTGTGTTTGTATTTTGTTCTTGCTTGAGAGCGTGGGTATGCTGTAGTCTCGAATGAGTCGAACCCTTTCTACGTGCGCACGGGCCTCCTTTTTATAGTCTAAAGGGGTCACCGACAGGTGGCAATGCAGAGAGAGGGGTAAAAACGTAAAAACGGGGGTTGGTACAACCGCTATCAACAGTGCCCCTACCTAACTCTGACGGCAGGGGACAAGGGCATTTAATGCCCGTCCGGTCGTCCAAACAGTGCAGGAAGCGACCGTTAGGGGCGCCACCGATCGCCACGATGGCCTTCTCGTCATCTCCATCGCCACCTCGCACCGCTTGGCTGCACAGCTACCCGCCACGTACACCAGGAGCGATCCTGCGATGACACGTCGTCGGGTGAGCTGGAGCGTTGGCGTAGAGTGGTGGCTTCGCCGCGGCAAGCACCTTGCCGCGGTCGTTATCTTGTCGCACCCGCAAGCTTGCCGCTCGTCGGGTCTTGCCGGGACGCGCGGAGCGTCGCGGCAAGTTTTCTGAAGTGCCTTGGTTGGCCTTCCCGGCAAGCTCCTCTTGCCGGGGTCTTGTCCTTCCCGGCAAGCATCTCTTGCCGGGGCCTTGTCTTCTCGGTTAACACTTTGTTCTTGAATGGCAGTAATATGAATAGTGAAGGGTCTTGGGGGATGCCCGGCAAGCCTTGCCGCGGGACGCTGCGACTGCCCGTGCACAAGTTCGGGATACTAAGGTACCCCTACTTTAGTACACCGACAGGAGCCCCCGGGCTTGGGCCATACATGGTGCCGAGCGCTGTTGGGCCAGGCCCAAAACAGGGCACGGGCACGCGCGGCCTAGGTCCAAACCAAATCCACTCCATATCCACCGCGTCCTCCCGTAACGGCACGCGTCAATCGTGGCGTCGTGGGAGAGATCGTGGGCAATACTTAAATCCAGGAAATGCGTAACGTTCGCCTCCCCTGTTTATAAGCAGAGGAAACAGGGCCGTTCCCCCCACCTTCGCCACTTGCAGTTCCTTCCTCCGAAAGCTCCGCCACTCCCCTCCGCTTCCCAAGCTGAAAGAGAGCAGCGCTCCGCCGCCCGTCGCCGCCGTCGCCCTCAACACCTCCGCGCTCCTCCGCCGCTTCCGCCATGGCTCCGAAGACCGGCAAGACCACGAAGTCGGCCAAGGCGTGGCGGCTTGAGGCGCTGTGCAAGGAGCGAGTGCTCCCCCCCCCCCGAGCTCACCCCGAAGGCGCTGCGGGAGGAGTTCTACCTCTTCTGGTCGACGGAGACGCGGGCGCATCCGCGCACGCCGGTGCTCTCCGCCGAAGCTTCCAAATCGAAGCAGTGCCCAAAAGGGTACTATTTCTTTCCGGTGTTCTTCTATTGCGGGCTCTGCCCACCTTTTTCTGATTTCTTCTGCGACATCATGAATACCTACGGGTTTCATCTTCTTGATTTCACCCCCAACGCCGTTCTGACAATGGCGGTTTTCGCACACCTCTGCGAGAACTTCGTTGGCATCCACCCAAGTGTTGCTCTTTTTCGCCATTATTTCATCCCCCGAGCCGAGAAAGGAGAGCCATTGGCTGGCGGAATCGCCTGGACCTCACGAATCGGCATGAAGGAGGTGTATCTGGCGGGCGAGCTCCGCAGCAAGTGGGATGAGTGGAGGGCGGAGTGGTGCTGGGTCTGTGATGCCAATCCGCAGCCATTCACCAACTTGCGCCAGACTCGGGTAGTTCGCGGCGGCGACTGGAGCGCTCTGTCGCCGGACGACGCCAAGCTGAAGATTGCCACCACCCGAATCCTCCGGCTCAGGCTTGCCGGGCTCACAGCAGGGGCAGTTGGCGCGGATTTCCTTCGCCGTCGCATCGCCCCTCTGCAGAAGAGGGGGAGGCCCGCCTGGCAGTTTGGCGGCCCGGCGGATATCATGAGGCTGCGCCCAGGCCTCAATTTCAACTTCACAGTTCTGGAGCTTGACGGGATGCTGAAGGAGCTGTTCAAGCATGACGCCAACCATCCAGAGTGGTTCAGGCTGCCGCAGGGCGTCATCCCATTGTGCAACAACTCCCAGCGCGATCGCATCTGCGCAATGATGCCAGAGTGCGATTCGCACGGGATAATCCCAACTTGGATGGAGCCCGCTGACGACGTCGTGCAGCAATTCTTCGATGGCTTGATGGAGGTAGCAGTCAACACCGACGAAAAGAGGCTCCTCACCCGCGACACCACCAAGAACGAGATGCGCTACATCGCCACCAGGGCCGAAGAGGCGGCAGCAGCCGCCGCCGCAGGTGAGTTCGGCTTCACGTTGGAGGAGGCAGAGGCAGCCGAGGCGGCAAGCCTTGCCGACAGGGAGGACCTTGCCGGAGAGGTCGTTGGCGAGAGGGAGCCCAAGGCCGAAGCGAGCGAGCCCGCCGAGGGCACGAGCGGCCAGCCATCTTCGAGCAGCTTGCCGCAGGCGGAGCCCCCAGCGCAGCCCCAATTTCAACCACGAAGGCGCCTCCGTCGAGTTGGAGATACGGCAGGGGGGCAGGCAGGCCAGCAGCCGCAGCGCCGTGGGACACGCTCCACCGCGGCAAGTACCGTTGCCGCGGGAGGGTCCCAGGCTGAGCCGGCAACTGAGGCGGGGTCTTCCTGGGCCACCACGCCTGATCCTGCCGCAGCCCCCGGCAAACATCCAAGGGAGCCTACTCCTCCGCCTCGCCGCGCAGAAAGGGTACCGGACTTCGACCTCTCTGCGCTGAGCTCCGACGAGGAGGAAGCAGAGGAGGAAGACTAAGGCTTTCTCCTTGTTGTACTTGTTTTTCTTCGATCTTTGTTGTTGCTTGTCTTACATCTGATTTGCTTCTCTCTGAATCCCTGTTTCATTTCAGGACTCTGGCCGAGAGAGCGGCGAAGAGGGCCAAGGTCCCCGTGGTTGTCATCGAGGACGATCCTGCTGTGATGGCAGAAGACACGTCCGAGACCACCCTGATAGACCCGATCCCTTCTCCTCGCAGCAGCCCCCAGCACAGCCCCCAGCGTAAGTGTCTGGTTCACTTCCTATTGTGGGGCGCGCATGGGTGCTTTTCCTTTCACTGATATCTTGATCGTTGATTTATTTGTGTAGAAGCAGAACAGGCCCATCAAGAGCAAGCAGAAACCGCCCCGGAGGTGTTGTCTGCTTCGACTATGCCGCCAAGGGGCGATTCCCCGGCAAGGGAGCGCTCTCCGGCAAGGGAGGGGTCCCCGGCAAGGGGCGGATCCAGTGAGCCCCCAGTGGTGGAGCCCATGGTCACGGAGCCCAGCACAGGTAACCCTCCTTGTCGGAAATTTTTCCTTGGGTTCTTCTTCTGATTTTCTTTCTTCTTTTTTGGATATTTGCTTGACTTCTCCTTCCTCTCCCTATACTCAGATCCCCCTCATACAGACCCGATGGAGACCGAGGCCACCGGCGAGGAAGGCGCACGCGGCGATACTGAAGACGCCGCCGCTGACGAGGAAGAGGCCGGCGCTGATGAACCCGCCGACGAAGAAGCCGCCAAGGCTGCTGGCGCAGGCGCTGGCGAGGGGTCCGGCGATCGTACTGACAACCTGGAGGGCGCAGGAGCGCAAGGTACTGCACCGACCGCCGACCCCTCCGCCGCTGATGCAGCGCCAGGCTCCGAGGAGCCCCAGCCAGACGCATACTTGAAGGCCGGCGAGGGCGTATACATCAAGCTTCCTTGGGCGTCGAGCTCTAGGGCGCCGGTCGAAGGGGAGGAGTTTGACAGGGAAGTACTCGCCTCTGCCGGGCTGGCAGTGGTTGACACGCCCGGCAGCAGCAGTGGCGAGTCTGAGGAGGAGCAATTGCTCCGGAAGTTGGTGTCACTCTACCGCGCCCGGCAAGCGAAGCTTGAGTCCCGGGAAGCGCTTGTCGCACGGGCGGGAGTTGACATAGAAAAGCATGCGGAGGAGCTCAAGAGCCGCAACCAGGAAGCCCTCCGATCCATTGCGGAGGAGAGGGCGCAACTCGACGAGGCGAAGAAGGCATTCATCCTGGAGAAGGCTGAAGCCGAGGAGCAGCAGAGGCTCGCCGCCGAGGAGCTGTCCAGGCGGGAAGGTGAGCTGACACAGAAAAAGGTTAATCTGGACAGCCACGAGAAGGAGCTCGACGCACGGGAGCAGTCACTTGGTGGGGCGCTCAAGGAGGCAAAGGATGCTGCCGCGGCCGCTGAGGCCGCCAAGAAGGAGTTAGAGGAGAAAGTGGCGCAGCTGGAGGCGGATATGGGAAAGAAGAATGAAGAGGTTGCTGCACTCTAGCGCGAACGCGAGAAGGACGCACTTGCCCATGGCAATCTGCAAGTTCAACTTGCCGAGAAGGCCAAGGAACTGAACGCCGCCAAGGACTCAAGTGCTGATCTGGAGCTGAAGCTGGCCACCTTGACGGAGACGCTGGACGCCGCCAAGAGGCGAGAAGATGAACTGAAGAAAGAGGTCAAGGGAAACGAGGAGCTGCTGACGAGGGCCGCTGAGACTCAAAACACCTTCAGGGCTACAGTGGAGCTCTGGACGGAGGGCCTCGTCAACATCGCTGCAACCATCGACGAAGAGCTGGCGCAGCTGGACTTGGCGGGCTTCGGGTACTCCACCGACGAGAATCTCCAGCCCAGCGCCAAGCTTACTCTTTTCTTCAAGGGTGTGGCGACGGCCCTCCAGCATCTCCGGGAAAGGATCCCAAAGAAGCTGGCTGACGAATCGCGCGCAATCTGTGCCAAGGTCTTGGAGAAGGTGCTGGTGAAGATACTCTTCCGCAATCCGGGCCTCGACCTCACCCGCGTCCTCAAGAAGCTGCCGGCAGGTGCTGATCTTGAAGAGCTCAAAGCCATTGTCGCACCCATCATGGACAAAGTGAATGAAGTCAGGAGGATCGACGGTGAGCGCGTGGATTAGGCTACCTTTCTTCTTCCTTCCTTGCCGCTGTTATTTAAGTTATGAGAATAATTCAGTTAGTGCTGCAACAAGTTATTTTTGTAATATAACTTTATTCTGGGCAACGCTTGCTATGTTATTTCCTTTACTTGATTCCATCCCTTGTATGTTTTCACCCTACGCTTTTAGGGAACTTGCCGGTGCAAACACGCTTGCCGCGGGCGCTGAGTGCGGAACATCAGCAGCCCGCCGGCGGTGTTGCTTCCGGCAAGAAACCTTGTCGGGGCTAGTCGCAGCACACTTTCATTGTTGAGTGGACTCGAAACAAAGTAAGGGCGCAACTTAGCCACGAGTCGGTTTCTCCGCGCATAGGTTTTCCATACAAGGCACGATCATTCAAGGAATATAACTTAAAAATTTAAAAATGACGGTGCTCAAACTTTGGCAACTTAGCTCTTTCTGTCGTCTGTGTCCCGGCAAGGCTTATGCTTCTTTGAACGACGCTTGGTCCATACCCTTATCCTCTCCTTCTTACCGGGGGCAAGTTCTGCACAAAGTGCCAGTGTATACATGCTAAAAAGGCATGAAATTTGACAACATGTACTGAACATAAAATCTTTATTTATGCACGGGGTCTGCGCCCGGCTTTGTACAAAGGGTTACATGCAACAGCGGCAAAGCTTGTACAAAAGGTGGTTGCTGGAACGGGTCCCGACAACCGCGCCTTATGGGTAAAACTTGCGAAGATGCTCTATGTTCCAGGAGTTGCTCACCGGAAAGCCATCTTCGGTCTCAAGGCGGACAGCGCCGGGCCTAGTGACTCGCTTTACCCAATAAGGCCCTTCCCACTTCGGTGTCAACTTGTTGGAATTCTTGGCGGATTGAACGCGCCGAAGAACAAGGTCGCCTTCCTCGAAGCTTCTGGCGTTAACTTTGCGGATATGGTAGCGGCGCAAAGCTTGCTGGTAGCGAGCAGCTCGTACCGCAGCCTGAAGACGATCCTCCTCGAGGAGCAGCGCGTCATCTTGCCGCAGCTGCTCTTGCTCAAGCTCATCATAAGCGAGCACTCGAGGCGATCCATATACGAGTTCCGTGGGGAGAACTGCCTCTGCTCCGTAGACAAGAGCAAAAGGTGTCTGGCCAGTGGCTCGATTTGGCGTCGTCCCGATCGACCAAAGAACCACCGGCAGCTCCTCGATCCAATTTCTTCCGCACCTGTGCAGCCTGTTGAAAGTTCTGGTCTTGAGCCCGCGCAGCACTTCAGCGTTCGCCCTCTCCGCTTGACCGTTGCTTCTCGGGTGAGCAACAGAAGCGAAGCAGATCTTGGCGCCAAGATCTTGGACATACTGCATGAAGGTGCGGCTCGTGAATTGTGTGCCGTTGTCGGTGATGATCCTGTTAGGAACTCCGAAACGGCAAACAATTGACCTGAAGAACTTGACTGCTGACTGTGCTGTCACCTTCCTCACTGCCTCCACCTCCGGCCACTTCGTGAACTTGTCGATTGCGACGTACAAGAACTCGAAGCCCCCGACAGCTCGGGGGAAGGGGCCAAGGATGTCGAGCCCCCAGACCGAAAATGGCCAGGATAAAGGGATTGTTTGGAGAGCTTGAGCTGGTTGATGAATTTGTTTGGAGTGGAACTGGCATGCTTCACACTTGGTTACTTGTGCAGTTGCATCCTGGAGGGCTGACGGCCAAAAGAAGCCTTGCCGGAAGGCTTTGCCGGCAAGTGCTCTTGCGCCAATGTGGTGACCACATATGCCTCCGTGTATCTCCGCCAACAGCTCTTGTCCTTCTTCCCGGGAAATGCACTTCAATTTCACTCCATTGAATCTTTTTCTGTACAGTATGTCATCGACAAACTGATACATACTTGATTGCCGGGCTACTTTTTCTGCTTCTTCTTGCTCTTCGGGAAGTTCTCCTGTCTGAAGGAAATGGACTATTTGCTGTGCCCATGTCGGAGCTTGTGGCTCGACAACAAGGACTAAAGGCGCAAATGCTGCTGCGGGAACATCTGCTTCCACGGCAAAAATCTGTGATTCAGCCGGAGCATGACCTCCCCCGGCAAGCGTGTCGGGACACAACTTGTTGGGAGCATCTGCTTCAACGAAACAAACCCTAGGGCTTGTCGGAGCAGACTGCTCCTCAGCACTTTCTGTGTTGATCCTGGGGACCTTCTTGGCGGCGGCTTCGGGGAGCTCTGCCGGAAAGTGGTCGCCAGTAACCAACTTTCTCTTCTTGCTCTGTCCAGTTGATGGTGTTACAGATGGCTGAGTCAGCTTGAGCACAAAAATCCCTGGTTCCACAGGTAACTTGAGTGCGGCGCACTTTGACAGGCCGTCTGCAATGTCGTTCTGAGCTCTTGGAACATGTTCCATCTGCAGGCCGTCAAAATGCTCTTCCAGCTTCCTCACTTCATCGATGTAGGCCTCCATCAGCGGACTCTGATAATCTTTGTTGACTTGGCGGACGACAAGCTGTGAGTCACCCCTGACAATAAGTTTCTTGATCCCAAGTTCTGCCGCGATCCTGAGTCCGGCAAGCAAGCCTTCATACTCTGCAGTATTATTTGTTGCTTGCTCCTTGGGAAAGTGCATTTGGATCACGTACTTAAGGTGCTCTCCGGTGGGTGCGACAAGTAGCACGCCCGCACCGGCGCCTTGCAGCGAGAAGGCACCATCAAAGTACATGATCCATTCCTTGTTCGCTTCCTTGACGGGGATGCTCTTCTCCGAAGTTTCTTCATCAGGTATTGGCGTCCACTCTGCTATGAATTCTGCCAATGCTCGGCTCTGAATAGTTGAAGTACTTTCAAACTTGAGGCCAAAGCTTGACAGTTCCAGTGCCCACTCGACAATCCTGCCTGTTGCTTCTGGATTTTGCAATATCCTCTTCAATGGAAAGCGAGTGACAACTGTGATCTCGTGTGCTTGAAAATAATGGCGCAGCTTCCTCGAGGCCATGAGAAGGCCAAAAAGCAACTTCTGCACACCAGAGTACCTTGATCTAGCCCCCTGCAGAAGGGAACTGACAAAGTAAACTGGGCGCTGCACTATCTTCTTCTGTTTCTCTTCCGGCAACCGTACAGATCCATCCTTGCCGGGACCAGAGCTTGACGGAGAAGCCCCCTGCTTGTCGCTGGACTCGCTTGCCGCGGCCGCTGGCTCATCATCTGCCTCCCTCTCCGCTACTAACGCAGCACTGACCACTTGATTGGTTGCCGCTAGATACAACAGCAACTTCTCTTGTGGTTTAGGTGCGACAAGTACTGGAGTGGAGGATAGGTATCTCTTCAAGTCTTGTAGCGCAGCCTCCGCTTCCGGAGTCCATTTCATTGGACCTGCCTTTTTCAAAATTTTGAAAAATGGCAGGGCGCGCTCAGCAGACTTAGAGATGAACCTACTGAGAGCAGCAACACAGCCGGCAAGCCTTCGCACATCCTTGACGCGCTTCGGGACTTCAATCTGCTCGATGGCTTTGATCTTGTCGGGGTTGGCTTCAATCCCCCTCTGAGACACAAAGAACCCGAGAAGCTTGCCGGAAGGAACTCCAAACACGCACTTCTCAGGGTTCAACTTGAGATTGACCTTGCGCAGATTTGCAAAAGTCTCTTCCAGATCTTGAACCAAAGTTTCTCTGTCCTTGCTTTTGACCACTATGTCATCCATGTATGCTTCTACATTTCTGTGTAGCTGTGGCTCAAAAGCATGACTGACTACTCTTGCAAACGTTGAACCAGCATTCCTTAATCCGAAAGGCATTCGTACAAAGCAGTACGTGCCACATGGAGTAATGAATGCGGTTTTCTCTTCATCCTCTTCTGCCATGAAGATCTGGTGGTATCCTGAGTATGCATCAAGAAATGAAAGCAGATCACATCCTGCCGTGGAGTCGCCAATCTAGTCAATGCGCGGCAAGGGAAATGGATCTTTGGGACAAGCTTTATTAACATCCGTGAAGTCAATACAAAGCCTCCACTTCCCATTCGCCTTGCGCACGACTACTGGATTGGCTAACCATGTTGGATGGAGTACTCCTCGGACGAGGCCTGCTGCTTCCATTCGCCTTGATCTCTTCTGCGATGAACTCTTGGCGTTCCACCGCTTGCTTCCTGACTCTCTGCTTGACGGGCCGTGCGTGAGGACAGACGGCAAGGTGGTGCTCAATTACTTTCCTGGGAACACCAGGGATGTCAGATGGTTGCCATGCAAACACATCGACATTCGCCCGCAGGAAAGCAACGAGCGCGCTTTCCTATTTAGGGTCAAGCGTGGCACTGATGGTGAAGGTACCACCAGTGCCGTCCTCCCTGGCGGCCACTTTCTTGGTCTCTGGTGCAGCTGTCTTCGCCTTCTTGCACTTTCCGGTGGAGCTCGATGGTGCGTCCTCGACGGTAGCGCAGCACTCCGAAGAGGTGCGCTTGCCGGAGTGGGCATCAGAGCTACTCTTGCCGGACTTGGTCTTCTTCTTCTTCCCCCCGGGAGCTTCAGCGGCAAGTGGTTTGCGCTCTGCTGCGGCTGCTGCTTCCCGGTAGATCTTGTCGGTACAGATAAGTGCATCCTTCTTGTCGCCTTGGACAGAAATGACACTTATCGGACCAGGCATCTTGAGCACATTGTAGGCATAGTGAGAGGCTGCCATGAACTTGGCAAGCGCCGGACGGCCGAGTATCCCATTGTAGGGCAATGGGAAATCAGCAACGTCAAATGTGACTCTCTCTGTCCTGAAATTCAGCTCGCTGCCAAACGTCACTGGCAGTGTGATCTTCCCCTTCGGCTTGCTCCTTCCCGGGTTGATTCCTTGAAAGGTACCAGTTTCTTCGAGCTCGCTGTCGGGGATCTAGAGCTTGTTGAGCACCGCGGAAGAGATCAGATTTAGGCCGGCCCCGCCGTCAACCAACATCTTTGTGACCTTGAGGTTGCGGATAGTTGGCGAAACCAACATCGGCAAGCACCCGACCGCAGTGATGCGATCAGGGTGATCCTCAACATCAAAGACGATGGGCGTGCTGGACCACTTCAGGGGTTTGCGCGACTCGACAGACGGTTCTGCTGCATTCACCTCCCGCACCCACTGTTTGAGTTGACGGTGCGAGGTGTGCAGAGAAGCACCGCCGTCAACGCACAAAACCTCCGTCGCCTTCTGAAACTCTTGTTCATCGGTCTCATCCTCATCCATCTCATCTTCTTCATCTTCGTCCTCGTCCTTGTCGCGGCCGCGGGGAGGCCTGTCTCCTTGCCGCTGCTTGGCCTTGCCGCGGCGCCCTCCCCGGGCGGGACGCTTCTTGCCGGATCCTCCGCCACCTTCCTGGGCCTTCTCCTTGTCGCGGCGCTCATACTCAGCTTTCTGTAGCTCTGCCATCTGCTCAACCTTCTTGCAAGCTTGGAGGTCATGGCCCTTGGTGCGATGGATCTTGCAGTACTGCTTGCCGGAGCCGTCCTGCTTGTCGGTGGCCACCACAGCCTCGCCGGAGTCGCCAGCCTTGGCCTTGTCGGCACCGCCTCCGTTGCCGGACTGCTCAACAACTAGCACATCCTTAGCCTTTCTCTTTCTGTTATTCCTCCTCCGGTTCTTCTTTGCCGGAGGGGCGTCCTCACTGTCAGATCCTTCTGCTCCTATGTTCTCTCCGGGGAGTTTCCTCCCCTCTTCAGCACGTGCACACTTGTCGGCCAGAGCATAAAGCTCGCTGACATCTCTGATTTTGCACATCGCCATCTCCTCCCTCATCCTGCGGTTACGCATGTTCTGATGGAACGCGCTGATAACCGCGGCAGGGTGGACATCTGGGATGTTGCGCTGCACCTGGCTGAATCTCTGTATGTACTTGCGCAGGGGTTCTCCTTCTTTCTGGGCGAGCAGATGAAGATCGCTCTCCTGGCCATGGGGTTTGTGGCCGCCTGTGAAGGCGCCGACAAACTGATGGCACAGGTCCGCCCACGAAGAGATGGAGTTGTCCGGCAAGTGCATGAGCCAAGATCTGACGTTGGGCTTGAGCACCAGCGGGAAGTAGTTGGCGAGGATCTTATCGTCGCGCCCCCCGGCAGCCTGCACCGCTATGGTGTAGATGCTAAGGAACTCTGACGGATGTATCCTGCCATCATACTTCTCGGGCACGTATGGCTTGAAGTTCTTGGTGCTGGGCCACTGGACTTGCCGCAGCTCACGAGTGAACGCAGGGCAACCTACCGCGTACGGTAAATCGCCTGGTTCCCCTGGCGCGCCAAAGATGTCGTGGGGAAACGAGCACCTATGGGGCAGGGCCCCTTTTCGGTCCGGCAGGGAGCGGAGGGCGCACGAAGAGCAGATCGAGGTCGAGCACGCTAGGGATTTTACCCAGCTTCGGAGCTCTCCGGAGAGATAAAACTCCTACTGCTGCTTTGTGTTTGTATTTTGTTCTTGCTTAAGAGCGTGGGTATGTTGTAGTCTCGAATGAGTCGAACCCTTTCTACGTGCGCACGGGCCTCTTTTTTATAGTCTAAAGGGGTCACCGACAGGTGGCAACGCAGAGAGAGGGGTAAAAACGTAAAAACGGGGGTTGGTACAACCGCTATCAACAGTGCCCCTACCTAACTCTAACGGCAGGGGACAAGGGCATTTAATGCCCGTCCGATCGTCCAAACAGTGCAGGAAGCGACCGTTAGGGGCGCCACCGATCGCCACGATGGCCTTCTCGTCATCTCCATCGCCACCTCGCACCGCTTGGCTGCACAGCTACCCGCCACGTACACTAGGAGCGATCCTATGGCGACACGTCGTCGGGTGAGCTGGAGCATGGGCGCAGAGTGGTGGCTTCGCCGCGGCAAGCACCTTGCCGCGGTCATTATCTTGTCGCACCCGCAAGCTTGCCGCTCGTCGGGTCTTGCCGGGACGCGCGGAGCGTCGCGGCAAGTTTTCTGAAGTGCCTTGGTTGGCCTTCCCAGCAAGCTCCTCTTGCCGGGGTCTTGTCCTTCCCGGCAAGCTTCTCTTGCCGGGGCCTTGTCTTCTCGGTTAACACTTTGTTCTTGAATGGCAGTAATATGAATAGTGAAGGGTCTTGGCGGATGCCGGGCAAGCCTTGCCGCGGGACGCTGCGACTGCCCGTGCACAAGTTCGGGGTACTAAGGTACCCCTACTTTAGTACACCGACAATAGCGCAAATGAACTAGTTTTCATAATACAGGATGACATGATTACATTCATTCAAATATCACATCCTTCGTACATTCATCCGCCACAAGCCGGGCACCCTTAATGACATGGTCATAGTACTGTTCGGGGTGGCGATGTTCTTTGCCCTTCGGCGGCCCCTCCGTCACTAGCTTCTCGGCGTCCATCTTCCCCCAGTGCACCTTTGCACGGGCCAAAGCCCTGTGTGCACCCTCAATACAAACGGACCGCTTAATGACTTCAAGCCGCAGACAGGCATTCACCATCCACTTGATAAAGCCGAAGTAGCTGTCGGGTAGGGGCTCGCCAGGCCACAGCCGGACTATGAAGTCCTTCACGGCCAGTTTGGCCGCCTTGTGGAGTTCGACCAATTGCTTTAGCTGGTCGCTCAAGGACATCGGGTGTTCGGCCCCAATATACTGGGACCAAAACAGCTTCTCCGTCGAGATTCCCTCCTCAGCCCGGTAGAATTTGGCGGCATCAGAGATGCTGCACGGCAGATCTGCAAATGCTCCTAGAGAGCTCCGAATTCGGGTAAGTAAAAGGAAAGTCTCCTTCACATGCTTGCTTTGCATAATGAAAGACTTACCCGCAGTTATCTTCTTGGCCGCCTCAATTTCCTGGAGAGCCTTCTGGGCTTCGGCCTTAGCGTCTAGTGCGCTCTGACGGGCCTTCGCAAGCTCCGACTCTCGCATCTCGGAGTCACGCTCCAAGGACTCGAATTTTTTGACGAAGTCCCGGAGCTCTTGTTGGACCTCATCAACTCGCGCCTCTTGTTTTTCACGCTCAATGCGCTCCTCAGCCGCTTTGTTTTTGGCCTTGGACAGCGCCTTCTTAAGGGCCGCCACCTCGGTCGTGGCCCCTAGCAAAATTTATCATGCTTTTATCAGCATCCAGGATTTTTTCCTTGTATAACATTCAGACGGGGTATTGCTCACCTTTGTTTTCCTCGAGCTGCCTCTTCACGAGGCCGAGCTCTTCTTCGACCCGTCCAAGGCTCTGCCTCAGTCCGGAGACCTTCGCAGTGGCGGGGGCGGCCAGCAGCGACGCCTGATTATTCACATAGACATAATATGATTAGACTCATGGAAATAATATTTGATCCTCTGTTCGGCTTCTCTTGCCGAACACCAAACAGAGGATCAGGGGCTACTTTCTACACCGTGATACTTTCTCATAATTTAAATTACGTACCTCAAAGCCTGTCAGGAGGCTGGCGCAGGCCTCGGTCAATCCGCTCTTGGCAGACTGAACCTTCGCAATCACCGTACTCACAAGAGTATGGTGTCCTTCACAAGGGGAAGCGCTCTGAAGCGCTTCCACCAGGTTAACCGATGCCTCTGGATGGACAGAGGTCATCGGCACAGACGGCCCGCCCCCCTTGGCGGGTGACTGCCCACCTGAGTCCAGAACCACTGGAGGTTTCAGTGTAGTATCCGGCTGGGGGCCAAGCCTGCTGTGGCCCCCCTCATCCGAATCCATGGGGATCTTTCCCCCCATGAGCCTACCATCAGGAGTCTCGCCTTGAGGCGTCTCTAGGGCTACCTCCTCCTGGCCCGGCATCCTCTGAGATAACACCTCGGTGTCATCCGTGGGCCGGGGAGTGGAAGCCGTCGGGAGCGAATAGCTATTCATCTCCGACGAGCTCAAGGACCCATGCGAGGAGGGCAAGTCGATATGGGCTTTGGGCGGACTGCACAAACAAATCTTGACATAATAAGAAGCCATGAAGCTAAAATATGTAAGAAGTATCCTGGCATACGAATACTTATGACTTCGCCAGGGGCTTGGCCCTGGGTAGCCACTCCTCCTCACTATAGGCGGCGGTCGTGGAGTGGTCCAGAGGGAGGGTCCGTCCCTTCTTGGACCCTTCGGCCTCCCCGGAAGGGGTGGCCTTCCTCTTCTTCTCCCCCTTGTTTTGGGGAAGAGGGTTTTCCTCCTCCTCCTTGTTGTCGTTGGAGAAGTGTGCTCCGGTGTCTTCGGACGATGAGTCCGGCACCATGTTGCGCCGGGAACTTCTTCTGGTCCCCGTGGCCTTCTTCTTGTCCTTCTTCTCCGGCACCTCATAGGGTGCCAGAACCAGCATCTCCGTCAGGAGTTCGTCTGCTGGGTCCTCATGCAATGGAGCCGGACAGTCGATTCGCTCCACCGTCGCCACATATTCCTGTTAAATCACCATAGTGGCCTAAGTTTCTCCCACGAATACACTGAGGAAAGGCACATATTGCAAAATGTAGAATGCTTACCGCATTGGCCTAGCGCCTGGCGCTGAGTCCGCGGTCCTCAGAGGTGGGAGGAGGGACTTCGCTGGACTTGAACAACACCTTCCAGACGTCTTTGTGCGTCGTGTCAAAGAGCTCTTGCAGTGTCTGGTGCTGGGCCGCGTCGAACTCCCACAGGTTGAATGCCCATCTTTAACACGGGAGAATCCGGCGAAATAGCATGACCTGGACCAAATTGACAAGCTTGATATTCTTGGTTATCATATTCTTGACGCACTACTGGAGTCCGGTCAGCTCCGCGGATGCGCCCCATGCTAGGCCCTTCCTCTTCCAGGAAGTGAGCCACACAGGGATGCCGGATCGGAATTCGGGGGCCGCCACCCAGTTGGCGTTGCGCGGCTCGGTGATGAAGAACCACCCCGATTGTCACCCCTTCACGGTCTCTACAAAGGAGCCTTCGAGCCAGGTGACGCTGGGCATCTTGCCCACAATGGCGCCGCGCCACACTCCGCCTGCTGGCCGACCACTATCTTCGGCTTCACGTTGAAGATCTTTAGCCATAGGTCGAAGTGGGGCCTGATGCAGAGAAAAGCCTCGCGTACGACGATAAATGCCGAGATGTTGAGGATGAAGTTAGGGGCTAGATCATGAAAATCCAGCCCGTAATAGAACAAGAGCCCGCGGACAAATGGGTGGAGGGGGAATCCCAGTCCGCGGACGAAGTGGGCGAGGAACACGACCCTCTCGTGGGGTCCTGGAGTCGGAATGATCTGCCTTGCGTCCGGGAGCCGGTGCGCAATATCCGCGGCCAAGTATCCGGCTGCCCAGAGCTTCGTAATGTCCTCCTCCTTGACGGAGGAGGCCACCCACTTGCCTCCCGCTCCAGACATGTTTAGCTGTGCGGAGAAGGTGAGAACTAGGGCGCTGGAGCTCGAGCGTGCGAGAATGGATGAGCAAGGAAGGAAGTAGGCGTGGGTGAAAGAGGAGAATCCTTATCTCTTTATAAGGGCGGTAGAAGTTGTGCGCCTCCCCACTTGCCCGTTAAGATCATTTATTTCCCAAGCGCCATGATTGATGGCGCGGTTGGGTTACCCATACCCACTATTGATGAGAATCCCATGATAAGGGGACACGATCTCTACTTCGACAAGACGTGTCAAGGAAACCGCCTCGCATTACGTGCAGAGGCTAGTTGTGAAAACGGTTCGAATAATGACCAAGCCATGGTGTGACGTCACGCTATAAAAAGCTGTCAGCAGATTAGATTTGTGGAAAATTATACTCTCTACGGTGGTATGTGGAATTTGTTTTGCAGATCCGGACACGATCTTTGTGTCTTGAATCTTCTATGGAGTATTCGGAGAAGGAACCCGCCTTGCAATGCAGAAGACAATTTGCGCGCCGGACTCATCGTCATTGAAGCCTGGTTTAGGGGCTACCGAGGGAGCCCTGGATTAAGGGGTCCTCGGACAGCCAGACTATATACTTTGGCCGGACTGTTGGACTATGAAGATACAAGATTGAAGACTTTGTCCCATGTCCGGATGGGACTCTCCTTTGCGTGGAAGGCAAGCTTGGATATTCGGATATGTAGATTTCCTTCTCTGTAACCGACTCTGTGTAACCCTAGCCCCCTCCGGTGTCTATATAAACCAGAGGGTTTAGTCCGCATGACATGAACAATCATAATCATAGGCTAGCTTCTAGGGTTTAGCCTCTACGATCTCGTGGTAGATCAACTCTTGTAATACTCATATCATCAGGATCAATCAAGCAGGAAGTAGGGTATTACCTCCATCGAGAGGGCCCGAACTTGGGTAAAACATCGTGTCCCCTACCTCCGGTTGCCATTAGCCTTAGACGCACAGTTCGGGACCCCCTACCTGAGATCCGCTGGTTGTGACACCGACACCCCCCTCCCCCGTATATAAAGGGGGGAGGAGGAGAGGGTCGGCCAAGGAGGAGGCGCGCCCAAGGGGGGCAATCCTACTCCAAGTAGGTTTGCCCCGCCCCCTTTCCTATTCCAAGAAGGAGAAGGGGGAAGGAGAAGGTGGAGTGAAGGAAGGAGAGGGGGCTGCCACCCCTTCCCCTTGTCCATTTTGTATTGGGGCAAGGGGGGCCACACGCCACCTCCTAGCTGCCCCCTCTCTTCTCCACTAAGGCCCATGAGGCCCAATAGCTTCACGGGGGGGCTTCCGGTAACCCCCGGTACTCCGGTTATATCCGAAACTTCTCCGAAACACTTCCGATGTCCGAATATAGTCATCCAATATATCAATCTTCATGTCTCGACCATTTCGAGACTCCTCGCCATGTCCGTGATCATATCCAGGACGCTGAACTACCTTCGGTACATCAAAACACATAAACTCATAATACCGATCGTCACCGAACGTTAAGCGTGCGGACCCTACGGGTTCGAGAACTATGTAGACATGACCGAGACACGTCTCCAGTCAGTAACCAAAAGCGGAACTTGGATGCTCATATTGGCTCCCACATATTCTACGAAGATCTTTATCGGTCAAACCGCATAACAACATACGTTGTTCCCTTTATCATCGGTATGTTACTTGCCCGAGATTCGATCGTCGGTATCTCAATACCTAGTTCAATATCATTACCGGCAAGTCTCTTTACTCGTTCCGCAATGCATCATCCTGCAACTAGCTCATTAGTTACATTGCTTGCAAGGCTTATATTGATGTGCATTACCGAGAGGGCCCAGAGATACCTCTCCGACAAGCGGAGTGACAGATCCCAATCTTGATCTATGCCAACTCAACAAGTACCATCGGAGACACCTTTAGAGCACCTTTATAATCACCTAGTTACGTTGTGACGTTTGGTAGCACACAAAGTGTTCCTTCGGTAATCGGTAGTCGCATAATCTCATAGTCATAGGAACATGTATAAGTCGTGAAGAAAGCAATAGCAACATACTAAAACGATCAACTGCTAAGCTAACGGAATGGGTCAAGTCAATCACATCTTTCTCTAATGATGTGATCCCGTTAATCAAATGACAACTCATGTCTATGGCTAGGAAACTTAACCATCTTTGATTCAACGAGCTAGTGTAGTAGAGGCATACTAGTGACACTCTGTTTGTCTATGTATTCACACATGTACTAAGTTTTCGGTTAATACAATTCTAGCATGAATAATAAACATTTATAATGATATAAGGAAATATAAATAACAACTTGATTATTGCCTCTAGGGCATATTTCCTTCAGTCTCCCACTTGCACTGGAGTCAATAATCTAGATTACACAGTAATGATTCTAACACCCATGGAGTCTTTGTGTTGATCATGTTTTGCTCGTGAGAGAGGCTTAGTCAACGGGTCTGCAACATTCAGATCTGTATGTATCTTACAAATCTCTATGTCTCCCTCCTTTACTAGATCGCGGATGGAAATGAAGCATCTCTTAATGTGCTCGGTTCTCTTGTGAAATCTGGATTCCTTTGCCAAGGCAATTGCACCAGTATTGTCACAAAAGATTTTCATTGGACCCGATGCACTAGGTATGACACCTAGATCGGATATGAACTCCTTCATCCAGACTCCTTCGTTTGCTGCTTCCAAAGCAGCTATGTACTCCGCTTCACATGTAGATGCCGCCACTACGCTTTGCTTTGAACTGCACCAACTGACAGCTCCACCATTCAATATAAATACGTATCCGGTTTGTGACTTAGAGTCATCCTGATCTTTGCCAAAGCTTGCATCGACGTAACCATTTACGACGAGCTCTTTGTCATTTCCATAAACGAGAAACATATCCTTAGTCCTTTTCAGGTATTTCAGGATGTTCTTGACCGATGTCCAGTGATCCACTCCTGTATTACTTTGGTACCTCCCTGCTAAACATACAGCAAGGCACACATCAGGTCTGGTACACAGCATTGCATACATGATAGAGCCTATGGCTGAAGCATAGGGAACAATTTTCATTTTATCTCTATCTTCTGCAGTGGTCGGGCATTGAGTCTGACTCAACTTCACACCTTGTAACATAGGCAAGAACCCTTTCTTTGCTTGATCCATTTTGAACTTCTTCAAAACTTTATCAAGGTATATGCTTTGTGAAAGTCCAATTAAGCGTCTTGATCTATCTCTATAGATCTTGATGCCCACTATATAAGCAGCTTCACCGAGGTCTTTCATTGAAAAACTCTTATTCAAGTATCCTTTTATGCTATCCAGAAATAATATATTATTTCCAATCAATAATATGTCATCCACATATAATATTAGAAATGCTACAGAGCTCCCACTCACTTTCTATTAAATACAGGCTTCTCCAAAAGTCTGTATAAAACTATATGCTTTGATCACACTATCGAAACGTTTATTCCAACTCCGAGATGCTTGCACCAGTCCATAGATGGATCCCTGGAGCTTGCACACTTTGTTAGCATCCTTTGGATCGATAAAACCTTCAGGTTCCATCATATACAACTCTTCTTCCGGAAATCCATTCAGGAATGCAGTCTTTACATCCATTTGCCAAATTTCATAATCATAAAATGCGGCAATTGCTAACATGATTCGGACGGACTTAAGCATCGCTACGGGTGAGAAAGTCTCATCATAGTCAACTCCTTGAACTTGTCAAAAACCTTTCACAACAAGTCGAGCTTTGTAGACAGTAATATTACCGTCAGCGTCTGTCTTCTTCTTGAAGATCCGTTTATTCTCGGTGGCTTGCCGATCATCGGGCAAGTCAACCAAAGTCCACACTTTGTTCTCATACATGGATCCCATCTCAGATTTCATGGCCTCAAGCCATTTCGTGGAATCTGGGCTCATCATCGCTTCCTCATAGTTCATAGGTTCGTCATGGTCAAGTAACATGACCTCCAGAATAGGATTACCGTACCACTCTAGTGTGAATCTTACTCTTGTTGACCTACGAGGTTCGGTAGTAACTTGATCTGAAGTCACATGATCATCATCATTATCTTCTTCACTAATTGGTGTAGGAGTCACAGGAACAGATTTCTATGATGAACTACTTTCCAATACGGGAGTAGGTACAGTTACCTCATCAAGTTCTACTTTCCTCCCACTCACTTCTTTCGAGAGAAACTCCTTCTCTAAAAAGGATCCATTCTTAGCAAAGAATATCTTGCCTTCGGATCTGTGATAGAAGGTGTACCCAACAGTCTCCTTTGGTATCCTATGAAGACACATTTCTCCGATTTGGGTTCGAGCTTATCAGGTTGAAGCTTTTTCACATAAGATCGCAGCCCCAAACTTTAAGAAACGACAACTTAGGTTTGCCAAACCACAGTTCATAAGGCGTCATCTCAACGGATTTAGATGGTGCCCTATTTAATGTGAATGCAGCCGTCTCTAAAGCATAACCCCAAAATGTTAGCGGTAAATCAGTAAGAGACATCATAGATCGCACCATATCTAGTAAAGTACGATTACGATGTTCGGACACACCATTACGTTGTGGTGTTCCGGGTGGCGTGAGTTGTGAAACTATTCCGCATTGTTTAAAATGAAGACCAAACTCGTAACTCAAATATTCTCCTCCACGATCAGATCGTAGAAACTTTATTTTCTTGTTACGATGATTTTCCACTTCACTCTGAAATTCTTTGAACTTTTCAAATGTTCCAGACTTATGTTTCATTAAGTAGATATACCCATATCTGCTCAAATCATCTATGAAGGTGAGAAAATAATGATACCCACCACGAGCTTCAACATTCAGCGGACCACATACATCAGTATGTATGATTTCCAACAAATCTGTTGCTCGCTCCATTGTTCCAGAGAACGGCGTTTTAGTCATCTTGCCCATGAGGCATGGTTCGCAAGTACCAAGTGATTCATAATCAAGTGATTCCATAAGTCCATCAGAATGGAGTATCTTCATGCGCTTTACACCAATATGACCTAAACGGCAGTGCCACAAATAAGTTGCACTATGATTATCAACTCTGCATCTTTTGGCTTCAACATTATGAATATGTGTATCACTACTATCGAAATTCAGTAAAAATAGACCACTCTTCAAGTGTGCATGACCATAAAAGATATTACTCATATAAATAGAACAACCATTATTCTCCAATTTAAATGAATAACCGTCTTGCATCAAACAATATCCAGATATAATGTTCATGCTTAACGCTGGCACCAAATAACAATTATTCAGGTCTAATACTAATCTCGAAGGTAGATGTATAGGTAGCGTGCCGACCGCGATCACATCGACTTTGGAACCATTTCCCACGCGCATCGCCACCTCGTCCTTAGCCAATCTTCGCTTAATCCGTAGTCCCTGTTTCGAGTTGCAAATATTAGCAACAAAACCAGTATCAAATACCCAGGTGCTACTGCGGGCATTAGTAAGGTACACATCAATAACATGTATATCACATATACCTTTGTGAAGGAAATATGCCCTAGAGGCAATAATAAAGTTATTATTTATTTCCTCATATCATGATAATTGTTTATTATTCATGCTAGAGTTGTATTAACCGGAAACATGATACATGTGTGAATACATAGACAAACATATAGTCACTAGTATGCCTCTACTTGACTAGCTCATTAATCAAAGATGGTTATGTTTCCTGACCATACACATGTGTTGTCATTTGATTAATGGGATCACATCATTAGGAGAATGATGTGATTGACATGACCCATCCCGTTAGCTTAGCACTTGATCGTTTAGTATTCTGCTATTGCTTTCTTCATGACTTATACATGTTCCTGTAACTATGAGAATTATGCAACTCCCGTTTACCGGAGGAACACTTTGGATACTACCAAACGTCACAACGTAACTGGGTAATTATAAAGGAGTACTACAGGTGTCTTCGAAGGTACATGTTGAGTTGGCGTATTTCGAGATTAGGTTTTGTCACTCCGATTGTCGGAGAGGTATCTTTGGGCCCTCTCGGTAATACTCATCACTTAAGCCTTGCAAGCATTATAACTAATGAGTTAGTTATGAGATGACGTATTACAGAACGAGTAAAGAGACTTGCCGGTAACGAGATTGAACTAGGTATTGGATACCGACGATCAAATCTCGGGCAAGTAACATACCGGTGACAAAGGGAACAACGTATGTTGTTATGCGGTTTGACCGATAAAGATCTTCGTAGAATATGTAGGAACCAATATGGGCATCCAGGTCCCGCTATTGGTTATTGACCGAGAATGGTTTTAGGTCATGTCTACATAGTTCTCGAACCCGTAGGGTCCGCACACTTAACGTTTTGATGACAGTTTTATTATGAGTTTATAAGTTTTGATGTACCGAAGTTTGTTCGGAGTCCCGGATGTGATCACGGACATGACGAGGAGTCTCGAAATGGTTGAGACATAAAGATTGATATATTGGAAGCCTATGTTTGGACATCGGAATGGTTCCGGGTGAAATCGGCATTTTACCGGAGTACCGGGAGGTTACCGGAACCCCCCGGGGGGTTAATGGGCCTACATGGGCCAAGAGGGAGAAGAGGGAAGGAGCCAGGAGGGGGCCGCGCGCCCCTCCCCCTCCTAGTCCGAATAGGACAAGGGAAGGGGGGCGGCACCCCCCCCCCTTTCCTTCCCCTCTTCCTCCTCTTTCCCCCCTTCTCCTAATCCTACTAGGAAAGAGGGAGTCCTACTCCCGGTGGGAGTAGGACTCCCCCCTTGGCGCGCCCTCTAGGCCGGCCGCCTCCTCCCCCCTGGATCCTTTATATACGGGGGCGGGGGGCACCCCAAAGACACACAAGTTGATCTACGGATCGTTCCTTAGCCGTGTGCGGTGCCCCCTTCCACCATATTCCACCTCGGTCATATCGTCGCGGAGTTTAGGCGAAGCCTTGCGCCAGTAGAACATCATCATCGTCACCACGCCGTCGTGCTGATGGAACTCATCTCCGGAGCCTTTGCTGGATCGGAGGGCCGGAGATCGTCATCGAGCTGAACGTGTGCTGAACTCGGAGGCCCCGTACGTTCGGTGCTTGGATCGGTCGGATCGTGAAGACGTACGACTACATCAACCGCGTTGTGCTAACTCTTTCGCTTACGGTCTACGAGGGTACGTGGACGAACACTCTCCCCTCTCGTTGCTATATCATCACCATGATCTTGCGTGTGCGTAGGAAATTTTTTGAAATTACTATGTTCCCCAACAGTGGTATCAGAGCCAGGTTTTATGCGTTGATGTTATATGCACGAGTAGAACACAAGTGAGTTGTGGGCGATACAAGTCATACTGCTTACCAGCATCTCATACTTTGGTTCGGCGGTATTGTGAGATGAAGCGGCCCGGACCGACATTACGCGTACGCTTACGCGAGACTGGTTTCACCGTTACGAGCACTCGTGCTTAAAGGTGACTGGCGGGTGTCTGTCTCTCTCACTTTAGCTGAATCGAGTGTGGCTACGCCCGGTCCTTGCGAAGGTTAAAACAGCACTAACTTGACGAACTATCATTGTGGTTTTTGATGCGTAGGTAAGAACGGTTCTTGCTAAGCCCGTAGCAGCTACGTAAAATTTGCAACAACAAAGTAGAGGACGTCTAACTTGTTTTTGCAGGGCATGTTGTAATGTGATATGGTCAAGACGTGATGCTATATTTTATTGTATGAGATGATCATGTTTTGTAACCGAAGTTATCGGCAACTCGCAGGAGCCATATGGTTGTCGCTTTATTGTATGAAATGCAAACGCCCTGTAATTGCTTTACTTTATCACTAAGCGGTAGCAATAGTCGTAGAAGCAATAGATGGCGTAACGACAATGATGCTATGATGGAGATCAAGGTGTCGCGCCGGTGACGATGGTGATCATGACGGTGCTTCGAAGATGGAGATCACAAGCACAAGATGATGATGGCCATATCATATCACTTATATTGATTGCATGTGATGTTTATCCTTTATGCATCTTATCTTTCTTTGATTGACGGTAGCATTTTAAGATGATCTCTCACTAAATTATCAAGAAGTGTTCTCCCTGAGTATGCACCGTTGCGAAAGTTCTTCGTGCTGAGACACCACGTGATGATCGGGTGTGATAGGCTCTACGTTCAAATACAACGGGTGCAAAACAGTTGCACACGCGGAATACTCAGGTTATACTTGACGAGCCTAGCATATACAGATATGGCCTAGGAACACGGAGACCGAAAGGTCGAGCGTGAATCATATAGTAGATATGATCAACATAGAGATGTTCACCATTGAAACTACTCCATCTCACGTGATGATCGGACATGGTTTAGTTGATTTGGATCACGTGATCACTTAGATAACTAGAGAGATGTCTGCCTAAGTGGGAGTTCTTAAGTAATATGATTAATTGAACTTAAATTTATCATGAACTTAGTACCTGATAGTATTTTGCTTGTCTATGTTTGTTTGTAGATAGATGGCTCGTGTTGTTGTTCCGTTGAATTTTAATGCGTTCCTTGAGAAAGCAAAGTTGAAAGATGATGGTAGCAATTACACGGACCGGGTCCGTAACCTGAGGATTATCCTCATTGCTGCACAGAAAAGTTACGTCCTGGAAGCACTGCTGGGTGCCAGGCCTGCTGCTGATGCAACTGACGACGTTAAGAACGTCTGGCAGAGCAAAGCTGATGACTACTCTATAGTTCAGTGTGCCATGCTTTACGGCTTAGAACCGGGCCTTCAACGACGTTTTGAACGTCATGGAGCATATGAGATGTTGCAGGAGTTGAAGTTAATATTTCAAGCAAATGCCCGGATTGAGAGATATGAAGTCTCCAATAAGTTCTATAGCTGCAAGATGGAGGAGAATAGTTCTGTCAGTGAACACATACTGGAAATGTCTAGGTATAATAATCACTTGATTCAATTGGGAGTTAATCTTCCTGATGATAGTGTCATTGACAGAATTCTCCAATCACTGCCACCAAGCTACAAGAGCTTCGTGATGAACTATAATATGCAAGGGATGAACAAGACTATTCCCGAGCTCTTCGCGATGCTGAAAGCTGCGGAGGTAGAAATCAAGAAGGAGCATCAAGTGTTGATGGTTAACAAGACCACTAGTTTCAAGAAGAAGGGCAAAGGGAAGAAGAAGGGGAACTTCAAAAAGAACGGGAAGCAAGTTGCTGCTCAAGAGAAGAAACCCAAGTCTGGACCTAAGCCTGAAACTGAGTGCTTCTACTGCAAGCAGACTGGACACTGGAAGCGGAACTGCCCCAAGTATTTGGCGGATAAGAAGGATGGCAAAGTGAACAAAGGTATATGTGATATACATGTTATTGATGTGTACCTTACTAATGCTCGCAGTAGCACCTGGGTATTTGATACTGGTTCTATTGCTAATATTTGCAACTCGAAACAGGGACTACGGATTAAGCGAAGATTAGCTAAGGACGAGGTGACGATGCGCGTGGGAAATGGTTCCAATGTCGATGTGATCGCGGTCGGCACGCTACCTCTACATCTACCATCGGGATTAGTATTAGACCTAAATAATTGTTATTTGGTGCCAGCGTTGAGCATGAACATTATATCTAGATCTTGTTTGATGCGAGACGGTTATTCATTTAAATCAGAGAATAATGGTTGTTCTATTTATATGAGTAATATCTTTTATGGTCATGCACCCTTGAAGAGTGGTCTATTTTTATTGAATCTCGATAGTAGTGATACACATATTCATAGTGTCGAAACCAAAAGATGCAGAGTTGATAATGATAGTGCAACTTATTTGTGGCACTGCCGTTTAGGTCATATCGGTGTAAAGCGCATGAAGAAACTCCATACTGATGGGCTTTTGGAATCACTTGATTATGAATCACTTGGTACTTGCGAACCGTGCCTTATGGGCAAGATGACTAAAACGCCGTTCTCCGGTACTATGGAGAGAGCAACAGATTTGTTGGAAATCATACATACAGATGTATGTGGTCCAATGAATATTGAGGCTCGTGGCGGATATCGTTATTTTATCACCTTCACAGATGATTTAAGCAGATATGGGTATATCTACTTAATGAAACACAAGTCTGAAACATTTGAAAAGTTCAAAGAATTTCAGAGTGAAGGGGAAAATCATCGTAACAAGAAAATAAAGTTTCTATGATCTGGTCGTGGAGGAGAATATTTGAGTTATGAGTTTGGTCTACACTTGAAACAATGCGGGATAGTCTCGCAACTCACACCACCTGGAACACCACAACGAAATGGTGTGTCCGAACGTCGTAATCGTACTTTACTTGATATGGTGCGATCTATGATGTCTCTTACTGATCTACCGCTATCATTTTGGGGTTATGCTTTAGAGATGGCCGCATTCACGTTAAATAGGGCACCATCAAAATCCGTTGAAGACGACGCCTTATGAACAATGGTTTGGCAAGAAACCAAAGTTGTCGTTTCTTAAAGTTTGGGGTTGCGATGCTTATGTGAAGAAACTTCAACCAGATAAGCTCGAACCCAAATCGGAGAAATGTGTCTTCATAGGATACCCAAAGGAGACTATTGGGTACACCTTCTATCACAGATCTGAGGGCAAGATTTTTGTTGCTAAATTCGGATCCTTTCTAGAGAAGGAGTTTCTCTCGAAAGATGTGAGTGGGAGGAAAGTAGAACTTGACGAGATAACTGTATCTACTCCCTTATTGGAAAGTAGTTCATCACAAGAACCGGTTCCTGTGACAACTACACCAATCAGTGAGAAAGCTAATGATATTGATCATGAAACTTCAGATCAAGTTTCTACAGAACCTCGTAGGTCTACCAGAGTAAGATCCGCACCAGAGTGGTACGGTAATCCTATTCTGGAAGTCATGTTACTTGACCATGATGAACCTACGGACTATGAGGAAGCGATGATGAGCCCAGATTCCGCAAAATGGCTAGAGGCCATGAAATCTGAGATGGGATCCATGTATGAAAACAAAGTATGGACTTTGGTTGACTTGCCCGATGATCGGCAAGCTATTGAGAATAAATGGATCTTTAAGAAGAAGACTGACGCTGATGGTAATATAACTGTCTATAAAGCTCGACTTGTTGCAAAAGGTTTTCGACAAGTTCAAGGGGTTGACTACGATGAGACTT
The DNA here is from genome assembly GCF_002162155.2 of Triticum dicoccoides. Lineage (NCBI taxonomy): Eukaryota > Viridiplantae > Streptophyta > Magnoliopsida > Poales > Poaceae > Triticum > Triticum dicoccoides. The sequence continues at coordinate 127,203,695 of NC_041387.1, forward strand.
TCTCACCCGTAGCGATGCTTAAGTCTGTCCGAATCATGTTAGCTATTTCTGCATTTCATGTTTATGAAATTTGGCAAATGGATGTCAAGACTGCATTCTTGAATGGATTTCTAGAAGAAGAGTTGTATATGATGCAGCCGGAAGGATTTGTTGATCCAAAAGGTGCTAACAAAGTGTGCAAGCTCCAGCATTCCATTTATGGACTGGTGCAAGCATCTCGGAGTTGGAATAAACGCTTTGATAGTGTGATCAAAGCATATGGTTTTATACAGACTTTTGGAGAAGCCTGTATTTACAAGAAAGTGAGTGGGAGCTCTGTAGCATTTCTAGTTTTATATGTAGATGACATATTGTTAATTGGAAATGATATAGAATTTCTAGATAGCATAAAGGGATACTTGAATAAAAGTTTTTCAATGAAAGACCTCGGTGAAGCTGCTTATATATTAGGCATCAAGATCTATAGAGATAGATCAAGACGCTTAATAGGACTTTCACAAAGCACATACCTTGACAAAATTTGCAAAAGTTCAAAATGGATCAGGCAAAGAAAGGATTCTTGCCTGTGCTACAAGGTGTGAAGTTGAGTCAAACTCAATGCCCGACCACAGCAGAAGATAGAGAGAAAATGAAAGATGTTCCCTATGCTTCAGCCATAGGCTCTATCATGTATGCAATGCTGTGTACCAGACCTGACGTATGCTTAGCAATAAGCTTGGCAGGAAGGTACCAAAGTAATCCAGGAGTGGATCACTGGACAGCGGTCAACAACATCCTGAAATACCTGAAAAGGACTAAGGATATGGTTCTCGTATATGGAGGTGACAAAGAGCTAGTCGTAAAAGGTTACGTCGATGCAAGCTTTGACACTAATCCGGACGATTCTAAATCGAAACCGGATACGTGTTTTTATTAAACGGTGGAGCTGTAAGTTGGTGCAGTTCTAAACAAAGCGTCGTGGCGGGATCTATATGTGAAGCGGAGTACATAGCTGCTTCTGAAGCAGCGAATGAATGAGTCTGGATGAAGGAGTTCATTTCCGATCTAGGTGTCATACCTAGTGCATCGGGACCAATGAAGATCTTCTGTGACAATACTGGTGCAATTGCCTTGGCAAAGGAATCCAGATATCACAAGAGGACCAAGCACATCAAGAGACGCTTCAATTCCATTCGGGACCAAGTCCAAGTGGGAGACATAGAGATTTGCAAGATACATACGGATCTGAATGTTGCAGACCCGTTGACTAAGCCTCTCTCACAAGCAAAACATGATCCCAAGACTCCATGGGTGTTAGAATCATTACTATGTAATCTAGATTATTGACTCTAGTGCAAGTGGGAGACTGAAGGAAATATGCCCTAGAGGCAATAATAAAGTTATTATTTATTTCCTCATATCATGATAAATGTTTATTATTCATGCTAGAATTGTATTAACCGGAAACATGATACATGTGTGAATACATAGACAAACATATAGTCACTAGTATGCCTCTACTTGACTAGCTCATTAATCAAAGATGGTTATGTTTCCTGACCATAGACATGTGTTGTCATTTGATTAATGGGATCACATCATTAGGAGAATGATGTGATTGACATGACCCATCCCGTTAGCTTAGCACTTGATCGTTTAGTATTCTGCTATTGCTTTCTTCATGACTTATACATGTTCCTGTAACTATGAGAATTATGCAACTCCCGTTTATCGGAGGAACACTTTGGGTACTACCAAACGTCACAACGTAACTTGGTGATTATAAAGGAGTACTACAGGTGTCTCCGAAGGTACATGTTGAGTTGGCGTATTTCAAGATTAGGTTTTGTCACTCCAATTGTCGGAGAGGTATCTCTGGGCCCTCTCGGTAATACTCATCACTTAAGCCTTGCAAGCATTATAACTAATGAGTTAGTTATGAGATGACGTATTACAGAACGAGTAAAGAGACTTGCCGGTAACGAGATTGAACTAGGTATTGGATACCGACGATCAAATCTCGGGCAAGTAACATACCGATGACAAAGGGAACAACGTATGTTGTTATGTGGTTACCGATAAAGATCTTCGTAGAATATGTAGGAACCAATATGGGCATCCAGGTCCCGCTATTGGTTATTGACCGAGAATGGTTTTAGGTCATGTCTACATAGTTCTCGAACCCGTAGGGTCCGCACGCTTAACGTTTCGATGATAGTTTTATTATGAGTTTATAAGTTTTGATGTACCGAAGTTTGTTCGGAGTCCCGGATGTGATCACGGACATGACGAGGAGTCTCGGAATGGTTGAGACATAAAGATTGATATATTGGAAGCCTATGTTTGGACATCGGAATGGTTCCGGGTGAAATCGGCATTTTACCGGAGTACCTGGAGGTTACCGGAACCCCCCGGGGGGTTAATGGGCCTACATGGGCCAAGAGGGAGAAGAGGGAAGGAGCCACAAGGGGGCCGCGTGCCCCTCCCCCTCCTAGTCCGAATAGAACAAGGGAAGGGGGGCGGCGCCCCCCTTTCCTTCCCCTCTTCCTCCTCTTTCCCCCCTTCTCCTAATCCTACTAGGAAAGAGGGAGTCCTACTCCCGGTGGGAGTAGGACTCCCCCCTTGGCGCGCCCTCTAGGCCGGCCGCCTCCTCCCCCCTGGCTCCTTTATATACGGGGGGGGGGCACCCCAAAGACACACAAGTTGATCTACGGATCGTTTCTTAGCCGTGTGCGGTGCCCCCTTCCACCATATTCCACCTCGGTCATATCGTCGCGGAGTTTAGGCGAAGCCCTGCGCCGGTAGAACATCATCATCGTCACCACGCCGTCGTGCTGACGGAACTCATCTCCGGAGCCTTTGCTGGATCGGAGGGCCGGAGATCGTCATCGAGCTGAACGTGTGCTGAACTCGGAGGCCCCTTACGTTCGGTGCTTGGATCGGTCGGATCGTGAAGACGTACGACTACATCAACCGCGTTGTGCTAACGCTTCCGCTTACGGTCTACGAGGGTACGTGGATGAACACTCTCCCCTCTCGTTACTATATCATCACCATGATCTTGCGTGTGCATAGGAATTTTTTTGAAATTACTACGTTCCCCAACACTTTGTTCACCTTGCCATCCTTCTTATCCGCCAAATACTTGTGGCAGTTATGCTTCCAGTGACCTGTCCCTTTGCAGTAGAAGCACTCAGTCTCAGCCTTAGGTCCAGACTTGGGCTTATTCACTTGAGCAGCAACTTGCTTGATGTTCTTCTTGAATTTCCCCTTCTTCCCTTTACCCATTTTCTTGAAACTCGTGGTCTTGTTGACCATCAACACTTGATGCTCTTTCTTGATTTCTACCTCCGCAGCCTTTAGCATCGCGAAGAGCTCGGGAATCATCTTATCCATCCCTTGCATATTATAGTTCATCACGAAGCTCTTGTAGCTTGGTGGTAGTGATTGAAGAATTCTGTCAATGACACTATCATCTGGAAGATTAACTCCCAGTTGAATCAAGTGATTGTTATACCCAGACATTTTGAGTATATGCTCACTGACAGAACTATTCTCCTCCATCTTGCAGCTATAGAACTTATTAGAGACTTCATATCTCTCAATCCGGGCATTTGCTTGAAATATTAACTTCAACTCCTGGAACATCTCATATGCTCCATGACATTCAAAACGTCATTGAATTCCCGGTTCTAAGCCGTAAAGCATGGCACACTGAACTATCGAGTAGTCATCAGCTTTGCTCTTCCAGACGTTCATAACATCTGGTGTTGCTCATGCAGCGGGTTTGGCACCTAGCGGTGCTTCTAGGACGTAATTCTTCTGTGCAGTAATGAGGATAATCCTCAAGTTACGGACCCAGTCCGTGTAATTGCTACCATCATCTTTCAACTTTGCTTTCTCAAGGAACACATAAAAATTCAATGGAACAACAGCACGGGCCATCTATCTAGAACAACATACACATGCAAAATACTATCAGGTACTAAGTTAATGATTAATTAATGTTCAATTAATCAAATTACTTAAGAACTCCCACTTAGATGGACATCACTCTAATCATCTAAGTGATCACGTGATCCATATCAACTAAACCATGTCCGATCATCACGTGAGATGGAGTAGTTTTCAATGGTGAACATCACTATGTTGATCATATCTACTTTATGATTCACGCTCGACCTTTCGGTCTCAGTGTTCCGAGGCCATATCTGCATATGCTAGGTTCATCAAGTTTAACCCGAGTATTCCGGGCCGCTTCATCCAACAATATCGCCGAATCAAAGTATGACATGCCGATAAGTAGTATGACTTGTATCACGCACAACTCACTTGTGTTCTACTCGTGCATATAACATCTACGCATAAACCTGGCTCTGATACCACTGTTGGGGAACGTAGTAATTTCAAAAAAATTCCTACGCACACGCAAGATCATGGTGATTCATAGCAACGAGCGGGGAGAGTGTGTCCACGTACCCTCGTAGACAGAAAGTGGAAGCGTTATATCAACGCGGTTGATGTAGTCGTACGTCTTCATGATCCGACTGATCCTAGCACTGAACATATGGCACCTCCGTGTTCAGCACACGTTCAGCTCGATGACGTCCCTCATACTCATGATCCAGTTGAGGCTGAGGGAGAGTTTCGTCAGCACGACGGCGTGATGACGGTGATGATGATGCTACCGACGCAGGGCTTCGCCTAAGCACCGCTATGATATGATCGAGGTGGATTATGGTGGAGGGGGGCACCGCACACGGCTAAAAGATCAATGATCAACTTGTGTGTCTCATGGGATGCTCCCTCCCACGTATATAAAGGGGGGAGGAGGAGAGGGCCAGCCAAGGAGGAGGCGCGCCCAAGGGGGGGGGGGCAATCCTACTCCAAGTTGGTTTGCCCCCCCTTTCCTATTCCAAGAAGGAGAAGGGGGAAGGAGGAGGTGGAGAGAAGGAAGGAGAGGGGGGCCGCCACCCCTTCCCCTTGTCCAATTCAGATTGGGGCAAGGGGGGCCGCGAGCCACCTCCTAGCTGCCCTCTCTCTTCTCCACTAAGGCCCATGAGGCCCAATAGCTTCCCGGGGGGTTCCGGTTACCCCCGGTACTCCGGTTATATCTGAAAGCTTCTCCGGAACACTTCTGATGTCCGAATATAGTTGTCCAATATATCAATCTTCATGTCTCGACCATTTCGAGACTCCTCGTCATGTCCGTGATCATATCCGGGACTCCGAACTACCTTCGGTACATCAAAACACATAAACTCATAATACCGATCATCACCGAACGTTAAGCGTGCGGACCCTACGGGTTCGGGAACTATGTAGACATGACTGAGACACGTCTCCGGTCAATAACAAATAACGGAACCTGGATGCTCATATTGGCTCCCATATATTCTACGAAGATCTTTATCGGTCAAACCGCATAACAACATACGTTGTTCCCTTTGTCATCGGTATGTTACTTGCCCGAGATTCGATAGTCGGTATCTCAATACCTAGTTCAATCTCGTTACCAGCATGTCTCTTTACTCGTTCTGTAATGCATCATCCCGCAACTAACTCATTAGTTACATTGCTTGCAAGGCTAATATTGATGTGCATTACCGAGAGGGCCCAGAGATACCTCTCTGACAATCAGAGTGACAAATCCCAATCTTGATCTATGCCAACTCAACAAGTACCATCGGAGATACCTGTAGAGCACCTTTATAATCACCCAGTTACGTTGTGACGTTTGGTAGCACACAAAGTGTTCCTCCGGTATTCGGGAGTTGCATAATCTCATAGTCATAGGAACATGTATAAGTCATGAAGAAAGCCATAGCAACATACTAAAACGATCAAGTGCTAAGCTAACAGAATGGGTCAAGTCAATCACATCATGCTCTAATGATGTGATCCCGTTAATCAAATAACAACTCATGTCTATGGCTAGGAAACTTAACCATCTTTGATTCAACGAGCTAGTCTAGTAGAGGCATACTAGTGACACTCTGTTTGTCTATGTATTCACACATGTACTAAGTTTCCGGTTAATACAATTCTAGCATGAATAATAAACATTTATCATGATATAAGTAAATATAAATAACAACTTTATTATTACCTCTAGGGCATATTTCCTTCAGAAGGCTGCAGGTCGTACTTCAAACATATATTTTAAATATTACCCTTGCAAACACGAAAGAACGGGATATGTTTAAAACGCCTCGGTTCGCTTACAATTCGGCTAAAGGCCTGTCCTTAGGGAGAAACTGCGTGACGATGTCGCCTAACGAACCAGAACCACCCGATAGGGATATCTTCCCTACTTTAGAAGCCTTCATCTTCAAGTCTTCGGGGGCAGCCCTCTTCTTCCCATAGGAGAAGGGATTTCAGCTTCTCCTTCCCTTTCGTCTTCGGAGGAGGGAGTTCCAGTCTCCCTGGTCAAAATGTCTGGTGTACCTCTAGAATGGGGGCCACCCTGGGCCTCCATGTACTCCTTCTCGTCTTCCTCCACTGGCACTTGATATGGTGCCGGAACCAGCATCCTTGTTAACACCGGATCAGCTGGGTCTTCGGGAAGAGGGGCCGAACACCTGATTCTCTCCTCCTTCTTTATCCAGCCCTGGCCGGACATGGTTCCCTGAGTATATTACTGCGAGATATTTAAACTAAGCTCTGTTCCGGAGTAGAATGCTTACCGAGGTATCCGGATGGTTGCAGTCAAGGCCAATGTCCTCTGTTGTCTCTGGCCACTGTTTTCGTGCCCCAAAGAATAACTTCCACATTCCTCTATGCGTCGTGGCGAAGAAGTGCTGAAGGGTCTGTGGTCCTTCCAGGTTGAACTCCCACATGCGGAGGGGCCGTCGCTGGCACGGAAGGACCCGACGAACTAGCATTACTTGAATTATGTTGCTAAGGCATGTGTCCTTATCAATGAGGTTATGGAGGTGGCTTTGCCGCGTCTGCACTTCATCAATTGATCCCCAGTCCATCCCCTTATTAATCCATGATGCAAGCTGTAAAGGAGGGCCAGATCAGAACGCAGGTATAGCTGCCCACTTGGTACCACGGGGTTCAGTGATGTAAAACCACTCCCGCTCCCATAGGTCAGAAGTTTTGGTGAAGGAGCCTTTTGGCCAAAGAGTATTGGTGAGCTTGCTCACTATAGCACTGCCGCACTCTGCTTGTTTCCCATCAACTACCTTCGGCTTCACATTGAAGATCTTGATCCATAAGCCTAAGTGTGGGGAATACGGAGGAAGGCTTCGCACATGATAATAAACGTCGAGACGTGAAGAAAGGAGTCTGGGGCTAGATCGTGAAAATCTAGCCCGTAATAAAACATGAGCCCTCGGACAAAGGGAAGAAGAGCGAACCCTAGCCCTTGGAGGAGGTGGGAGACAATACGACCCTCTTGCCGGACCTGGGAATAGGAATAACCTGCCCTTGAGAAGGAAGCTTGTGGGGGATTTTCGCGGTTAGGTATCTGGCCACTCGGAGCTTCGCAATATCCTCCTCCGTAATAGAGGAGGCCACCCACCGGCCCTGAGGGCTGGGTCCAGACATGATTGGGAAGAATGAAATTGAACCTTGGGTGCTGGAACTCGAGGTTGGAAGGGCTGAGGAAAGGGTCGGCGTAAAAGAGAAAGATGGCCCTTGGCCCCTTTATAAGGACGATGGATACCGAACGCCTCCTCCTAAGCCTTGAAACCTGCCTTTTCCTAAGGAATCATGCCAACGGAACGGTTGGGTTACCCACGCTCGTATTAATGAGGATCCCGCAATAAGGGACACGATCTCTGCTCCGACAAGACGTGCCAATGAAATCGTGTCTCGAAACATGGGGCGATAGGCCAAAAACGGTTCAAAATATTAACCGGGTGGTGACGTGATGTCACACTACAAAAAAGTTGTCAGTAGATTAGACTCATGAAATATTATACTCTCTGTGATTGTGTGTGGTACTTGTGTTGTAGAGCCGGACATGTTCGTTGCGATTGAAGACTATTTTGGAGTATTCGGAGGAGGAACGCGCCTTGCAATGCCGAAGACAATCTGCACGCCAGACACCTCGTCATTGAAGCCTGGTTCAGGGGCTACTGAGGGAGTCCTAGACTAAGAGGTCCTCGGGCGTCCGGCCTATTAGACATGGGCTAGACTGATGGGTTGTGAAGATACAAAGACCGAAGGCCCTCTCCCGTGTCCGGAGGGGACTCTCCTTAGCGTGGAAGGCAAGCTTGGCGTCCAAATATGAAGATTTCTTTCTGTGTAACTGACTTTGTACAACCCTGATCCCCTCCAGTGTCTATATAAACCGGAGGGCTTAGTTCGTAGGGGCAATCATAATCATACAAGCTAGACTTCTAGGGTTTTAGCCAATACGATCTCGTGGTAGATCAACTCTTGTAGTACTCATATTCATCAAGATCAATCAAGCAGGAAGTAGGGTATTACCTCCATAGAGAGAGCCTGAACCTGGGTAAACATCGTGTCCCCTGTCTCCTGTTACCATCGACCTTAGACGCAAAGTTCGGGACCCCCTACCCGAGATCCGCCGGTTTTGACACCGATAGTCGGACCGGATCCTTTGGGCCTTCATCTCCGCCTGAATCAGTGACCAGTGGCACGCCCACTCGAAGAGACGGTCCTCCTCGCCGGGCACCTGGCGGTGGCGGGCGAACTGCACAGACCCGTCAGGCCCGTCCGCCATCTCCCTAGCCCTCTGCCTCTCACGGCGGGCAGCTCGTGCCTCCGACTCCTGAGTCCGCATCCGTGGCGTCGCCTGAGCGGGCACTAGAACCCAGCGCTGCCCGCTCAGAGCAGCGGCCGAAGGTGGAGGAGGCCGTCGGGCGGGAGGAGCAGATCTGGCAGGCCTAGCAGATCCGCGCAGGGCGGGAAGGGCCGCCCGACAGGCGATAGGGGGCGTCGCACCGGACCCGGAGCTACTGCCTGTATCGACCCGCGAGCGCTCGAGCGCGGTACAGAGCGCCAGCTCCTCCTCGTCTCCGGAGCTGTCGTCGGAGTGGCTTCCGGTGCTAGACATGCTCGCCGGCGCTAGGGATTTGGCAGATTGTGGAATGGGAGTGTCGCGAAGGGGAGGAAGGGGAGCGGAGCGGAGTGGAGTGAGCTAGGGTTTCTGCCGGACAGGGGGTTTTGTGGGATCTGGGTGGGCCAGCGGTGGGCCGAACTGATGTGGCAGGCGCGCCCGGGTGTGCCCGGACCGCCTCATATCCATCCTATATTTGGGACGGATATGAGGGGTGCCGGTCAGCCCGGTCGTTTGAGGCCTGAGAGCTCCGGTTGGGTCGGTATTTTGTGACTGGTTAATGACCGGACGGTCTGCCCAGATGTATGAGACGGATATAAGGCACCCGACTATAGATGTTCTAAGTAATCAACGGGGCTCAGAATTGCAAAATCTTTATGTCGGACAAATGTACCACCAGTCGTGTAAAAATCGTTTGGCCGTCCCAAAAGATCGTTCTTTTACGGGCATCGTTTATGAGTTTGTAATCAACATCAGCAATTCCTTTTTATAGGCGTTGTTTTGAAGCGTTCCGCATATATTGTGTGTGGGCTTTCTTTTAGAAATAATTTAAAGAGGCTACCGTGAGACACATCTAATATATTTTTTGTGTGTGAAAACATCAGATTTGTTATAAAGATTTATCGAAAGTACAAAACATCCCAAACATAATAAAAATTACATAGAGGTTCATGAACAACCGAATGAGCATTGCCGCCGCCAGAACGAGCCGTCGACGCACCGCTGTCGCCGCTCCTATACCGGAGTCGGCCTGACCTTGTCGATGACAGTCGAGAAGTCTTCGTGCACATGCTCCTAAGGACCAGCGTTCAGGAGCCGCAGTCGTCCCCGTTGAATCCTTGAATCGTTTTGAAGAATCTAACACCAAATCTCATCGTTACGCTCGCACGACGAGAAACCCTAATCTTGCCGCTCCGAGGAGCTGGCAGGAATCTACGCTGGAGCTCTGTCCAATCCGTCCCAACGAACGAACTTGAGGAGTATTGGAGCCTGGAAGACCGACTCGAAGAAGAAGCGCCACCATGCGCCCGAGCGCTGCACTTGCGAGAACCAAAACCATACCTATCTAAGCTGAGGCACTAGGAATACCCTCCACGCCATCGGCCGCCAGAGCGGCAGGCAGAGGGGAGGCGAATCCACAGGCTTGCTAACGAAGATTGAAGGGAAGAAGGCTTTCCCTAATCGCTTCGCGAGAGGATAAAGAAAATCCTAAATTTTGTGAGGCGCATCTAATATGGATGTCTTTGTGTTTTGATTTTATATTTATAGGCCGATCTGTTCGGTGGTAATGCTTGGATTTGCTTCATTGTTTTTCAATAATTAATAACATGGTTGTGTGAATGGGCAGATGCAGAGACGGGGATCTGTCCTCATATAAAACAGAGCACACGCAAAAACCTGACATACATACGGGTCAGACGAAGCAGGTGAGCAGCCAATTAGTGATTACAGTCGGTCATTTGTGCTCATCGGTACATCATATCACAGACCGGTCATTTCATAGAACGGCAAGTAATAACCTTCAAACCGAGACCAGGGGTGCATATCACTGATGCGCTTCCCTATCGGTCTGTGATGGTTCTCATCGGTTACGCTTGGCCAGTGGCCGGTCAGCGTTGAGGGTTAGTATTGTTCGGATCTGTAGTAGTGCGCCGAGAATTGAAGTTGGATTTGTACTATCGCTAGAGTTAAGTGAGTAAAATAGGGGTTGAGAGCCAATCTTGCGCCATCCTGCTCCAGTAGACTTTGGTCTCCCGCCATTTCCATGTCGATTCCCCCTGCACTGATGCATACCACGCTCCCCATTTTACGCTCGACTCAATCTGGCTCGCTGAAAACTAACAGTCGAGCGGTTCTAGCAAGCTAGGCACTGGACTGCTTTTATGTTTTGTATACGTGCGGATTAGCACCTCGTGTACACAACAATGAGTTTTTCTTAAATTCTGTGGCCTATTTGTTAGGAAGTGTTGCATGGAAAATAAAAAAAATTCTACTACACGTAAGATCTATCCATGGAGATGCATAGCAACGAGAGGGAGAGTGTGTCTACGTACCATCATAGATCGTAAGCGGAAGCGTTTAGTAACGCGGTTGATGTAATCGAACTTCATCGCGATCCAACTGATTAAGTACCGAATGTACGACACATCCGCGTTTTGCACACGTTCAACTTGGTGACGTCCTCGCCTTCTTGATCCAGCAAGACGGCGAAGTAGTGGATGAGTTCCGGCAGCACAACAACATGATCACAGTGATGGTGAAGCTATCTCTGCAGGGCTTCGCTTAAGCACTTCGAAAATATGACCGAGGATGTAAACGGTGGAGGAGGGCACCACGCATGGCTAAGATTTGCCGCGGTTATGTGTGGCGCCGCCCCTCCCACATATATATAGCTGGGGGAGAGGGGAGAGTCCAGGGGCGCCCTAAGTAGGGCCAAATCTTACTTGGGGACTTCCCCAAGCAGCACCCCCTTCCTTATTTGAGTGTGGGAGGAAAGCAGGGGAGGAGGCGCCCCCACCCCGTTTCCTTTCTCTCATGAGGAGGGGAAGGCAGGAGGGGCCACCCCTCCCCTTTCCTTCCCCTAGGGCCGGCCAGCCAAGGACAGGGGCGTGCTAGCCCCCTAGTGGGCTGGTTGCCCCCCTTTGGCCCATTAGGCCCATACACTTAGGGGTGTCTGGAATCCCTTCCGGCGACCCGATGACTACCCGGTGCACTCTGAAACTCTTCCGATGTCCGAATATCATCGTCCTATATATCAATGTTTACCTTCGAACCATTTAGGAGCTCCTCGTCATGTCCGTGATCACATCCGGGACTCTGATCAACATTTAGTCACCAAATCATATAACTCATATAAGACTATATCATCAACGAATGTTAAGCGTGCGGACCCTATGGGTTTGAGAACTATGTAGACATGACCACGACACCTCTTTGGTCAATAACCAATAGCGGAACCTAGATGCCCATATTGGTTCCTACATAATCTACAAAGACCTTTATCGGTCGAACCATTATGACAACATACGTAATTCCCTTTGTCAGTCGGTATGTTACTTGCCCGAGATTCGATCGTTGGTATCTCTATACCTAGTTCAATCAGTCTCTTTACTCGTTCTGTAATATATCATCTCATAACTAACTCCTTAGTCATTTGCTTGCAAGGCTTCTTATGGTGTGTATTACAGAGAGGGCCCAGAGATACCTCTTTCATACTCGGAGTAACAGATCCTAATCTTGATCTATGCCAACTCAACAAACACCTTCGGAGATACCCGTAGATCATCTTTATGATCATCCAGTTATGTTGTGACGTTTGATAGCACATAAGGTATTCCTCCGGTATTCGGAAGTTGCATAATCTCATAGTTGAAGGAATATGTATATGGCATTAAGAAAGCAATAGCAATAAACTGAACAATCATATGCTAAGCTAACGGATGTGTCTTATCCATCACATCATTCTCCTAATGATGTGATCCCGTTATCAAATGACAACTCATGTCTATGGTTAGGAAACCTTAACCATCTTTGATCAACGAGCTAGTCTAGTAGAGGCTTACTAGGGACACGATATTTTTTTATGTATCCACACATGTATTTAAGTTTCCGGTCAATACAATTTTAGCATGAATAATAAAACCTTATCATGATTAAGGAAATATAATAATAACCATTTTATTATTGCCTCTAGGGCATATTTCCATCAGTCAATAATCTAGTTCACATCGGCATGTGATAAACACCCATAATTCACATCGCCATGTGACTTAACACCCAATGAGTTTACTATAGTCAATACTCTAGTTCACATCGCCATGTGATTAACACCCAAAGAGTACTAAGATGCGATCATGTTTTGCTTTGTGAGAGAAGTTTAGTCAACAGGTCTGCCACATTCAGAGCCGTATGTAATTTGAAAATTTATATGTCTATAATTCTTGCATGGGGATACTCTAGCTAATTGCTCCCACTTTCAATACGTATCCAGATTGAGACTCAGAGTCATCTGGATTGGTGTCAAAGCTTGCATCGACGTAACCCTTTACAACGAACTCTTTATTACCTCCATAACCGAGAAACATTTACTTAGTCCTCTTTAGGTACCTAAGGATAATTTTAACTGTTGTCCAGTGATCCACTCCTGGATCACTATTGTACCCCCTTGCCAGACTCATGGCAAGGCACACAATAGGTATGGTACACAGCATGGCATACTTTATAGAACCTATGGTTGAGGCATAGGGAATGACTTTCATTCTCTCTCTATCTTCTGTCGTGGTCAGGCTTTGAGTCTTACTTAATTTCACACCTTGTAACACAGGCAAGAACCCTTTCTTTGACTGATCCATTTTGAACTTCTTCAAAAACTTTGTCAAGGTATGTGCTTTGTAAAAGTCCTATTAAGCGTCTCGATCTTGATGCCCAATATATAAGCAGTTTCACCGAGGTCTTTCATTGAAAAATTCTTATTCAAGTATCCTTTTATGCTATCCAGAAATTCTATATCATTTCCAATCAACAATATGTAATCCACATATAATATCAGAAATGCTATAGAGCTCCCACTCATTTTCTTGTAAATACAGGCTTCACCGTAAGTCTGTATAAAACCATATGCTTTGATCACCTCATCAAAGCGTATATTCCAACTCTGAGATGCTTGCACCAGTACATAGATGGATCGCTAGATCTTGCACACTTTGTTAGCACCTTTAGGATCGAAAAAACCTTCTGGTTGCATCATATACAAGTCTTCTTTAAGAAATCCGTGAAGGAATGCAGTTTTGACGTCCATTTGCCAGATTTCATAATCAGAAAATGCGGCAATTGCTAACATGGTTCGGACAGACTTAAACATCGCTACGGGTGAGAGAGTCTCATCGTAGTCAACTCCTTGAACTTGTCGAAAACCTTTTGCAACAAGTCGAGCTTTGTAGACAGTAACATTACCATCAATGTCAGTCTTCTTATTGAAGATCCATTTATTCTCAATGGCTTGCCGATCATCGGGTAACTCCACCAAAGTCCATACTTTGTTCTCATACATGGATCCTATCTCAGATCTCATGGCCTCAAGTCATTTATCGGAATCTGGGCTCATCATAGCTTCATAGTTCATAGGTTCGCCATGGTCTAATAACATAACTTGCAGGGCAGGATTACCATACCACTCTGGTGTGGATCGTTCTCTGGTCGACCTATGAGGTTCGGTAGTAACTTTATCTGAAGTTTCATGATCATTATCATTTACTTCCTCTCTAGTTGGTGTAGGCATCACGAGAACGGTTTTCTGTGATGTGATACTTTCCAATTCGAGGGCAGGTACAATTACCTCATCAAGTTCTACTTTCCTCCCACTCACTTTTTTTGAGAGAAACTCCTTCTGCAGAGAGGACCCATTTTTAGCAACAAAGATCTTGCCTTCGGATATGTGGTAGAAGGTGTAACCAATAGTTTCCTTAGGGTATCCCATGAAGACGCACTTCTCCGATTTAGGTTCGAGCTTATCAGGCTGAAGCCTTTTGACATAAGCGTCGCATGCCCAAACTTTAAGAAATGACAGCTTAGGTTTATTGCCAAACCATAGTTCATATGGTGTCGTCTCAACGGATTTAGATGGTGCCCTATTTAATGTGAATGCAGCTGTCTCTAATGCATAACCCCAAAACGATAGTGGTAAATCAGTAAGAGACATCATAGAATGCATTATACCTAATAGGGTATCCTAAATGCAGACTAAGGCATAGCCTAGTGGTGGGAAGGGGTTGATGCCTTCCCACCCACCCAGGTTCAAGGCATACTTGCAATTTGGGTTTGTTGCACCAATTATACTGTAGGGGGTTCCCTTACAGTCTTTCTATCAAAAAAAATAAAGTATGGTTACGACGTTTGGACACACCATTACGCTATGGTGTTCCAGGTGGCGTGAGTTGTGAAACAATTCCACATTGTTTTAAATGAAGGCCAAACTCGTAACTCAAATATTCGCCTCCACGATCAGATCGTAGAAACTTTATTTTCTTGTTATGATGATTATCCACTTCACTCTGAAATTCTTTGAACTTTTAAAATGTTTCGGATTTGTGTTTCATCAAGTAGATATACCCATACCTACTAAAATCATCTGTGAAGGTCAGAAAATAACGATGCCCGCCACGTGCTTCAACACTCATCGGACCACATACATTGGTATGTATTATTTCCAATAAGTCATTAGCTCACTCCATTGTTCCGGAGAACGGAGTTTTAGTCATCTTTCCCGTGAGGCATGGTTCGCAAGTATCAAATGATTCATAATCAAGTTATTCCAAAAGTCCATCTACATGGAGTTTCTTCATGCACTTTACACCAATATGACCTAAACGGCAGTGCCACAAGTATGTTGCACTATCATTATCAACTTTGCATCTTTTGGCATCAATATTATGAATATGTGTATCACTACAATTGAGATTCAACAAGAATAGACAATTCATAAAGGGTGCATAACCATAAAAGATATTACTCATATAAATAGAACAACCATTATTCTCCGATTGAAATGAATAACCGTATCGCAATAAACAAGATCCTGATATAATGTTCATGCTCAATGTTGGCACCAAATAACAATTATTGAGGTCTAAAACTAATTCCAACGGTAGATGTAGAGGTAGCATGCCGACGGCGATCACATCGACCTTGAAACCATTCCCGATGCGCATCGTCACCTTGTCCTTAGCCAATCTTCATTTATTCCGTGACTCCTGTTTCGAGTTACAAATATGAGCAACCGAACCAATATCAAATACCCAGGCGCTGCTACGAGCATTAGTAAGTTACACATCAATAACATGTATATCAAATATACCTTTGTTCACTTTGCCATCCTTCTTATCCGCCAAGTATTTGGGGCAATTCTGCTTCTAGTGACCATTCCCTTTGCACTAGAAGCACTCAATTTCAGGCTTGGGTCCAGCTTTGGGCTTCTTCCCGGGAGTGGCAACTTGCTTGCCATTATTTTTGAAGTTCCCTTTCTTTCCCTTGCCCTTTTTCTTGAAACTAGTGGTCTTGTTAACCATCAACATTTGATGCTCCTTCTTGATTTCTACCTCTGCGGCCTTAAGCATTGCGAAGATCTCAGAAATCGTTTTATTCATCCCTTGCATATTATAGTTCATCACGAAGCCTTTTTAGCTTGGTGTCAGTGATTGAAGAACTCTGTCAATAACACTATTGATATGTCTCCAACGTATCTATAATTTTTGATTGTTCCATGCTATTTTATTATCAATCTTGGATGTTTTATAATCATTTTATACTCATTTTATATCAGTTTTTGGTATTAACCTATTGACATAGTGCCAAGTGCTAGTTGCTGTTTTTTACATCACAGGAAATCAATATCAAACAGAGTCCAAATGCCACGAAACTCCATGATGATTTTTTATGGACCAGATGGAAGATGTTGGGCCCTGGTTGCACCTGGGGGAGTCCCGAGGAGGGGACAACCCACCAGGGCACGCCAGGAGGCCCAGGCGCACCCTGGTGGGTTGTGCCCACCTCGGGTGCCCCTCGGACCGTCTCTTTGCTCTATAAATACCCCCAAAATCCAGAAACCCTAGGGGAATCGACGAAATATTCATCCAGCCGCCGCAGAGTCCAGAACCACCAGATCCAATCTAGACACCATCTTGGATGGGGTTCACCACCTCCATTGGTGCCTCTCCGATGATGCGTGAGTAGTTCTTTGTAGACCTTCGGGTCCGTAGTTAGTAGCTAGATGGCTTTCTCTCTCTCGCTGAATTCTCAATACAATGGTCTCTTGGAGATCCATATGATGTAACTCTTTTTGCGGTGTGTTTGTTGGGATCTAATGAACTTCGAGTTTATGATCAGTTATATCTTTTTATATTCATGAAAGTTATTTGAGTTTCTTTGATCTCTTATATGCATGATCTCTTATAGCCTCGTATTTCTTCTCCGATATTTGGGCTTTGTTTGGCCAACTTGATCTATTTATCTTGCAATGGGAAGAGGTGCCCGGTAGTGGGTTCGATCTTACGGTGCTTGATCCCAGTGACAGAAAGGGAAACAAGACATACGAATCGTTGCTACTAAGGATAAAAAGATGGGGTCTATATCTATGCAATAGATAAACGGATCTTGTCTACATCATGTCATCATTCTTATTGCATTACTCCATTTTTCCATGAACTTAATACACTAGATGCATGCTGGATAGCGGTCGATATGTGGAGTAATAATAGTAGATGCAGGCAGGAGTCGATCTACTAATCTTGGACGTGATGCCTATGTAATGATCAGTGTCTGGATATCGTCATAATTATTTGAAGTTATATGAATTGCCCAACAGTAATTTGTTTACCCACCGTTTGCTATCTTTCTTGAGAGAAGCCACTAGTGAAACCTACGACCCTCGGGTCTTGTTTCTCATATATTTGCTTGCGATCTACTTTTCCTTTGCATTTTTATTCAGATCTATTAAAACAAAAATACAAAAACACTTTGCTGCACTTTGTTTTATTTGCGATCTATTATTTCAATCTATTACAAATTTCTGGCATCGTTACCCGAAAGGGATTGACAACCCCTTTAACACGTCAGGTTGCGAGGTGTTGTTATTTGTGTGCAGGTGTTGTTTACGTTGTGATGCTTGGTTCTCCTACTAGTTTGATAACCTTGGTTTCTTCACTAAGGGAAATACCTACCGTCGTTGTGCTGCATCATCCCTTCCTCTTTGGGGAAATACCGACGTAGTCCTAGCAGACAGGAGCTTTTCTGGCGCTATAGTCAGAGGGCGATCACTATCAACTAGAAGATCAACTCCTAGCTGAGTCAAGTGGTTATGATATCCAGACATTTTGAGTATGTGTTCACTGACAGAATTGTTCTCCTCCATCTTGCAGCTATAGAAGTTGTTGGATTCTTCATATCTCTCAACCCAGGCATTTGCTTGAAATATTAACTTCAACTCCTAGAACATCTCATATGCTCCATGACGTTCAAAATATCTTTGAAGTCCCAGTTCTAGGCCGTAAAGCATGGCACACTGAACTATAGAGTAGTCATCAGACCGCGTTTGCCAGGCGTTCACAATGTCTAGATTAGCGGGGGTGGGTTTGTCACCTAGTGGTGCATCAAGGACATAATTTTTCTAAGCAGCGATGAGGATAATCCTCAAGTTATGGACCCAGTCCGTGTAGTTGCTACCATCATCTTTCAACTTAGCTTTCTCTAGGAACGCATTAAAATTCAGGGGAACGGTAGCTCGGGCCATTGATCTACAACATAGATATGCAAAACTATAAGACTAAGTTCATGATACATTAAGTTCAATTAATAAAATTACTAATGAACTCCCACTTAAATAAACATCCCTCAAGTTATCTAAGTGATACATGATCTAAATCAACTAACCCATGTCCGATCATCATGTGAGATGGGGTAGTCATCAATGGTGAACATCTCTTTGTTGATCATATCTACTATATGACTCATGTTCGACCTTTCGGTCTCTAGTGTTTCGAGACCATGTCTATACATGCTAGGCTCGTCAAGTTTAACCCAAGTATTCTGCATGTGCAAAACTGTCTTACACTCGTTGTATATGAACATAGAGTCTATCACACCCGATCATCACGAGGTGCTTCTAAACGACGAACTTTGGCAATGATGCATACTCGGGGAGAACACTTTTATCTTGAAATTTAGTGAAGGGATCATCTTATAATGCTACCGCCGTTCTAAGCAAAATAAGATGCATAAAAGATAAACATCACATGCAATCAAAATATGTGACATGATATGGTCATCACCATCTTGTGCTTTTGATCTCCATCTACAAAGTATCATCATGATCTCCATCGTCACCGGCTCAACATTTGATTTCCATCGTTGCGTCGGGGTCATCTCGCCAACTATTGCTAACGCATAGCGATAAAATAAAGCAATTACATGGCGTTTGCACTTCATACAATAAAGAGACAACCCTAAGGCTCCTGCCGGTTGTCGATATTACAAAACATGATCATCTCATACATCAACATATATCACATCACGTCTTGACCATATCACATCACAACATGCCCTGCAAAAACAAGCTAGACGTCCTCTATTTTGTTGTTGCAAGTTTTACGTGGCTGCTACGGGCTTCTAGTAAGAACCGTTCTTACCTACGCAAAAAACCACAACAGTGATTCATCAAATTTGCTATTTTAAGCTTCTTCAGTGGATGCAAGCGGTCTCATGTGCGTGGACATGTAAGGTTTGAAGGAAATATGCCCTAGAGGCAATAATAAAGTTGTTATTTATATTTCCTTATATCATGGTAAATGTTTATTATTCATGCTAGAATTGTATTAAACGGTTACGTCGATGCAAGCTTTGACACTGATCCGGATGACTCTAAGTCACAAACCAGATACGTATTTATATTGAACGGTGGAGCTGTCAGTTGGTGCAGTTCTAAGCAAAGCATCGTGGCGGGATCTACATGTGAAGCAGAGTACATAGCTTCTTTGGAAGCAGCAAATGAAGGAGTCTGGATGAAGGAGTTCATATCTGATCTGGGTGTCATACCTAGTGCATCGGGTCCAATGAATATCTTTTTTGACAATACTAGTGCAATTGACTTGGCAAAGGAATCCAGATTTCACAAGAGAACCAAGCACATCAAGAGACGCTTAAATTCCATCTGCGATCTAGTCAAGGAGGGAGACATAGAGATTTGCAAGATACATACAGATCTGAATGTTGCAGACCCGTTGAACTAAGCCTCCCTCACGAGCAAAACATGATCAGCACGAAGACTACATGGGTGTTAGAATCATACTGTGTTATCTAGATTATTGACTCTAGCACAAGTGGCAGGCTGAAGGAAATATGCCCTAGAGGTAATAATAAAGTTTTTATTTATATTTCCTTATATAGTGATAAATGTTTATTATTCATGCTAGAATTGTATTAACCAGAAACTTGGTACATGTGTGAACACATAGACAAACAGAGTGTCACTAGTATGCCTCTACTTGACTATCTTGTTGAATCAAAGATGGTTAAGTTTCCTAGCCATGGACATGAGTTGTCATTTGATTAATGGGATCACATCATTAGAGAATGATGTGATTGACTTGACTCATTCCGTTAGCTTAGCATTTGATCGTTTAGTATATTGCTATTGCTTTCTTCATGACTAATACATGTTCCTATGACTATGAGATTATGCAACTCCCGAATACCAGAGGAACACTTTGTGTGCTACCAAACGTCACAACGTAACTGGGTGATTATAAATGTGCTCTACAGGTGTCTTCGATGGTACTTGTTGAGCTGGCATAGATCGAGATTAGGATTTGTCACTCCGATTGTCGGAGAGGTATCTCTGGGCCCTCTCAGTAATGCACATCACTATAAGCCTTGCAAGCAATGTGACTAATGAGTTTTTTGCGGGATGATGCATTGCGGAACAAGTAAAGAGACTTGCCAGTAACAAGATTGAACTAGGTATTGAGATACCGACGATCGAATCTCAGGCAAGTAACATACCGATGACAAAGGGAACAACGTATGTTGTTATGCGGTTTGACCGATAAAGATCTTCGTAGAATATGTGGGAGCCAATATGAGCATCCAGGTTCCGCTATTGGTTATTGACCGGAGACGTGCCTCGGTAATGTCTACATAGTTCTCGAACCCGTAGGGTCCGCACGCTTAACGTTCGGTGACGATCGGTATTATGAGTTTATGTGTTTTGATGTAGCGAAGATAGTTCGGAGTCCTGGATATGATCACAGACATGACGAGGAGTCTCAAAATGGTCAAGACATAATGATCGATATATTGGACGACTATGTTTGGACATCGGAAGGGTTCCGAGTGAGTTTGGACATATACCGGAGTACCGGGGGGTTACCGAAACCCCCCGGGGAGTCAATGAGCCTTAATGGGCCATAGTGGAAAGGAGGAGGAGGCGTCCAAGGTGGAGGTGCGCCCTTCAAGCCCAATCCGAATTGGGAGGGGGGCGGCCCCCCTTTCCTTCTCTCCTTCTCCCCTTCCTTCCCTCTCCTACTCCAACTTGGGAAGGGGGAATCCTACTCCCACCGGGAGTAGGACTCCTCCCTTGGGCACGCCTATGAGGGCCGGCCCTCTCTCCCTCCTCCACTCCTTTATGTACGGGGAAGGGGGCACCCCATAGGGACACACAAGTTGATTTGATCTTTTAGCCGTGTGTGGTGCCCCCCTCCACCATAATCCACCTCGATCATACCGTAGTGGTGCTTAGGCGAAGCCCTGCGTCGGTAGCATCATCATCACCGTCATCACGCCATCGTGCTGACGAAACTCTCCCTCGGCCTCAACTGGATCAAGAGTACGAGGGACGTCATCGAGCTGAACGTGTGCTGAACACAGAGGTGCCGTACATTCGGTGCTAGGATCGGTCGGATCGTGAAGACGTACGACTATATCAACCGCGTTCATATAACGCTTCCGCATTCGGTCTATGATGATACGTGGACACACTCTCCCCGCTCGTTGCTATGCACCACCATGATCTTGTGTGTGCGCAGGATTTTTTTTTAAATTACTACGTTCCCCAATAGTGGCATCCGAGCCAGGTTTATGCGTAGATGTTATATGCATGAGTAGAACACAAGTGAGTTGTGGGTGATACAAGTCATACTGATTACTAGCATGTCATACTTGATTTGGCGGTATTGTTGGATGAAGCGGCCCAGACCGACATTATGCGTACGCTTACGCGAGACTGGTTCTACCTACGTGCTTTGCACATAGGTGGCTGGCGGGTGTCAGTTTCTCCAACTTTAGTTGAATCGAGTGTGGCTACGCCCGGTCCTTGTGAAGGTTAAAGCATCACATACTTGACGAAATCTCGTTGTGGTTTTGATGCGTAGGTAAGAACGGTTCTTGCTCAGCCCGTAGCAGCCACGTAAAACTTGCAACAACAAATTAGAGGACGTCTAATCTGTTTTTGCAGGGCATGCTGTGATGTGATATGGTCAAGACATGATGCTAAATTTTATTGTATGAGATGATCATGTTTTGTAACAAAGTTATCGGCAACTGGCAGGAGCCATATGGTTGTCGCTTTATTGTATGAAATGCAATCGCCATGTAATTGCTTTACTTTATCACTAAGCGGTAGCGATAGTCGTAGAAGCAATAGTTGGCGAGACGACAACGATGCTATGATGGAGATCAAGGTGTCACGCCGGTGACGATGGTGATCATGACGATGCTTTGGAGATGGAGATCAAAGGCACAAGATGATGATGACCATATCATATCACTTATATTGATTGCATGTGATGTTTATCTTTTATGCATCTTATTTTGCTTAGATCGACGGTAGAATTATAAGATGATCTCTCACTAAATTTCAAGGTATAAGTGTTCTCCCTGAGTATGCACCATTGCGAAATTTCGTCGTGCCGAGACACCACGTGATGATCGGGTGTGATAAGTGATGTCTACTACACAACCTTCTTCTTGTAGACGTTGTTGGGCCTCCAAGTGCAGAGGTTTGTAGGACAGTAGCAAATTTCCCTCAAGTGGATGACCTAAGGTTTATCAATCCGTGGGAGGCATAGAATGAAGATGGTCTCTCTCAAACAACCCTGCAACCAAATAACAAAGAGTCTATTGTGTCCCCAACACACCCAATACAATGGTAAATTGTATAGCTGCACTAGTTCAGCGAAGAGATGGTGATACAAGTGCAATATGGATGGTAGATATAGGTTTTTGTAATCTGAAAATATAAAAACAGCAAGGTAACTAATGATAAAAGTGAGCATAAACGGTATTGCAATGGTAGGAAACAAGGCATAGGGTTCATACTTTCACTAGTGCAAGTTCTCTCGACAATAATAACATAATTGGATCATATAACTATCCCTCAACATGCAACAAAGAGTCACTCCAAGCCACTAATATCGGAGAACAAATGAAGAGATTATGGTAGGGTACGAAACCACCTCAAAGTTATCCTTTCTGTTCTATCTATTCAAGAGTCCATAGTAAAATAACATGAAGCTATTATTTCTGTTCAATCTATCATAGAGTTCATACTAGAATAACACCTTAAGACACAAATCAACCAAAACCATAATGTCACCTAGATACTCCATTGTCACCTCGAGTATCCGTGGGCATGATTATACGATATGCATCACACAATCTCAGCTTCATCTATTCAACCAACACAAAGTACTTCAAAGAGTGCCCCAAAGTTTCTACCGAAGAGTCAAAACAAAAATGTGTGCCAACCCCTATGCATAGATTCATGGGCGGAACCCGCAAGTTGATCACCAAAACATACATCAAGTGGATCACGTGATATCCCATTGTCACCACAGATAAGCACGGCAAGACATACATCAAGTGTTCTCAAATCATTAAAGACTCAATCCGATAAGATAACTTCAAGAGGAAAACTCAATTCATCACAAGAGAGTAGAGGGGGAGAAACATCATAAGATCCAACTATAATAGCAAAGCTCGCGATACATCAAGATCGTGCCATAGAGAGAACACGAGAGAGAGAGATCAAACACATAGCTACTGGTACATACCCTCAGCCCCGAGGGTGAACTACTCCCTCCTCGTCATGGAGAGCGCCGGGATGATGAAGATGGCCACCGATGAGGGATCCACTGATGAGGGATCCCCCCTTTGGTCATGTGGATATAAACCTTCTTCAATGATTCTCCAAAGATTAGTATTCACATGATTTAAATGACGCTTGAAGCGATACACCCAAGAATCAAAATCCTCATTTTTCAAAATCTTAGGAGTAGGACCGGCATGATTTAAATGAGTAGAGGGAATCGGTCCTCCATAAATTGGAGGTTCCACATGGGCAAAGATGTCGGTGCCATTTCTACCACTCGTAGAAGGACCCTTCTCACTATTAGCTTCCCCCTTGTCGGAGTTAGCATCCGTCACCTTGTTAGCGGGATCACCCACTTTCAATGGCGAGGTAGGTAGTTTAAGTCCTTCTAAGAATTTATTAAACATGCTTTCAACCGTGGTTGTCATGGAGGTTTTCAATGTGTCCAAGGCCACATTGAATTCCTCACGGGACACCGTGGTTTCCCCATTACTCGTAGACGAGATCGGATTCACACTGGAGTGCTCCTCCTCCCCACCGTCTACAGTGTCAACCATACTCTTCGGACGGTAAAGTCCTTAATAAAGAGACGAGGCTCTAATACCAATTGAAAGGATCGATATAGTTGACTAGAGGGGGGGTGAATAGGAAACTAACAATTTTTAACTTTTCTTTACCAAATTAAACTTGGCATCAAAGTAGGTTGTCTAGATATGCAACTAGGTGAACAACCTATATGATGCAACGACAACAAGCACACGAGCAAGCAAGGGATACAACACAAGTGAGCTTGCAAAAGTAAAGGCGCGAGATAACCAAGAGTGGAGCCGGTGGAGACGAGGACGTGTTACCGAAGTTCCTTCCTTTTGAGGGGAAGTACGTCTCCGTTGGAGCGGTGTGGAGGCACAATGCTCCCCAAGAAGCCACTAGGGCCACCGTATTCTCCTCACACCCTCACACAATGCGAGATGTCGTGATTCCACTATTGGTGCCCTTGAAGGCGGCGACCAAACCTTTACAAACAAGGTTGGGGCAATCTCCACAACTTAATTGGAGGCTCCCAACAACACCACGAAGCTTCACCACAATGGAGTATGGCTCCGAGGTGACCTCAACCGTCTAGGGTGCTCAAACACCCAAGAGTAACAAGATCCGCTAGGGATTAGTGGGGGAATCAAATTTCTCTTGGTGGAAGTGTAGATGGGGGCCTTCTCACCCAATCCGAGCAAATCAACAAGTTTGATTGGCTAGGGAGAGAGATCGGGCGAAAATGGAGCTTGGAGCAACAATGGAGCTTTTTGGGGGAAGAGGTGAGTCAAAATTGGGGAAGAAGACCTCTTTATATAGTGGGGGGAACAATCCAACCATTACCCCCCCAAGCAGCCACGCGCAGAGCGGTACTACCGCTGAGCCAGCGGTACTACCGTTCCCTCCCAGCGGTACTGTCGCGCTTACGAGGGTAGCAGGGACCAGGGCCCAGAGCGGTACTACCGCAGGAGTACGGGCGGTACTACCGCTTGGAGCGGTACTACCGCAACTACTGCCGCTTCTAGTACCGCAGAACCCGACATGAGAAACAGGGGTCTTGAGTCGAGGCGGTAGTAGCCCAGAACCACAGCGGTACTACGGCCGAAGACGGCAAGCGGTACTACCGCTTGGGGAGCGGTACTACCGCTTGACGTGCTTCGGCGGTACTACCGCTGAGGACCGCGGTACTACCGCTGGGACAGGTCAAGGCAGGCAAGGAGAGGAAAGTAAGCTCCAGAGAAATGGAAAAGAACGTCGGGTGTGATAAGGATGTGTACGTGTTGATTCCACCCTAGCCTTACCGAAGCGGATCCCCTCTTGATAGTACGGCGACTCCTACGAAACTAGTCCACCAACAGAGAAACGAAGGAGCTACACCATCTTGAATAAAAATTCCGAGGGGATGAAATCGTCTCGTGCCAAAGGATGAATCTCTGAAAATCTCAACACACACGATTAGTCCGCAAAAGCATTGTCATCAATCACCAAAACACCTTGGGGATAAACATGCCCTTACAATCTCCCCCTTTTTGGTGGATTGATGACAATACGGGATTTGCACAAACGGGGAAGATATAGGACAAGCGCAAAACCCCACCGTCCTAAAATGTAGATGGGCTCCCCCTAGATGTGTGCTATCTAGATAAGTGCTTTGGACTGCATGGCACACATACTAGGATCGACGCTCCCCCTACATTTTAGAGACCAACAACCTAAGCAGGGTATATGAGAGCAACATAGATAATAGGATAAGCATGCAACTCATAAGCTAGATAGACATAGATAATGATACTCGAAAGATAAGGTAGCATATGTCTCACACCATATGACTGGAACTTAGGTCTCACTGACACAAACCAAACAAAGCAAAATGCGAGAAAACACAAACACGCACACAGAAGACGGAAGACACAAATCCCTAAACTCTCTCCCCCTTTGGCATCGAGACACCAAAAAGGAGAGGGAGTGTTGCTACGGCTCCAGGTGATAGCAAGAGAGGGACTCAAATATCATATCTCAGCGGGATCGTCTTCGCCACCGTCGTTGGTCGGGAAGTGCTCGGCATTAGAATCTGTCCACGGGCAGTGCTGCTGAATCCACTCCTCCTCCTCAGTAAGCTGGTCCTCAGATCCACTGTTAACGGTGGCACCCAACTGACGCATGAGCTCCTTGTGACGACCTCGGGCCTTCTTCTCAGCCACATGAGTCATGTACTGACCGTGAGACTCCATGCAGAACAGCTTCTTCATCTTGAGCTTGAGCTTCTTTGCCCAAGAGGGCTCTGCCGCAGAAGGCTCATAGTCATCATCATCCTCAGCCTCAGCCTCCTCCTTGGTCTCCATGGCAGTAGCAGACAAAGGACCTCCAGATTTAGGGACCTGAGTGCCCCAGTTGTCCTTCTTCCTCAGACGCTTGATGTCATGAGAGACCAACTCTCCAGTCTCTAGCATCACCTTGGGATAGACACGATCCCAGGCCTTCTCAATAAGCAGCATGATGAACGGACCATAAATCGGGCACTTGCGTTCGGAGATAGCAGATAAGAGCTCAGACCACATAACATGAGAGATATCCAGGGACTCGCCGGTGTTTTCTTCCTTCTCACGCCGGCAGAAGAGAAGCATGTCCACGAGACAAGAATGAACCATATCCAAATTCCCGATGCGAGGGAAAAGAGTCTCACGGAAGACACGGTGAAAAATGTCTAGAAAGGCAGGCAGCTCATACATTTCCTTCTTCGTCTCAGGGTTGATCTTCAAAGTGCAGTAGGGCCATAGTGCTTGCTCGTGAGTGGCGGTGGTGTTGCGGTGTGGGCGAAAGCCGACAGGAGACGCAAGCCCGTGATCTTCCACCCCAATCAACTCCATGAATGCCTTCCACTTGATAGAAAGCAACTTGCCATTGGTCATCCACGTCAGTGTCCTGTCCTCATCAGTCCCGAGATGAACCGAGGCATAGAATTGGGCCACAATATCAGCATCATAATCTTTGTTGAATTGCATGACACCAAGAATGTTCAGTTGAGTGCACATCTAAAGAGCTTCACCAAAGTATTCAGGATCCTTCTCCATATGGTCGGTGTCGATGGAGTGCACGTTAACAAAGAGGTTCTTCTTGGCCTTGAGCACATCAAAGAAAATGGCAAACTGAAACCTGTTCCAGAACGGACGGTTGACCAAGGTGGGATCTTGGTCTGCCTCATAGGGGTTGCGGCGACGCCTTGCCTAGAACTCCTTGGCTTGCATTTCCGGCACGGTCTTGCCAGATTGCTTCGGCTTCACAACAGACTTCTTCTTGAGTTGAGGTGGAGGTGGAGCACTTGAGGAACCTCCTGCAGACTCAGTTGTGCGGTAACGCTTTGACGTGGCACGACCGGGGTTGATACGCCTAGCCTGATGCTCAGGAAGCTCATCACCTAGAACCACACACAAGAACACGCAAAACAACCAGAAAGAACGAGCATAAGCCACCAAACACAACCAAAAGGATCACGAGTAGTAAGAGTATGATGGAACCTGGTAGAGGGCGGTAGTACCGCGACCTGTGAGTGGCAGTACCGCTCCAAGTGGTAGTACCGCTCCAGAGGGAGCGGTAGTATCGCTCGAGATGGGGAAACAGCAGTTTCCTACTGCCGTGGTCAGATCCGGCACTACCGTCCTACCAAATTCAAAAATACTTCTACCAACCACTAATCCAAATTGCCTAGATGCCTTCTCCATCCAACTCAAGCCTAGATTTGGCCAAAAATCTAGAGATGCAACCACTATTGCCCCTAAGATGCTAGATTGGAAATCTAGACAAGAAGAGAGAGGGAACGGGGGCAATACCGGCATCCATGGCAAGAGGACAAGGTGGGGATCGACTCCACCGAAGGGAATGGAGAGGGACGCCTCGGAGAAGGAGATCCGCCGGAGCCCTCCCGCGGCGCCGGTTGCTGGAGAGACGAGACGGAGCAAGGGGGTGAGCGAATGGGTATGGGGGAGAGAAACCTCCCCCTGCCCACGATATAACCCCCTGACCCCGCCCCGCAGCGGTAGTACTGCGCACCACCAACGGTAGTACCGCCCAGCAACAAAAAGGCACAAGGAAAGACGGCTAAGCTCAAAAAGAAACGGAGAAACAAACCCAAGAAGAAAGAAAAACCACACGGCCACAAACCCACTAACAAAAGGCCAAAACACACCTCTTCAAGAGAGGGCGGTGGCCGAGGCCACCTATGTTTGAGTCAAGAGGTATGGCGTCGCGAAGATTTTAACCTTGGAACCATGACCAAAACTCGTCCTTGAAGCACAAGTACCATCCAAAAATGGTTAAAGTGAAAGACTAGATCAATTTATGCATAATGGGGGGAGGGAGAGTTCATTGAGAGAACAACACTCCCCCTATGTGTTGGGGAACGTAGCAGAAATTCAAAATTTTCCTACGTGTCACCAAGATCTATCTATGGAGAAACCAGCAACGAGGGGAAGGAGAGTGCATCTACATACCCTTGTAGATCGCTAAGCGGAAGCGATCAAGAGAACGGGGTTGAAGGAGTCGTACTCGTCGTGATCCAAATCACCGGAGATCCTAGTGCCGAACGGACGGCACCTCCGCGTTCAACACACGTACAGCCCGGTGACGTCTCCCATGCCTTGATCCAGCAAGGAGAGAGGGAGAGGTTGAGGAAGACTCCGTACAGCAGCAGCACAATGGCGTGGTGGTGATGGAGGAGCGTGGCAATCCTGCAGGGCTTCACCAAGCACCGCGGGAGAGGAGGAGGGAGAGAGGTAGGGCTCCGCCAGGGAGAGGTGAAACTCCTCTGTTGGCAGCCCCAAAACCCTCACGTATATATAGGGGGAGAGGGAGGGCTGCGCCCCCACCTAGGGTTCCACCCCTAGGGCGGCGGCCAGCCCAAACCCATCTAGGGTGCGGCCAAGGGGGGGAAACTTGCCCCCCCCCCCCCAAGTTAGGTGGGTGCGCCCCCTCCCCCAAAACCTAGGCGCCTTGGGCCCTTGTGGGGGGGGGGGGCGCACCAGCCCACCTGGGGCTGGTCCCCTCCCACACTTGGCCCATGCAGCCCTCCGGGGATGGTGGCCCCACTTGGTGGACCCCCGGGACCCTCTCGGTGGTCCCGGTACGTTACCGATAAAACCCGGAACTTTTCCGGTGACCAAAATAGGACTTCCCATATATAAATCTTTACCTCCGGACCATTCCGGAACTCCTCGTGACGTCCGGGATCTCATCCGGGACTCCGAACAACATTCGGTAACCACATACAAACTTCCTTTATAACCCTAGCATCATCGAACCTTAAGTGTGTAGACCCTACGGGTTCGGGAACCATGCAGACATGACCGAGACGTTCTCCGGTCAATAACCAACAGCGGGATCTGGATACCCATGTTGGCTCCCACATGTTCCACGATGATATCATCAGATGAACCATGATGTCAAGGACTCAATCAATCCCGTATACAATTCCCTTTGTCTAGCGGTATTGTACTTGCCCGAGATTCGATCGTCGGTATACCGATACCTTGTTCAATCTCGTTACCGGCAAGTCTCTTTACTCGTTCCGTAACACATCATCCCGCGATAAACTCTTTGATCACATTGTGCACATTATGATGATGTCCTACCGAGTGGGCCCAGAGATACCTCTCCGTCACACGGAGTGACAAATCCCAGTCTCGATTCGTGCCAACCCAACAGACACTTTCGGAGATACCTGTAGTGCACCTTTATAACCACCCAGTTATGTTGTGATGTTTGGTACACCCAAAGCATTCCTACGGTATCCGGGAGTTGCACAATCTCATGGTCTAAGGAAATGATACTTGACATTAGAAAAGCTTTAGCATACAAACTACGATCTTTGTGCTAGGCTTAGGATTGGGTCTTGTCCATCACATCATTCTTCTAATGATGTGATCCCGTTATCAACGACATCCAATGTCAGTGGTCAGGAAACCGTAACCATCTATTGATCAATGATGTAAGTGCATTTAGTGCCACCCCTAGTTGGTTTTGGAGTATTGACGACAAAGTTGGTTGAGGGACTAATGCGTTTGTGAGAATTGCAGGATAACGCAGGTAGTGTCCCTCGTTGATTCGGTTTACCTACCGGAGATGACCCCTAAAATGTATGAGGACATTGAAGACAATGGTGGTATGAGAAGATATTCATATTGAAGACTATGACATGAGAAGACATTGCGTGAAGACTATGGAGCACGAAGACTGTGTGGTTTCGTTGTTTCCTTTTCTTCTTTGTTGAGTCGTAGGAACCACCGTACTGTTAAGTGGGGTCCAAGTGAACTAAGTCAGAGTGACTGAAGTGATGCTCAACCCAAATCCTATGTCTTCGAGCGAAGACAATGAGAGCAAATCTTATCCAGAGCTGGATGAGTCAGCTTTGCTTGTAGACCAAGTAAAGTTGCCATGTGTGTTTGAAATCTGACCGTTGGAACACGTGTCAGTTCCTTAGTGACCCAGGGTCATTTCGGACATATCAGGTCGGGTTGCCCAGTGGCTATAAATAGCCCACCCCCTACACCATAAATTGGTGGCTGCTCAGAGTTTGTGCACGGCTTTTGTCATTTGAGAGCAACCCACCTCGAAGCCTTTGAGAGAGATAAATCCTTGCAAGGACCAAGCCCAAACACCCAGAGCCAAAGAGTGTTAGGCATCACTGAAGTCTTTCTGTCTGTGTGACCTGAAGACTTATTACACTTGATGACTGTGTATCCTCCAGCCGGTTAGGCATCACGTTCTGAGCATCCAAGAGTCATTGTGGATTGCCGGTGAATGAAGTTTGTGAAGGTTTGGAAGTCTACCTTGAAGATTTACCAAAGTGATTGGGCGAGGACTCGGTGTCCTTATCTCAAGGGGAATTAGGTGAAGACGCGGTTTTCTGAGTTGAATCTCAGCCTCCCTAACCAGACGTACAGTTGTCACAGCAACTGGAACTGGTCCAACAAATCCTGTTTCTTCAACACGTGACTGGTTCTATCCTATCCCCTCCATTACTTAAGTTTGTCTTCGTGAAGTCATTGCCTATCTCTCGTATCTGTTTGACTTCATTGCTTGACTACTACTGTTGATTGGCTTCATACTATCTTCCATCTTGATCCTTACTACTTAGCTGCTATTAGTCATGTACTTTCACATCATTGCATACTTGACTATGGCTTGCTTATGGTAGTTTATCTTCCGCTGCATATCAACTAGGTCATTTCTACTGTTTGTCTTCGAAACTTCCAAGTTTTGAAGACTTTCACAAAAATCGCCTATTCACCCCCCCTCTAGTCGATACTAGCACTTTCAATTGGTATCAGAGCAAGGTACTCCCTTGTTCTATGTGATTCGGTTTAACCACCTAGAGTTTTAGCTATGTCGACTGCAGGGATAATCAAGGTCTCCGCTGCTTGCCCCGTGTTCGATGGAACTGAATATCCCTACTGGAAGACTAAGATGCATATGCATCTTGAAGCCATTGATGTCGACCTCTGTTATGTCGTCAAAAATGGCGTTCCCAAAACTGGTGAAGGTGTCACCCCTACTGATGTCAAGAAGTTCATTCAACTGGATTCTACTGCAAAGAACATCATTTGTGGTCATCTGACCAAAGGACAGTATGGTCGTGTGAGTGCTCTGGAAACATCAAAGCTAGCCTGGGACTGGCTATCCAAAGTCAACGAAGGCGTATCAACCCAGAGAGATCAAAGAATCAGTGTTCTTCGCAACCTCTTCAATCGCTTCAAGAGAAACGACAATGAAAATGTCCAGCTCACATTCGATCGCCTCACTGACATCACAAATGAACTTCAAGCTCTTGGCGCAACTGAGATTACCAAGCATGAAATCATCAAGACACTACTGAGATCACTCGACAGCTCCTTTGACACCCTTGCCCTCATGATACAAGAACGTCCTGACTTCAAGACACTCGATCCGTCTGATATACTTGAGAGGCTCAACACACATGAGTTCCAGCTATCTGAGAAAAGAGATATCTATGGCCCAAACTATGGCTGAACTCGCGCTTTGAAGGCAAAAGTTGTTTCCTCATCTGAAGAAGAATCTGACTGCAGTTCTGAAGATCCTGAAGACATTGGAAAGGAACTTGCTATGCTTGTGAAGAAGTTCCAGAAGTTCACCAAGAAGAAAGGCTTCAGAAAGTCTTCACGATCCAGCTCAAGGAATGATGAAGCTTCCACCCATGACCACAAGAAGAGAACCTGCCACAAGTGCAAGAAACATGGTCACTACATATCTGAGTGTCCATAGTGGGACAATGAGAAGAAGAAGAAGAAGAGCAAGGAATATGATTCTGATGACAAGAAGAAGAAGAAATCCTCAAAGTCTTCTTCTAAGTCTTCTTCCAAGTCTTCGTCATACAAGAAGAGCTCATCTGGCAAGGCTCGTGCCTTTGTTGGCAAGGAAATGGATTCAGAGGAGGAGTCTGCTTCTGAGGAGGCGGAGGTGGAGTCTGGAGAGGAGTCCGACCCTGGCGTTGCAAGTCTGGCTCTAGCCACAGCCTATGTTGCCAAGTCCATCTTCAACACTGAAGACAATGACTTCCTCACCAACGCTGAAGCTGATAACGAAGATGATCCTACTCCCACCTACTGCTTCATGGCACGTGGTGCCAAGGTAAAATCACATGATGCTTACTTTCAAACATCAAGTGAAGATGACTCTGATTGTGAATCCAAACCTAGCTACAAAACACTTGCTAAAATTGCAACTGAACAACAAAAGGCTATGGAACATACTCAAAAACTGTTAGACAAAAGCGATGACCTGTTGGACGCGGAAATGACACGTTCACAGTCCTTAGTTGAAGGCATAAAAAATCTTCATGCTAAGTACCAAGAACTTGAAGGTCGTCATGAAACGCTCTCAACTACTTATGAAAGGCTCTCCTATGATTATCTTCAAAGGAAACAAGAGCTTGAGAAATTGAGAGCGGCTCATGAAGATATTCAAAAAGAGAATGAGTCACTTCGCGCTCAACAGATCAGTTCCGCTCAGAAAGGATTTGAACCACCATGTCTAAAATGCATTGAGCGTGATAACGCTACATCTGTTGCTGAATGTTCCACTGCTGCTACTGTTTCATTGTCTTCACCTACTGATGTGGTTACTAACCCCTCTGCAGAGGATACCACTGCTATTGCTGATGAAAATGCTATGTTGAAGACATTGCTTGAAACAGGGATGTATAAGAGTTTGAAAGGGCATCAAACACTCTGCGATGTCCTCAAAAAACAGATTCTAAACCGAAACCCTAGGAAAGAGGGTGTTGGGTTCGAGAGGAAAATAAATGTTGATGGCCCATACTGGAAGCCTGAGCAGTACCCCAAAACCACATGGGTTGCTGCAAAGGAACCTTCAGTAGATCCATCCACTTTATCTGGCTTTACCTGTGCTAATCCTATTATCATTGATGAATCCTTTGATGCAAACTATAAGCTGTTCAAAAATCAGAATGGTGAAGTGTTTGCCAGGTATATTGGTACTAACTGCAGGAATGGACCACCTATGAAGAAGATCTGGGTACCTAAGCAGTACATTGAGAATCTTCCTGTGAATGTCGTCATGACACCACCAAGAAGAAGACAAACCCCAGACCTATAGCTTCGTATGGCCCAAAGGCTTCATACAGATACAGGACTCACTTGAGTCACCCTAACGCCAATGTTTTGCAGGGAAACCATACTCAGACTTATGAATATGAGCGTGTGTCTTCGAACCGCTATGTTCATAGGACTAAGAACTTTTCCGATTATTCATATGAGTATCATTCTTCTCCTGCAAGGCTATTTGCTAGGGCTCCAAAGCCAAAATTCTTAGATGCTGCACTTAGACTCATTGCTTCTAAGCCACCCCTGAAAATGTGGGTGGCGAAGAAGAATTAACTTTCTTTTACAGAGAACGGTCTCCAGCCAGCAATCAATGGCGTCCGATACTATTGTTGGGGACCTAAAACACATTAAGGACGCATGATAAAATGTCATTCTATATACTTCACATCTGAATCACTTACCTGTCATACTATGTATCCTAATCTTAATATAAGCTGTGACAATCCCTATATGTGCCAAATGCTTATGCTTCACAACACTCTTGTGAAGCCTATCCTCCTAACTGCACTGTAGGGTACATCACCAAAAGCTTCAGAATGGATTATGGACAGTGGATGCACAAATCATATGACTGGTGATTGAAGTCTTCTCATGGACTCAACCTTACGTCCATCTGACAAGAGTCACATCACGTTTGCTGACACTGGTAAAAGCAAGGTATTGGGTCTAGGTAGAGTTGCAATCTCAAAGGATCAACACATAGATAAAGTGATGCTTGTTGAATCCCTTGGTTTCAACTTAATGTCTGTCTCAATGCTTTGTGACTTGAACATGATTGTGCTTTTCGGAAAATATTGTTGCATTGTACTAATGTAATCTGACAAGTCTCTAGTCTTTGAAGGGTATCGAAAATATGATCTATACATGGTAGATTTCTCAGCAGGTCCACAGCTTGCCGTATGTCTTCTCACAAAA
Organism: Triticum dicoccoides; assembly: GCF_002162155.2. Taxonomy (NCBI): domain Eukaryota; kingdom Viridiplantae; phylum Streptophyta; class Magnoliopsida; order Poales; family Poaceae; genus Triticum; species Triticum dicoccoides. The sequence goes on from NC_041387.1 coordinate 127,238,421, forward strand.
GCTTCAGAATGCTGGCTTTGGCATCGAAGGCTAGGGCATGCTGGCATGAGGAACTTGCACTCACTCGTCAAGAAGAAGCATGTCATAGGCATCGAGGATGTCAACTTCAAGAAGTATCATTTGTGCGGTGCCTGCGAAGCTGGAAAGATGACTAGGGCAAAGCACCCCTCGAAGACAATCATGACAACATCTCAACCCTTCGAGCTGTTACATATGGACTTATTTGGACCTACTCATTACTCCACCCTCACAAAAACTGCTTGTCTCTATGGCTTCGTCATTGTTGATGACTACTCAAGATACACATGGGTTCATATAATCCTCTACAAGACTGAAGTTCAAGATGTCTTCAGACGCTTCGCCAATCGAGCAATGAACAATTATGGTGTGAAGATCAAGCATATCAGAAGTGATAATGGCGCAAAATTCAAGAACACTGGACTTGATCTGTATCTGGATACAATGGGAATCACTCATGAGTTCTCTGCTCCATACACACCTCAGCAAAATGGCATCGTTGAACGCAAGAACAGAACTCTCATTGAGATGGCTCGAACAATGCTAGATGAATACAAGACACCAAGAAAGTTCTGGCCTGAAGCTATTGATACAGCATGTCACATCATCAATCGTGTCTACATCCATAAGCTTCTGAACAAAACATCCTATGAGCTCCTTACTGGCAAGAAGCCAAATGTCAGTTACTTCAGAGTATTTGGAGCAAGGTGCTGGATCAAGGACCCCCATCACAAGTCAAAATTTGCACCTAAGGCTCACGAAGGCTTCATGCTTGGCTATGGAAAGGACTCACACTCCTACAGAGTCTTCAACCTTTATCTCTACAAAATTGTCGAAACTGTGGATGTGAGATTTGATGAAACCAATGGTTCACAAAGAGAACTCCTGCCAAGTACACTAGATGAAGCTTCTCCAAGCGAATCTATCAAGCTGATGGGAACTGGTGAAATCATGCCCTCTGAAGCACAGCCTGAAGAGGAACTTATCATCTCAGCTCCAAATCAACCTGAAGACAATGCTCAGACCGAAGACAATCCTCCCAATGATGACAATGATCAGCTAGAGCAAAGTCTTCGTCCTGTTCATCCTCGTGTTGCAAATGAAGTACAAATTGAGAAGATAATTGACAGCTCAATGCGCCTGGTCCACTTACTCGCTCAAGAGCAACACAGTTAGCAAACTTTTGTGGGCACTTTTCATTTGTGTCAATATTAGAACCCAAGAAAGTTGCTGAAGCTTTTATGGAACCTGAATGGATTCAAGCTATGCAAGAAGAACTTCAACAGTTCAAGCTGAACAATGTTTGGGAACTTGTCAAGCGACCTGACCCTCGCAAGCATAACATTATTGGAACAAAATGGATATATCGAAACAAGCAAGATGAGCATGGTCAAGTCGTCAGAAACAAAGCACGTCTTGTGGCTCAAGGATATACTCAAGAAGAAGGAATTGACTTCAATGAAACATTTGCTCCTGTGGCTAGGCTTGAAGCTATTCGCATACTGCTAGCCTACGCCAACCATCACAACATCTTGCTATATCAAATGGATGTGAAGAGTGCATTTCTCAATGGCAAGATTGAAGAAGAAGTATATGTCGCTCAACCACCTGGCTTTGAAGATCCAAAACATCCTGATATGGTGTACAAGCTAAACAAAGCACTATATGGCCTCAAACAAGCTCTTCGTGCATGGTATGATACGATCAAAGACTTCCTGAAGAGCAAAGGGTTCAAACCTGGATCCCTCAATCCCACACTCTTCACGAAGACATATCATGGTGAACTGTTTGTGTGCCAAATATATGTGGATGACATAATCTTCGGCTGCACCAACCAGAAGTATACTGATGAGTTTGGATACATGATGCAAGAGCAATATCAGATGTCCATGATGGGAGAGCTGAAGTTCTTCCTTGGTCTTCAAATTCATCAGCAAAGGAATGGCATCTTCATATCTCAAGAAAAATACCTCAAAGATTGTCTGAAGAAGTTTGGAATGGAAGACTGCAAAGGCTACACGACGCCAATGCCAGCCAAACACCATCTTGGTCCTGACGACAATGGTAAAGAGTTCGATCAAAAGGTATACCACTCCATGATTGGTTCTTTACTTTATCTATGTGCATCTAGGCCAGATATTATGCTTAGTGTTTGCATGTGTGCTCGATTCCAAGCGGCACCAAAGGAATCGCATCACTTAGCTGTGAAGCGAATTCTTCGATATTTGGCTTACACCCCAACACTCGGATTATGGTATCCCAAGGGCTCAAAATTTGATTTGGTTGGATTCTTGGATGCTGATTATGCTGGTGACAAGGTGGATCACAAGTCTACATCAGGCACATGTCACTTTCTTGGTTGATCACTTGTCTGTTGGTCTTCAAAGAAGCAGAACTGTGTATCACTCTCAACTGCTGAATCTGAATACATTGCTGCTGGATCCTGTTGTGCTCAGCTTCTATGGATGAAGCAAACTCTCAAGGGCTATGGAATCAATCTGAAACAAGTACCTCTCTTCTGCGACAACGAAAGTGCCATCAAGATAGCCAACAATCCAGTCCAGCACTCGAAGACAAAGCACATTGAAATTCGTCATCACTTTCTCAGAGATCATGTCATGAGGAAAGATATCGACATCATTCATGTCAACACTGAAGAGCAACTGGCAGATATCTTCACAAAGCCCTTGGATGAGAAAAGGTTTTGCAAGTTACGGTGTGAGCTAAATATCTTGGAATCCTCGAATGTCCTGTGATCAGGCACACATCCTAACACTTCTGCATGTTGATGACTTAGATGTGCAACACACGAAGTACTGTATATCTTCAATCAATGAAGACTTACATTCTGATGTGAATACATTAACATGGAATTTGACTTCGGAGTGCCACGATAATTGTGCGCCGTGTCTGGGTCTAATACTTCCTATACGGTGGGTAACGCCACCACCAAATTTCTCTGTTTGAAGTGTTTCACTCATGGTGTTATTTTTGCAATGACTTCGCATTTGGTTTGTCTTCAGTTACAATTTATCTTCATGATTTTCTTCACTATGATGATTTGATTGCTTTCTGATATATATATACAAGTGTTCTGTCCTCTACAGCATTCACTTATAGCTATGTCTTCAAGTTGAATCTTTTGAACTAAGTGATTGTGATTGGACCCTAACCTCTCTATGCTTTCAATCTCAAACTCTATCTGTCCAAATCATATGCATTCTGTTGAAACTGTCAAATGTCCTCTCTGCGTCCTAGTCAGCAGAAGGCAAAGAGACAAACCTTAAGTCTGTTTTTAAATAACTCATCTTTATTGTTGAAATCCGGAGAAGCCGGAACAACTCTCCGACATACCTGGCGGGCGTGGGAATGTGGGACAATTCTGAGTATGTTGCATGCTTGCCACGTGCCCCTCAGATGTGAACCGCCAGGGGCACCAGCGTAATTGCGCTGTACCGCACGCCTACTTATAAATACTTGTCCCCTGCAGTAAAGAAATCCTTCTTCCACCTCTCCACCTCGTAAAAACCCTAGCGCCACCGCTAGCTCTCGACGACGCCGGCGACGAAGCGCTTAGCTGCCGCAACTTCTCCGACGCCGTCCTCACGCCGGCCGCGGACATCGTCCTCTCCGTCGTCGCCGTAGTTGTCCTCCGTCGCCAAGTTAGGGCACGGTGGGCTGAACTGCTCGGTCTCCTATTCATCCCATCTAGCAGTTCTTCATGCGGTAATTATAACTCTATTTTTACCACCTTTTTGATCTTCAAGATTCCATCCTATTTACTGAAAGTGGTTTCTACCTACTCAATGTTATATCTATTCTGTCTGCATCTCATACCGCCTAGTCAATTCACTTAGATTTCCTATCTAGTTTGATTCCTCACTTGTACTTATTCACGGATTGGTACAAATTTGGAACCAACTCACCTTATATAAGTGAATGTCTTCGCATCATGAGGTCAATGTCTTCAAACTGATTTATCTTCAAAATCTTCTGAGAATGCATATGACCTCTTCCCCTTCCCTCGCATCTCTAATGCTGTCACGGGTACATGTCCGTGGGAGAATCCCTTGGTTCTCATAGTCTGCATTCGTTTGCAGAATACTTACAGCATCACATTAATTCTCCTGAAGCCAGTTCCTGCTTGACCAGCAAGCGTAAGTCTCTGAAGCCATTGAACATATTGAAGCCATTTAGTTTGAAGTTCATGGATGCAGAAAAATCAGCAAGGAAGGGTGGCAGACAGCGCAGAGAAGGAACATCCAAAGATCTGCGTGATGACCTAGCAGAGCTCTACAAGACAGATCCTGAAGAGACTTATCATCATCGCAAGACACGAATCCAATGGATTCGACGCTATTGGGTTGAAGAATGGTTCAAGTACAAGTTTGTGACCAAGGAATATGCAGAGAAGAATGCTATCAAGAGACCTTGGGGTGATATTCTCTATCGAGGCCTTCAACCCAAGAACAGAGCTGAAGCTATTGCGCAAGGCTTCTATCCTTGCATGGTCCGTGGACCTCAGCCTGAGAACGCCGATCCCACATCATTACTCTGGTGTCATGACGATGCTCTCTTCAAGCGGAACCTTCAGTTCGCCCAGGCTTCGGCCAAGAAAAATAAGAAGTCATTGGGATTAGACTTCAACCCTGGTCCCTCTGCTCCCCGTGCTGACGGCTCTCGTGATGCAGAACCTAATGTCATTGGCCCCTTCTCCAACCTTGACGGCCTCATCACCTACATCTTGGTCCAGGGTGCCAGAGTAGATCATTCTGACAATGATGCTGACACTGATGAAGCTCCAGCTCGTCCTCCGAAGCCGCATAAGCAAAAGAAGCCAAAGGCTTCAAGATCAGCTGTACCTCCAAAAGCTTCTCGTGCGAAGCCACTGGCCACTGGACCTCCTGAAGACATTGTGCAGTCTGAAGATCAATCCCGTATCTCCAAGAGAACGGAGAAGAAAAAGCAAATTGTCAGGCATACTGATCAAACCTTGACTCATGCTGCCATTCTGCGTGAAGAACCCATTGATCTGTCCAGCGATGAAGATCTTGCTGATGATGCCCTTGAGCAACTGATCAAAAGCAAGGAAGAAGCAGAAATCTTCAACAACCTGCCTCTCTTTGATGTGGCAATCATCCATAACTTCATTGATGAGTGGTTTGACACACCAAATCTCAGCTTTGAAGATCTGCAGCTTCCCATTGGCCTCAGCGTCTCCTTTAATGGCGCCATTGCTTCTGAGCTAGCTCTCGCTCAGCGCATCGTTGAGCTGAAGAACAAGATTGATTATGAGAAGGCTCAATTCAAGAAGCATGTGGCCAAGCTAAGTGTTCAAGACGTCAGAAACTTCAAGGTCATGCTGCATGAGCTTAAAGAAGCTTTTCTCAAGAAGCGTGAAGAAGCTCAAGGCTCTTGTGAGCACATGAAGAGTTTGGCTGACAAGTGTGTGCTTGCCTACAATGAGGCTGAGAAGCGCAAGTCTCTTGGCCGTCCTGGCATTGACCCCAGGATGGCTGCAAAGAAAAAGAAGAAGCTCTCTACTGCCCAACCTGCGCCTTCAAGTCAAGAAGCACCTCGCATTATCTTCCCCAGCAGCATGACTGGCTCGAAGCCAAAGGTCACCACAACCGCTTCAGAACAGAAGAAGATGAGGGCTGCCGAGGCTGAAGCCAGAAAGAGGAAGAATACTGAAGCCTCTGATGCTGCTCCCTCCAAAAAGAAGAGCAAGACCAAGAAGACTAGGGCTGCTCCCACAGAGCCCTTAGTTGTTGAACCCATTTCAGTGGTTCGCCCTGCATCAGAACATCAAGAAAGAAGGATGATAGTTCATGAGCCTGCTCCCACAGAGGCTCATGAAGCTGAAGACATTCCAGCAGTTGAACCCACCGCTGCTGAAGACATTGGTCATGATGACAATGTTGAAGATGATGAAGTTCTTCCTCAGATTAAACACAATGTGGTATCATCGCCTATTCTTACGAACAGCGAACTCATCAGCATTGGTCGTCCTCTGACGCCAACTACTCAGGATGCATCGTGGGCTGATCACCCATAGCAACAAGACTCCCCAAGTACTCCCCAACAACAACAACAACAAGCTACACCACCCGTGCAAGAAGAAGATGAATACTTTGAGGCCCAGCCAACTCCATCTCCAAAGGCGTTGCCAGCATTTCGCAGGCTTCGCAAAGGACAAAGGCCTCAAGTCCCTCTGTCGAGCGTTCCAGAAGGAGAAGTGCAACGCCAGCCTGTTGCATGTCAAGTATTTTCTGAACCCACTCCAACTGTGAATGTCTCCGCGTCTGAAGCACAAGCTGCTGAAGACATTCCGGCTGCATCAGCCGATGAAAATCAAGAAGACGTACGTGTCCCTACACCCCCAGTTATTGAAGAAGTTGTTCCTGATGTGAACGTGCCAGTGCCCGACCCTCCTGTTCATCAAGTGGAGGTTGAAAATGTTGAAGCTGACACCACCAACGCCAATGAAGCCAATGACGCAGTCATGGCTGAAGCTAATGTGGAGATTGCACCAACCAGTGTGCCTGAAGCTAATGAGGCCACTGCACCTGAAGCTAATGAGGCAACTGCTCCTGAAGCACCTGTTGTGCAGCCTGAAGACTCAGTTGTTACCCCTGCTCCTGTTCTGCCACCAAGGCCCCATACAATTGAGCAAGCATACAGTCATGGTCAGCTAACCACTGTCTGATGGCCCATTCTGGTACCTCCGCCTACTGCCTCTGGACCTCAATTTGATTATCATGTTGAGCATAGGCCTCAGGTCCAGAAGCCAAAGCCAAGACTGCCAAGGTTTCCAGGTACTGCAAACTCACCAGGGTCCTTCAATGCTAATGGCTTCAAAAGCCACAATACCTTCTTTGACAGTGCCAAGAACCCCTACTCAAAGCCAAGGATATCATCAGATCGTTTCTGGAGCTATCAACAGCGAAGCTATTACTCCTGCGCTATGTATGATCAAGGGCGCATTTTCCCTCATATGTGCCTCGACACTGAAGCCATTGCCGGACTGCCGTGCTTAGAAGAAGCACTTGATTGCTTTCCTGATGCTGGTCTGCTCAACTTTGTGACAGACAAAGAACACTGGAATGAAGAGCTATTGCTTCAATTCTATGCTACTCTACACATTCACAGCTACAACAGAGATATCAAGACATGGGTTCTCGAGTGGATGACCGGAAATGTTCATCATGAAACCAAAGCTCTGGATATCATTGAGCTTACTGGCCTAGCCACTCCTGGAGAACTTTATGAACCTGATTGTCAACTACACCGCAATGCATTGCAGAGCATCTTCCATAAGCCCGAACCCAACATGAGCCAGATGTTGAGCATGATGAAGCCTTTGCCATCTGATGCTGAATATCCAACAGAGTTCTTTGTTGAAGACCTTGAGTATCTGTCGTGCACAATATATCATATTATCAGGCGAACTCTATGGCCTATCAAAGGACATTCATCAGCGGCCAAGCTTGAAGGAGCTATGAAGACTTTGGTCTTTTACATTCTCAATGGCATCAGCTTCAATACTCAAGAATTCTTCATCAGGCAACTTGCTGCTTCTGGATCTGACCTATTTGGTCTGAAGTTTTATGCTCCATGGGTCATGCGCCTCATCAAGCGACACTCATCTGTCAACTATTAGCCATCTGCTCGCAATCATCTGATCTTTTTGCCAGAGGTTGATATGTCAGTTGAAGCCATATACTCTGACCCTGCCAAGAAGCCTCTTTGTCTTCAGAATGTCGAGCACCAAAGCTTCACTCAACCCATTGAAGGCGTCCAAGCTGCAACACGAATCTGTCCAATGGCTGGAAATACTTGTCTGCCTCATCGTGCACCTACTGAAGCCACAGAAAGCACCATTGCCCAAAGGCCTCAGAAGCGCTCTCGTGTTCTCAATGACCAAGAACTTCTTGTGGCACTTCATCAGAAACAAGATAAGCATCACTATTGGCTCAAGAGACAGATGCAAAGCCTCTTAGTGGATGTCAATCGCATTCGGAATCTTGCCACCAAGAATGCATTTGTTGCTCATGAGACTTGCCGACAATCATGGAAGAGTTTGACGCTGCTAAGTGCTGAAGCAGATCTTCAAGATGATGGCTTCAATGAAAGATTCCAGTTTGACTCCACTCCTCCACGGACTGCTGTCCTACGTCGAACTCCATCTCTTGAAGACTCTAACTATTCTTCCTCCACGACAACTATGAATGCCAGAGTGATCGATGATGAAGATGATGCTACTTCACCGCCTCCTACTGCTGCACGCATCGACACTGCACCAAGTACGTCTGCGCCGCCAATCGACAACGACAACCCTGCTGCTTCACCTACTCATGAGGACGAGTAGATGCTCTACGTCTTCAAACCTTTTTGGTCATTCCTGACAAAAGGGGGAGAAGCGTATGAGTTGATAGTCTTCAAGCGGGTTCATATGGGCGGTTGCATTATATTTTGCCTCGTGCTTACAACTCTTGCTTTTGAAACATTTGGTTCTTTGAGTTGTAACACCTAAACTCGATGGTCGTCTGCTACTTATTTGCTTTACTGTGATGCGATGATAAATTCCGCATGTGCGATGATAACTTCCGCACTTAGATCATTCTGCAGACGTCCATTTTTCATTATGCATGTCATTCTACATGCTATATCATTTCATGCATGATGAATTATCTTCATAAGTTGAAGAGGATCTCCACAAGTACAACCTGCCATGTGCATTTGCATTCCAAAAGCAAATTACTTATATGCACATCTTCAGGGGGAGCCCTTGCTACTTATGAAGACAATACCCTATCCTTTACAATTTCACATACCTTATCCCCGTTGAAAACTTCAACCAGTTTGTCATCAATCACCAAAAAGGGGGAGATTGTAAGTGCATCTAGTGCCACCCCTAGTTGGTTTTGGAGTATTGACGACAAAGTTGGTTGAGGGACTAATGTGTTTGTGAGAATTGCAGGATAACGCAGGTAGTGTCCCTCGTTGATTCGGTTTACCTACCGGAGATGACCCCTAAAAATGTATGAAGACATTGAAGACAATGGTGGTATGAGAAGATATTCATATTGAAGACTATGACATGAGAAGACATTGCGTGAAGACTATGGAGCGTGAAGACTGTGTGGTTTCGTTGTTTCCTTTTCTTCTTTGTTGAGTCATAGGAACCACCGTACTGTTAAGTGGGGTCCAAGTGAACTAAGTCAGAGTGACTGAAGTGATGCTCAACCCAAATCCTATGTCTTTGAGCGAAGACAATGAGAGCAAATCTTATCCAGAGCTGGATGAGTCAGCTTTGCTTGTAGCCCAAGTAAAATTGTCGTGTGTGTTTGAAATCTGACCGTTGGAACACGTGTTAGTTCCTTAGTGACCCAGGGTCATTTCGGACATATCAGGTCAGGTTGCCCAGTGGCTATAAATAGCCCACCCCCTACACCATAAATTGGTGGCTGCTCAGAGTTTGTGCACGGCTTTTGTCGTTTGAGAGCAACCCACCTCGAAGCCTTTGAGAGAGAGAAATCCTTGCGAGGACCAAGCCCAAACACCTATAGCCAAAGAGTGTTAGGCATCACTGAAGTCTTTCTGTCTGTGTGACCTGAAGACTTATTACACTTGAGGATTGTGTATCCTCCAGCCGGTTAGGCGTCGCGTTCTGAGCATCCAAGAGTCATTGTGGATTGCCGGTGAACGAAGTCTGTGAAGGTTTGGAAGTCTACCTTGAAGACTTACCAGAATGATTGGGCGAGGACTGGGTGTCCTTAGCTCAAGGGGAATTAGGTGAAGACGCGGTCTTCTGAGTTGAATCTCAGCCTCCCTAACCAGGCGTACAGTTGTCACAGCAACTGGAACTGGTCCAACAAATCCTGTGTCTTCAACACGTGACTGGTTCTATCCTATCCCCTCCTTTACTTAAGTTTGTCTTCATGAAGTCTTTGCCTATCTGTCGTATCTATTTGACTTCATTGCTTGACTACTACTGTTGATTGGCTTCATACTATCTTCCATCCTGATCCTTACTACTTAGCTGCTATTAGTCCTGTACTTTCACATCATTGCATACTTGACTATGGCTTGCTTATGGTAGTTTATCTTCCGCTGCATATCAACTAGGTCATTTCTACTGTTTGTCTTTGAAACTTCCAAGTTTTGAAGACTTTCACAAAAATTGCCTATTCACCCCCCCTCTAGTCGATACTAACACTTTCAAACGAGCTAGTCAACTAGAGGCTTACTAGGGACATGGTGTTGTCTATGTACCCACACATGTATCTGAGTTTCCTATCAATACAATTATAGCATGGATAATAAACGATTATCATGAACAAGGAAATATAATAATAACTAATTTATTATTGCCTCTAGGGCATATTTCCAACAGTCTCCCACTTGCACTAGAGTCAATAATCTAGTTCACATCGCCATGTGATTAACACTCACAGGTCACATCGCCATGTGACCAACATCCAAAGAGTTTACTAGTGTCATTAAACTAGTTCACATCATCATGTGATTAAGACTCAATGAGTTCTGTGGTTTGATCATGTTTTGCTTGTGAGAGAGGTTTTAGTCAACGGGTCTGCAACATTCAGATCCGTATGTACTTCACAAATCTCTAGGTCATATTGTAAATGCTGCTTCCACGCTCCACTTGGAGCTATTCCAAATGGTCGCTCCACTATACATATCCGGTTTGCTACTCAGAGTCATTCAGATAGGTGTTAAAGCTTGCATCATCGTAACCCTTTACGTCGAACTCTTTATCACCTCCATAATCGAGAAACATATCCTGATTCCTCTAAGGATAATTTTGACCGCTATCTGGTGATCCACTCCTTGATCACCTTTGTACCCTCTTGCCAGACATGTGGCAAGGCACACATCAGGTGCGGTACTTAGCATAGCATACTGTAGAGCCTACATCTAAAGCATAGGGGACGACCTTCGTCCTTTCTCTCTTTTCTGCCATGGTCGAGCTTTAAGTCTTAACTTCGTACCTTACAACTCAGGCAAGAACTCCTTCTTTGACTGATCCATCTTGAACACCTTCAAGATCATGTCAAGGTACATGCTCATTTGAAAGTATTATTACGCATTTTGATCTATACTTATAGATCTCGATGCTCAATGTTCAAGTAGCTTAATCCGGTTTTTCTATTGAAAAACATCTTTCAAATAACCCTATATGCTCTCCAAAAATTCTACATCATTTCTGATCAACAATATGTCAACAACATATACTCATCAGAAATTCTATAGTGCTCCCACTCACTTCTTTGGAAATACAAGTTTCTCATAAACTTTGTATAAACCCAAAATCTTTTGGTCATCTCATCAAAGTGTACATTCCAACTCCGAGATGCTTACTCTAGTCCTTAGAAGGATCGCTGGAGCCAGCATACCTTTTAGCATCCTTAGGATCGACAAAACCTTTCTGATTGTATCACATACAACCTTTCCTTGCGAAGACTGGTAAGGAAACCCGTTTTGACATCCATCTGCCAGATTTCATAAATGCAGCTAATGCTAACATGATTCCGACGGACTTAAGCATCGCTACGGATGAGAAAATCTCATTGTAGTCAACTCCTTGAACTTGTGAAAAACTCTTCGCCACAAGTCGAGCTTCATAGACGGTGACATTACAGTCCACGTCCGTCTTCTTAAAGATCCATTTATCTCAATGGCTTGCCGATCATCGGGCAAGTCCACCAAAGTCCATGCTTTTGTCTGATACATGGATCCTATCTCGGATTTCATGGCTTCTAACCATTTATTGGAATTTGGGCCCACCATTGCTTCTTCATAGCTCGTAGGTTCATTGTTGTCTAGCAACATGACCTTCAAGACAGGATTACTGTACCACTCTGAAGCAGTACGCATCCTTGTCACCCTACGAGGTACGGTAGTGACTTGATCCGAAGTTTCATGATCACTATCATAAGCTTCTACTTCAATTGGTGTAGGTGCCACAGGAACAACTTCATGTGCCATGCTACACACTAGTTGTAGTGACGGTTCAATAACCATATCAAGTCTCCACCATCCTCCCACTCAATTTTTCGAGACAAACTCTTCCTCGAGAAAGGACCCGATTCAAGAAACAATCCCTATTGCTTTCGGATCTGAATTAGGAGGTATACCCAACTGTTTTGGGTGTCCTATGAAGATGCATTTTATCCGCTTTGGGTTCGAGCTTATCAACCTGAAACTTTTTCACATAAGCGTCGCAGCTCCAAACTTTTAAGAAACGACAACTTAGGTTTCTCCAAACCATAGTTCAAACGGTGTCGTCTCAACGGAATTACGTGGTGCCCTATTTAAAGTGAGTGCGGTTGTCTCTAATGCCTAACCCATGAACGATAGTGGTAATTCAATAAGAGACATCATGGTACACACCATATCCAATAGGGTGCAACTATGATGTTCGGACACACCATCACACTATGGTGTTCCAGGCGGTATTAATTGTGAAACAATTTCCACAATGTCTTAATTGCGTGTCAAAGCTCGTAACTCAGATACTCATCTCTATGATCATATCATAGACATTTTATCCTCTTGTCACGATGATCTTCAACTTCACTCTGAAAATACTTGAACCATTCAATAATTCAGACTTGTGTTTCATCAAGTAAATATACTCAGTATCTACTCAAATCATCCGTGAAGTAAGAACATAACGATATCCACTGCGTGCCTCGGCACTCATTGGACTACACACATCAAAATGTATTACTTCCAACAAGTTGCTTTCTTGTTCCATTTTACTGAAAACGAGGCTTTCAGTCATCTTGCCCATGTGGTATGATTTGCATGTCTCAAGTGATTCAAAATCAAGTGAGTCCAAATGGAGTTTCTTCATGCATATACACCAATACTCATGGTTCGCATGTCTCAAACTTTTCCAAAAACGAGTGAGTCCAAAGATCCATCAACATGGAGCTTCTTCATGCGTTTTATACCAATATGACTTACATGGCAGTGTCACAAGTAAGTGGTACTATCATTACTATCTTATATCTTTTGGCATGAAAATGTGTATCACTACGATCGAGATTCAATAAACCATTCGTTTCAGGTGCAAGACCATTGAAGGTATTATTCAAATAAACAGAGTAACCATTATTCTCCTTAAATGAATAACCGTATTGTGATAGACATAATCCAATCATGTCTATGCTCAACGCAAACACCAAATGACAATTATTCAGGTTTAATACTAATCTTGATGGTAGAGGGAGCGTGCGATGTTTGATCACATCAAACTTGGAAATACTTCCAACACATGTCGTCAGCTCACCTTTAGCTAGTCTCCGTTTATTCCGTAGCTCTTTTATTTCGAGTTACTAACACTTAGCAACCGAACCGGTATCCAATACCCTGGTGCTACTAGGAGTACTAGTAAAGTACACATTAACATAATGTATATCCAATATACTTCTATCGACCTTGCCAGCCTTCTCATCTACCAAGTATCTAGGGTAATTCTGCTCCAGTGGTTGTTCCCCTTATTACATAAGCACTTAGTCTCGGGTTTGGGTTCAACCTTGGGTTTCTTCACTAGAGCAGCAGCTGATTTGCCGTTTCATGAAGTATCCCTTCTTGCCCTTGCCCTTCTTGAAACTAGTGGTTTCACCTACCATCAACAATTGATGCTCCTTCTTGATTTCTAATTTCGCGGTGTCGAACATCGCGAATACCTCAAGGATCATCATATCTATCCCTGATATGTTATAGTTCATCACGAAGCTCTAGCAGCTTGGTGGCAATGACTTTGGAGAAACATCACTATCTCTGGAAGATCAACTCCCACTCGATTCAAGTGATTGTCGCACTCAGACAATCTGAGCACAAGCTCAACGATTGAGCTTTTCTCCCTTAGTTTGCAGGCTAAGAAAATCGTCGGAGGTCTTATACCTCTTGACGTGGGCACGAGCCTGAAATCCCAATTTCAGCCCTCGAAACATCTCATATGTTCCGCGACATTTCGAAAACGTCTTTGGTGCCTCAACTCTAAACCGTATAACTGAACTATCACGTAGTTATCAAAACGTGTATGTCCGATGTTCGCAACATCCACAGACAATGTTTGGGGTTCAGCACACTGAGCGGTGCATTAAGGACATAAGCTTTCTATTGTCCGCATAATCGCTACTGTCAACTTTCAACTATATTTTCTCTAGGAACATATCTAAACAGTGGAACTAAGGCGCGAGCTTATGACATAATTTGCAAAGATCTTTTGACTATGTTCAGGATAATTAAGTTCATCTTATGAACTCCCACTCAGATAGACACCCCTCTAGTCATCTAAGTGATTACATGATCCGACTCAACTAGGCCGTGTCCGATCATCACGTGAGACGGACTAGTCATCATCGGTGAACATCTTCATGTTGATCGTATCTACTATACGACTCATGCTCGACCTTTCGGTCTCTTGTGTTCCGAGGCCATGTCTGTACATGCTAGGCTCGTCAAGTCAACCTAAGTGTTTCGCGTGTGTAAATCAGGCCTACACCCGTTGTATGTGAACGTAAGAATCTATCACACCCGATCATCACGTGGTGCTTTGAAACGACGAACTTTTGCAACGGTGCACAGTTAGGGGGAACACTTTCTTGAAATTTTAATGAGGGATCATCTTATTTACTACCGTCGTTCTAAGCAAATAAGATGCATAAACATGATAAACATCACATGCAATAAAAAAGTGACATGATATGGCCAATATCATTTTGCTCCTTTTGATCTCCATCTTTGGGGCTCCATGATCATCATCATCACCGGCATGACACCATGATCTCCATCATCGTATCTTCATGAAGTTGTCTCGCCAACTATTACTTCTACTACTATGTCTACCGGTTAGCAATAAAGTAAAGTAATTACATGGCGTTGTTTAATGACACGCATGTCATACAATAAATTAAGACAACTCCTATGGCTCCTGCCGGTTGTCATACTCATCGACATGCAAGTCGTGATTCCTATTACAAGAACATGATCAATCTCATACATCACATATCATTCATCACATTCTTCTTGGCCATATCACATCACATAGCATACCCTGCAAAAACAAGTTAGACGTCCTCTAATTGTTGTTTGCATGTTTTACGTGGCTGCTATGGGTTTCTAGCAAGAACGTTTCTTACCTACGCAAAAACCACAACGTGATATGTCAATTGCTATTTACCCTTCATAAGGACCCTTTTCATCGAATCCGATCCGACTAAAGTGGGAGAGACTGGCACCCGCTAGCCACCTTATGCAACAAGTGCATGTCAATCGGTGGAACCTGTCTCACGTAAGAGTACGTGTAAGGTCGGTCCGGGCCGCTTCATCCCACGATGCCGCCGAATCAAGATTGGACTAGTAACGGTAAGCATATTGAACAACATCAACACCCACAACTACTTTGTGTTCTACTCGTGCAAAGAATCTACGCGATAGACCTAGCTCATGATGCCACTGTTGGGGAACGTAGCAGAAATTCAAAATTTTCCTACGTGTCACCAAGATCGATCTATGGAGAAACAAGCAACGAGGGGAAGGAGAGTGCATCTACATACCCTTGTAGATCGCTAAGCGGAAGCGTTCAAGATAACGGGGTTGAAGGAGTCGTACTCGTCGTGATCCAAATCACCAGAGATCCTAGTGCCGAACGGACGGCACCTCCGCGTTCAACACACGTACCGCCCGGTGATGTCTCCCATGCCTTGATCCAGCAAGGAGAGAGGGAGAGGTTGAGGAAGACTCCGTCCAGCAGCAGCACAACGGCGTGGTGGTGATGGAGGAGCGTGGCAATCCTGCAGGGCTTCGCCAAGCACCGCGGGAGAGGAGGAGGGAGAGAGGTAGGGTTGCGCCAGGGAAAGGTGAAACTCCTCTGTTTGCAGCCCCAAAACCCTCATGTATATATAGGGGGAGAGGGAGGGCTGCGCCCCCACCTAGGGTTCCACCCCTAGGGGTGGCGGCCAGCCCAAACCCATCTAGGGGCGGCCAAGTGGGGAACTTGCCCCCAAGTTAGGTGGGTGCGCCCCCTCCCCCAAACCCTAGGCGCCTTGGGCCCTTGTGGGGGGCGCACCAGCCCACCTGGGGCTTGTCCCCTCCCACACTTGGCCCATGCAGACCTCCGGGGATGGTGGCCCCACTTGGTGGACCCCCGGGACCCTCCCGGTGGTCCCGGTACATTACCGATAAAACCCGGAACTTTTCCGGTGACCAAAACAGGACTTCCCATATATAAATCTTTACCTCCGGACCATTTCGGAACTCCTCGTGACGTTCGGGATCTCATCCGGGACTCCTAACAACATTCGGTAACCACATACAAACTTCCTTTATAACCCTAACGTCATCAAACCTTAAGTGTGTAGACCCTACGGGTTCGGGAACCATGCAGACATGACCGAGATGTTCTCCGGTCAATAACCAACAGCGGGATCTGGATACCCATGTTGGCTCCCACATGTTCCACGATGATCTCATCGGATGAACCACGATGTCAAGGACTCAATCAATCCCATATACAATTCCCTTTGTCTAGCGTTAATTACTTGCCCGAGATTCGATCGTCGGTATACCGATACCATGTTCAATCTCGTTACCGGCAAGTCTCTTTACTCGTTCCGTCACACATCATCCCGCGATAAACTCTTTGATCACATTGTGCACATTATGATGATGTCCTACCGAGTGGGCCCAGAGATACCTCTCTGTCACACAGAGTGACATATCCCAGTCTCGATTCGTGCCAACCCAACAGACACTTTCGGAGATACCTGTAGTGCACCTTTATAGCCACCCAGTTACGTTGTGACGTTTGGTACACCCAAAGCATTCCTACGGTATTTGGGAGTTGCACAATCTCATGGTCTAAGGAAATGATACTTGACATTAGAAAAGCTTTAGCATACAAACTATGATCTTTGTGCTAGGCTTAGGATTGGGTCTTGTCCATCACATCATTCTTCTAATGATGTGATCCCGTTATCAACGACATCCAATGTCCGTGGTCAGGAAACCGTAACCATCTATTGATCAACGAGCTAGTCAACTAGAGGCTTACTAGGGACATGGTGTTGTCTATGTACCCACACATGTATCTGAGTTTCCTATCAATACAATTATAGCATGGATAATAAACGATTATCATGAACAAGGAAATATAATAATAACTAATTTATTATTGCCTCTAGGGCATATTTCCAACACTATGTCCATGCCTACATCTAAACTAGAGAATAAGTTGAGTGAGGTGGGGTGTGCAAGGGTTCAAGTCACATTGCTCGAATCAATGATATTTAGCTCATGCCTTAACTCGCGAAATCTTGCTTCATCCAAGGGCTTCGTGAAAATATCTGCAAGGTTATCATGAGTGTTGACATACTTGAGCTCGATCTCCCCTCACCTAATGTGATCCTGGATGAAGTGATACCGAATCTCAATATGCTTCATCTTGAAATGTTGCACCGGGTTGAGAGAAATCTTGATGGCACTTTCATTATCACACCAAAGAGGCACTTTGTCACAAATGACACCGTATTCCTTTAAAGTTTGCCTCATCCATAAGAGTTGTGCACAACAACTACCGGCCGCCACATATTCCGCTTCGGTGGACGAGAGAGACACACAACTTGTCACAACCCTAGCTTAGACCCTGACTGTCTTTGCATAAGCATCCATGCATCATATTTAAATTTTATGAAACTTGAAATGGGGATTGCCTAAACCCTAGCATCAAAGGAATTCACTAGGTTCAACTAAAATATTTTCAGTGAATTCCAAATGGATTTCAAAACTGTTCATCATTTCTGGAAAATGCTAGAACCATAACCAGAGGTGTTGCACATTTTTCCATGACATATTTGGTCACTAAATTAAATCATATAGTATTTGCAATTGGGAATTTAAATGCTATATATTATTTTAAGTGCTCAATTAATTCTGAACTTAAGTGTGGGCTGCTAGGAATAATCCTAACAGAGCCCACAACTATTTTCAGGATTTTTGGAAACGTTTTTGTATTTTTAATAAAGCCACAAAGTTGTAGAAAAAATAGAAAACAGGAAATGAGAGAGAGAGAGAGAGAGACTTACCTGGCTTACCTGGATGGCCCAGTAGGCAGCCCACCTGGCCGGCCCAGCCCAGCGCCGCTGCCAGTCATCTCCCACCTCTCGCCAGTAGGACGAGAGGCGTGTGGCCGCCGTGCGCGCCCACGTGCCTTGGCCACCTCCTGCTTCCCACCGCCTCCCGACGTTGCTCTGGACGCCCTGGACGTCAACACGCAACCCCTCTGGCTCTCTCTCACTCTCCCCGTGCTCCTCCCCCTCCTCTGCTCTCTCTCCCTCTCACCACCGAACGCCACCGCCGCCGCCGTTCGCCACCACCGCGGCCACCGCCTCCCCCTCGCCTCTCCGACATGCCTAGGAGCTCCGCCACATCGTCCCCGACCTCTCCGCCAAGTCAAGCAAGCCGGGATGCACCGTAGCACCGCCCTGTCGCCATATTCAACCTTGGACCACCGGAGATCCCTCTCGCCACCCCGCTCGCTCCGGTGCTTCCCCGTGCATGCCGAGGCCACCTCTGCACTCGCCGTGAGCTCCTCTACCGATCCCCCCTTCTCCCACGTCCATTAGCTCATCGTAGCCTTCATTTCCGTCGAGACCGAGACCTCACCGGCGCCGGACTTGTCGCCGTTGTCGTTTTGGTTCGCCTCCGTCCAAACCGAGCGCATCACTGCACTCAGTGCACTCCCAGGAGCTCGTAGCGCCCACCAGCTCCTCCTCCCATGCACTGTGGTGCCGAACCCGTCGTTGCCCGAACTCTGGCCACCGCCTTGGAGCTCGCCGCCGTCGGCTCAGGCCACCCCAGCTCCTCCCCTTCGCTTCATTAGATGCGCCGCATTGCCGGCTAGCCGTAGCCGCAAACCATGAGTAAAACGGTGCCCCGTAGAGCATTCCCGATCCGCCTCATCGTCTCTATCGTCGCCGGCAACGAGCCGTGGACCAGGTCCGGCGGGTTTGACCCCGTTTGACCGGGGTTTGACTTCCCCTGACCCACTGACATGTGGGCCAGGCCCCCGCTTAATTAAGAGATAGATTAATTAGCGGTAATTAACTTAGTTAGTTAGGTTAGTCTCTGACATGTGGGCCCAGGCCTTAACTAAACTAGATTAGGTTTAGTTTAATTTTCATTAACCCTATTGGTTAACTATGTCACTGACGTGTGGACCCCACACGTCAGGTTTGACCTGGCGGCGCCTGTTGACCTGCTGAGGTCAGCATGACCTAATGCTGACGCAGTAAACATTTTCTGGAATTAAAATAAATCAGAAATGATTTACAAATTTCAGAAAATGATCTAAACTTCTAAAATTCATTGAAATTCAACCGTAACTCCAAATTAAATAATTAATATATGAAAAATGATCAGAAAAATCCAATCTATCAATCTGTACCATTTTAATGCATGTTTGAACAAATTAAATCTGCTGTATACAACAATTTGAATAAATGGCATTTGAACTGCCTTATGTGGAGTTTGAATTTGAACCTAGGGTTCAAACCAACTTCATTTAACCTGCTGCTAGATGCATTAGCTCAAACCACAGCATATTGCCATGTCATGATCATGCATCATATTGTGCATTGCATTGATTGTGCTTCTTCTTTGTTTGTCGGTGCTTGTCCCCTCTCAGTAAGACGTGTACCGACGATGTGATCGATGACACCAATGAAGAAATATACTATCTTCAGAAGTGCCAGGCAAGCAAAACCCCCTTGTTCATTCCGATACAATCCTACTCTCTCGCTCCTGCTCTCTTTTACTGCATTAGGACAACAGCGATTCATCTGTTACTTGCTGCGGTAGCTGAACCCCTTTATCCTCTACATGACCTGTCATTGCCACAGTAAATAGATGAAACCCACTAGTATGAGTAGGAGTTGTTTGAGCCCTGTTGTGCCTACTCATTCATGCTTGTTTGTCATGCCTGCTACTGCTTAGAGTTGAGTTAGGTCTGATTCATCGGGGATGAATCAGAGGTGTGTGAACATGTCCTACTGTGTATGAGCTAAGTGTGTGAACACGATTTGGTAAAGGTAGCGGTGAGAGGCCATGTAGGAGTACATGGTGGGTTGTCTCATTGAAGCCGTCCTCAAGAACTAAGTTCTGTGTTTGTGATCCATGAAACAGCTACTACCATGCATTGGGCCCTGAAATATGACCCCACTCGACTTCTTAATCACCCTTGTCCTCTGTCCAGGAGTTGCAAGTAGTTTCTGGTGTTTGTAGTATGCTGGAGGCCGTGCGCAGTGCTGACCGGAGGGGTGGGCTGTGATGCGGTAGGCACGTGGCACGGTGTACCGGGCGCCCGTTTGGTGTCTCGGGAGCCCTGCACACATCGTTCGGGCCGTATGTGGAAACTTCGGCCGGACTCCCTGCGGATGGAACCTGAATAGGCGATAAACCTGGACTAGAGACTTGAGTGTTTAGGTAGGTCGTGGTCTACACCCACGTCGGCTTTCGCTTGAAGTTTGCCGAGCACATGTCGTGTGCAGACGCTAAGTGGTGGAAACATGTATGAAGAAGTACACCCCTGCAGGGTTATAATAATCTATTCGAATAGCCGCGTCCACAGTAAAGGACTTCTGGGTTGCCTATAACAGTTCATAGATAAGTGGAAGTGGATACCCTAAAATACGCAAGATAAGCATGAGTGCTATGGATGGCGTTCTCGTAGGGAGATGAGAGCGGATCCATAGTGGTGTATTGGTCGGTGAATATGTGGACTCGTGTGCGCCACCTCAAAAGAGTTACTTGCAGTAGTAGTTCAGGATAGCCACCGAGTCAAAGCTGGCTTGCTGCAGTTAAACCCCACCACCCCCTTTGTTGATAATGATGCATATGTAGATAGTTCTGATGTAAGTCTTGCTGGGTACATTTGTACTCACGTTTGCCTATTTTATGTTTTTGCAGAGAGACGTCAGTCTCGTTAGTAGTTCCGCGTGGACTTCGACGTTTAGCTTGTTACCTCAGCTACGATCTTATGCCCTCGGCAGGATCTAGTAGATAGTCAGGCTTCTAAGCCTTTTTCATTTGTAGATGTCTGTACTCAGACATGTTAAGCTTACGCTTGTGCCTTGAATTGTATGCTCTGAATGTTGGGTCATGAGACCCCTGTTTGTAATATCTCGCTCCTCGGAGCCTAATGAATACATACTTGAGTCGTAGAGTCATGTTGTGATGCCATGTTGTATTTGCACATATCGAGCATATTGTGTGTATGTTATTGAAATGCTTGGTATGTGTGGGATCTGACTATCTAGTTGTTTATCCTTAGTAGCCTCTCTTACCGGAAATGTCTCCTAGTGTTTCCACCGAGCCATGGTAGCTTGCTACTGCTCCGGAACACTTAGGCTGGCCGACATGTGTCCTTCTTCGTTCCTGTGTCTGTCCCCTCGGGGAAATGTCACGCGATGAATACTGTAGTCCTGCTAGCCCAGTGCTACAGCCTGGATTCACTCGTTGATGACCGACGCGTTTGATGCTGGGTCATGGATGCCTGTCCCTTTAAGTTTGTGCCACTTTGGGTTTTATGACTAGCCATGTCAGCCTGGGCTCCTTATCATATGGATGCTAGCAACACTATCATATACGTGTGCCAAAAGGTGCAAACGATCCCGGGCAAAGGTAAGGTGGCACCCATGGGAATACCGTGCGTGAGGCTGCAAAGTGATATGAGGTGTTACATGCTAGATCGATGTGGCATTGAGTCGGGGTCCTGACAGCTTTGGTATCAGAGCCTGACTGCCTGTAGGATTACCAAGCCAAACTGGTCGAAGTTGTGTCTAGAAATGCTTTAGTTATATAAGGGAATTGATTGTGGAAGGGAACGTAAGGCTCTTTTACTCCTTATACCTCATGGCCTTCTAATCTGAGTCAACCTCTTCTCTTCTACGGGGATTAAGAACTAGGCTTCTCGTCTATCTATCAGGATCACGTGTTACCAATCCGTAGACTTATTGGATTGATGGATTAAGCCTTAGTTCAGTCTCTACTACTTCCATGTGTTGACAATTGATCTTGGAACCTTGATATTATGATGTTAAGTGGTTATGCCACCATTTTCGCTGGATGTCTCAAATCTTTTTGAGCATTTACAGCCGTTATGCTGTCCGAGTCATCCCAGGTTTCTAAACAATCTGATGCACTTGCCAATCCTTTCCCTCTGGTTTTTATGTTCCTTTGGGCCAGGTTAATCACACTAATTGCTGAGTTGAGGTATTCTATTGCCTCGACATATATGTTGGAATTATTATGACCCTAGGTGTCCTAGGGGATCATCTAGTAATCTAGCCATGATTTGTGCCCCAGTGTGATGATTCTGGCCATTATTCTCGAAAAGCATCTCGTGATGCCATTTAGTTAGTAGGTATTCTACTTCTGGGTTTTGAACCCGAGATTCACCCCACTTACCTCATGTTGATAGTGTTTGCTAGTTCCTTTAGGAAATTAGTAACCTTTGCATTAGTCCTCGAGGTCCGTGGTATTTCCTTCTTCCAAATACTATGAACCACTTACGGCAGATGTTTGTTGGATCAAAAGATCACAACAGGAGTGCTCTCGATGGGCTCTCCATTCTATATTGCGACTCTGCCAGTTCTACTTTTCTGCATGGGTTATCCGGAAGAAACCTGTTGAACTTGATTCGACATACTAACCTATGCATCCACAACTCAGAAAGTTATATGTTCCTCGAATTGTTCCTCCTTAGTTGTATTCTGACCCCCGTCTATCAATTGATAGTCAAGGGTATGCGTGCATTCGTTTATCGATGCCTATTACTCTTGTGGTTCGTCAAGCCATTCTATTCTGGAATGACTAGGAGAAACAAACTCCAGAACCTGATCCATATCCAGGATTGGGTCAAAGAAGTTGTGCTCCGTGGATCAAGTTGCTAATCCAGCTGTTGTTCTTCTCTACCTTGGAGTATTATTATCTTTATATTAAGAATGTCATGGGAATTGCACACCATCCTATGAACTCTTGATACAGTGATACTTCTTGTCGTCATTATTCATTCCTCGGTTTCGTGTTATTGTAACCGGAACACCGACGAGTGAATCATGATGTGTGAAATCAATACCCCTAGCAACCGTGTTGCTTAGTGGTTAATGGATAAAAATCTCATTCTTAGTGTGTTAGTTATGGAATCATCATTCTAAGATTGATTGTTCTACCTAGTCCTTATTTCTGGTGCACCCTCCGATCAATGAGTTAGGATTGTGTCAATCCCTTGCTCTATTGATCATATCGTCTTGCCCTGAAAAGGAAGATTGTTCTCGAGCTTAGTAACATATCAGTGGTTCGTGATTTTTCGAATTTCTTCTCGGAAGTATCACCAGGTTGTCACTTGACCGCTATGTTGAGTTAGTGATCAAGTTGGTTTTCGAAACCACCCTTTCTCCAAGGATCTGTGTCGGATACCCTGAGCAAGTTGGTTAAGCTAAAAAACAACTTGGAGAGTTGGAAGATAAAAGCTTGCCAACTTAGTTCATTTTAAGGGATATCTTTGTGTGTGTATGTGTATGTTGAAGAAAGATGATATCTTCATCGATTGTT
This sequence comes from Triticum dicoccoides, assembly GCF_002162155.2. Taxonomy (NCBI): domain Eukaryota; kingdom Viridiplantae; phylum Streptophyta; class Magnoliopsida; order Poales; family Poaceae; genus Triticum; species Triticum dicoccoides. Next base: position 127,262,088 of record NC_041387.1, read on the forward strand.
CCCTGTGATCACTTGTTGGATCTATTATCTTAAACAATCTTCGATTTGAGCATGGGCTATGGTCAAGTCAAATCAGAACCAACGATATTCGTAATTTTGTCTTACTTGTGGTTGATTCCTCGAGCATACACCATTATACTCTTTGGGTCTGACCAATGCTATCACCTTGTTCACATGATGGTGGAAGTCCAGTGGTATGGAAATTCCGATGAGTTGCTGTTGAGCCCATCAGCAGCATCGTGTCTCCTCCATGATTCATGTTGAACATCAAGTTAGTGTTGGAAACATTTGTAAGCATTATCTCCATGTCCCGTTTATGAAATACATGTTTGGTGTAAGAAGTGACTCTCTCCAAGTTCACGTGTATTTGGTGCAAGTTGCCATCGTGAATTTGAGAAAGTTAGTTTTGTTCCCTCCGGGATCATCCCAAGTCAGTCATGCATGTGCGAAGTATTCTATGGTCTGATAGACTGATCATCTTCATTCTATATGTATTCCTAGCACACCAAGCCACTGATTGATTTGTTCAAGGATAATAGGTTCTACGTGCTAGTCCTGAAGGTACCAGACGGATTTGTACAAGATTCTGTTATCCTCGATGATGGTTCCCAGCCAGAACTCGGTAGTGTTTCGTTGTAAGACTACCATGTGCTCATGCTTGTCTGGGACATCGTGTTCACATGTTTGTAGCAGAACCAGCTTATGTTTTGGAGCGTACTACCGTAGTCCATTCCTCGAGAATCTCGCAACGCCATCTCGTCGATTTGTGTTGCAAACTTTAATTTTTCTTTCTAGACTTGATGAGTCTGGAATATTCTGACACCAACCAGGTCTGAATCTCAGGCAGAGATGATGGTTGGGACATTTCCCAAGAACTATAATATTGGTCTCTCGATAACTGGTAAAGTGGATGTCATGGCCAACACACCCAGCCGGAAGACCTATTATTGTAGTGTCTTGATTGAGGAAGTTGGCCACCTCCCCATAAGGATCTCGTAGAATTTATACTAGTAGTTGTTCCTTATGGATTTTTGGTGTTCCCAAAGTCCGACCTTTTACCTGATGTTCTAGATATCAGATCATATCTATGAATGGGATACGCTAGCACATCAAGGAGAACATTAGAAGCGAGGTGCTAAATGTCTCTAGGTCGATCATCCAGATTTTGTTCCCTTGGCCCCGCTAAGGTGAAATCTGAGAAGGTTATATTCCTTTGCATCTGCATCGTCCACCGCTGTTCGTCATGGTAGTACGTTGTGTTGCCAGGATCCTTGACACAGATGTTGGTAAAACCTTGATGAATATGGAAATGCTCAAGTTCTTGAGAGCACACACAAGCGCTAGGTGTTATCATCGGCACTAACTGGGATTGCTCTCAGTTTCCTCGATTATGCTATAACCATTCCAATAGTGGATTCACTCTCTACTGTTGAGCTTCTCCCCAGTTACTAAAATCATTCCTTGTGTTGTTTTCAACAAGGTAATCCACATCATCCATTCTAATCCGGGTATGCCATTCTACCGAACCCCTCTAAACGATCGCTCGAGAATTGCCTTAGGCTGGTATAAAGAGTTTCAATGGTCTCTAAATCAAAGGTAATTCTTTTTGCCACTTAAGGTGATATTTCTATGAGTCACCTTCCCTAAGGTGCATCGTTATGGTATCATGGCAACTCAACTCCTTGCTACATTGACAACCGTTCACCATCTTCTTAGGTGGGGAATTATTGCCTACCTAGTGAACCTTTGTCATGTGTTTCACTCCATCCCTCTGGACGAATGCTTTGTGTCTCAGCTCGAGAGATATTTCAATGTCCCCCTCCGTGAGTTGATCATGAGTTGTTCGACCTTCAATAAGATCGATCCCTCTAGAGTTTTCCTATCCCTCTCATTGTCATGTTAGTAGGAGTTCCTGGAGCAAGACATCGAGACAATGATGGTGATCGAATCAACGTTCATTTGAAGTGCACCCTGGATCGTGAATATTGTGTTAGTTTGCGCTCCCCTTTCATCTTACCCTACGATTGAATCTCGGGACGAGATTCTTGTTTAGTGGGGGTGAGTTGTCACAACCCTAGCTTGGACCCTGTCTGTCTTTGCATAAGCATCCATGCATCATGTTTAAATTTTATGAAACTTGAAATGGGGATTGCCTAAACCCTAGCATCAAAGGAATTCACTAGGTTCAACTAAAATATTTTCAGTGAATTCCAAATGGCTTTAAAAAATGTTCATCATTTCTGGAAAATGCTAGAACCATAACCAGAGGTGTTGCACATTTTTCCATGACATATTTGGTCACTGAATTAAATCATATAGTATTTGCAATTGGGCATTTAAATGCTATATATTATTTTAAGTGCTCAATTAGTTCTGAACTTAAGTGTGGGCTGCTAGGAATAATCCTAACAGAGCCCACAACTATTTTCAGGATTTTTGGAAACGTTTTTGTATTTTTAATAAAGCCACAAAGTTGCAGAAAAAATAGAAAGCAGGAAACAAAAGAGAGAGAGAGAGAGAGAGAGAGAGAGAGAGAGAGAGAGAGAGACTTACCTGGCTTACCTGGACGGCCTAGTAGGCAGCCCACCTGGCCGGCCCAGCCCAGCGCCGCTGCCAGTCATCTCCCACCTCTCGCCAGTAGGACGAGAGGCGTGTGGCCGCCGTGCGCGCCCCCGTGCCTTGGCCACCTCCTGCTTCCCACCGCCTCCCGACGTTGCTCTGGACGCCCTGGACGTCGACACGCAACCCCTCTGGCTCTCTCTCACTCTCCCCGTGCTCCTCCCCCTCCTCTGCTCTCTCTCCCTCTCACCACCGAACGCCACCGCCGCCGCCGTTCGCCACCACCGCGGCCACCGCCTCCCCCTCGCCTCTCCGACATGCCTAGGAGCTCCGCCACATCGTCCCCGACCTCTCGGCCAAGTCAAGCAAGCCGGGACGCACCGCAGCACCGCCCTGTCGCCCTCTTCAACCTTGGACCGCCGGAGATCCCTCTCGCCACCCCGCTTGCTCCGGTGCTTCCCCGAGCACTCCGAGGCCACCTCTGCACTCGCCGTGAGCTCCTCTACCGATCCCCCCTTCTCCCACGTCCATTAGCTCATCGTAGCCTTCATTTCCGTCGAGACCGAGACCTCACCGGCGCCGGACTTGTCGCCGTTGTCGTTTTGGTTCGCCTCCGTCCAAACCGAGCGCATCACTGCACTCAGTGCACTCCCAGGAGCTCGTAGCGCCCACCAGCTCCTCCTCCCATGCACTGTGGTGCCGAACCTGTCATTGCCCGAACTCCGGCCGCCGCCTTGGAGCTCGCCGCCGTCGGCTCAGGCCACCCCAGCTCCTCCCGTTCGCTCCATTAGATGCGCCGCATTGCCAGCTAGCCGTAGCCGCAAACCATGAGTAAAACGGTGCCCCGTAGAGCATTCCCGATCCGCCTCATCGTCTCTGTCGTCGCCGGCAACGAGCCGTGGACCAGGTCCGGCGGGTTTGACCCCGTTTGACCGGGGTTTCACTTCCCCTGACCCACTGATGTGTGGGCCAGGCCCCTGCTTAATTAAGCGATAGATTAATTAGCGGTAATTAACTTAGTTAGTTAGGTTAGTCTCTGACATGTGGGCCCAGGCCTTAACTAAACTAGATTAGGTTTAGTTTAATTTTAATTAACCCTGTTGGTTAACTATGTCACTGACGTGTGGACCCCACACGTCAGGTTTGACCTGGCGGCACCTGTTGACCTGCTGAGGTCAGCATGACCTAATGCTGACGCAGTAAACATTTTCTGGAATTAAAATAAATCAGAAAATGATTTACAAATTTCAGAAAATGATCTAAACTTCTAAAATTCATAGAAATTCAACCGTAACTCCAAATTAAATAATTTATATATGAAAAATGATCAGAAAAATCCAATCTATCCATCTGTACCATTTTCATGCATGTTTGAACAACTTAAATCTGCTGTATACAACAATTTGAATAAATGGCATTTGAAATGCCTTATGTGGAGTTTGAATTTGAACCTAGGGTTCAAACCAACTTCATTTAACCTGCTGCTAGATGCATTAGCTCAAACCACAGCATATTGCCATGTCATGATCATGCATCATATTGTGCATTGCATTGATTGTGCTTCTTCTTTGTTTGTCGGTGCTTGTCCCCTCTCAGTAAGACGTGTACCGACGATGTGATCGATGACACCAATGAAGAAATATACTATCTTCAGAAGTGCCAGGCAAGCAAAACCCCCTTGTTCATTCCGATACAATCCTACTCTCTCGCTCCTGCTCTCTTTTACTGCATTAGGACAACAATGATTCATCTGTTACTTGCTGCGGTAGCTGAACCCCTTTATCCTCTGCATGACCTGTCATTGCCACAATAAATAGATGAAACCCACTAGTATGAGTAGGAGTTGTTTGAGCCCTGTTGTGCCTACTCATTCATGCTTGTTTGTCATGCCTGCTACTGCTTAGAGTTGAGTCAGGTCTGATTCATCGGGGATGAATCAGAGGTGTGTGAACATGTCCTACTGTGTATGAGCTAAGTGTGTGAACACGATTTGGTAAAGGTAGCGGTGAGAGGCCATGTAGGAGTACATGGTGGGTTGTCTCATTGAAGCCGTCCTCAGGAACTGAGTTCTGTGTTTGTGATCCATGAAACAGCTACTACCATGCATTGGGCCCTGAAATATGACCCCGCTCGACTTCTTAATCTCCCTTGTCCTCTGTCCAGGAGTTGCAAGTAGTTTCTGGTGTTTGTAGTATGCTGGAGGCCGTGCGCAGCGTTGACCGGAGGGGTGGGCTGTGATGCGGTAGGCACATGGCACGGTGTACCGGTCGCCCGTTTGGTGTCTCGGGAGCCCTGCACACATCGTTCGGGGCCGTATGTGGAAACTTCGGCCGGACTCCCTGCGGATGGAACCTGAATAGGCGATAAACCTGGACTAGAGACTTGAGTGTTTAGGTAGGTCGTGGTCTATACCCACGTCGGCTTTCGCTTGAAGTCTGCCGAGCACATGTCGTGTGCAGACGCTAAGTGGTGGAAACATGTATGAAGAAGTACACCCCTGCAATGTTATAATAATCTATTCGAATAGCCGCGTCCGCGGTAAAGGTCTTCTGGGTTGCCTATAACAGTTCATAGACAAGTGGAAGTGGATACCCTAAAATACGCAAGATAAGCGTGAGTGCTATGGATGGCATTCTTGTAGGGAGATGAGAGCAGATCCATAGTGGTGTATTAGTCGGTGAATATGTGGACTCGTGTGCGCCACCTCAAAAGATTTACTTGCAGTAGTAGTTCAGGATAGCCACCGAGTCAAAGCTGGCTTGCTATAGTTAAACCCCACCACCCCCTTTGTTGATAATGATGCATATGTAGATAGTTCTGATGTAAGTCTTGCTGGGTACATTTGTACTCACGTTTGCCTATTTTATTTTTTTGCAGAGAGACGTCAGTCTCATTAGTAGTTCCGCGTGGACTTCGACGTTTAGCTTGTTACCTCAGCTACGATCTTGTGCCCTTGGCAGGATCTAGTAGATAGTCAGGCTTCTAAGCCTTTTTCATTTGTAGATGTCTGTACTCAGATATGTTAAGCTTCTGCTTGTGCCTTGAATTGTATGCTCTGAATGTTGGGTCATGAGACCCTTGTTTGTAATATCTCGCTCCTCGGAGCCTAATGAATACATACTTGAGTCGTAGAGTCATGTTGTGATGCCATGTTGTATTTGCACATATCGAGCATATTGTGTGTATGTTATTGAAATGCTTGGTATGTGTGGGATCTGACTATCTAGTTGTTTATCCTTAGTAGCCTCTCTTACCTGGAAATGTCTCCTAGTGTTTCCACCGAGCCATGGTAGCTTGCTACTGCTCCGAAACACTTAGGTTGGCCGGCATGTGTCCTTCTTCGTTCCTGTGTCTGTCCCCTCGGGGAAATGTCACGCGATGAATACCGGAGTCCTGCTAGCCCAGTGCTACAGCCTGGATTCACTCGCTGATGACCGACACATTCGATGCTGGGTCATGGATGCCTGTCCCTGTATGTTTGTGCCACTTTGGGTTTTATGACTAGCCATGTCAGCCCGGGCTCCTTATCATATGGATGCTAGCGACACTATCATATACGTGTGCCAAAAGGCGCAAACGGTCCCGGGCAAAGGTAAGGCGACACCCGTGGGAATACCGTGCGTGAGGCCGCAAAGTGATATGAGGTGTTACATGCTAGATCGATGTGGCATTGAGTCGGGGTCCTGACACAACTTTGCTTCTTGGAAGACCAACTCACCAAAGAGCACGCAAGAAATTGGCACCCTCCGGAAGTGGACTTCCTATCCACTTTGTCTCCCGCCCAATCGGAATCCATAAATCCTTCAAGCTTGAAGTTTGCTCCTCTTGGGTACCATAAGCCAAAGTTTGGGGTATGAGCCAAATATCGAAAGATTCGCTTGACCGCCACATAGTGACTTTCCTTTGGTGTGGCTTGAAACCGTGCACACATTCCCACAGTCAACATGATGTCTGGTCTAGATGCACAAAGGTAAAGCAAGGAGCCAATCATGGAGTGATATACCTTTTGATCCACCGCTTTACCATTGAGACCAATGTCAAGTTGGCACTTGGTAGGCATTGGAGTAGAAGCCGACTTGACATCACTTAGCTTTAATCTTTTTAGCATGTCTTGAGTGTATTTGGCTTGGTTGATGAAGGTACCTTCTCTTCGTTGTTTGATATCAAAACCAAGGAAGAACTTCAACTCTCCCATCGAAGACATCTTGAACTTGGAGGTCATGAGAGCGGCAAATTCCTCATTGAAAGCTTTGTTAGGGGAACCAAAGATAATATCATCAACATATAGTTGGCATACAAACAACTCCCCTTTGACCTTCTTAGTAAAAAGAGTGGGATCGATTTGCCCAACCTCAAATCCACGATCTTGTAACAACTCGGTAAGGTGGTCATACCACGCACATGGGGCTTGTTTAAGGCCATAGAGTGCCTTATCGAGTTGATACACATGATCTGGGAAGTAGGGATCCTAGAACCCAAGGGGTTGCTTGACATAAACCAACTCATTAATAGGACCATTAAGAAAAGCACTTTTCACATCCATTTGTTGTAACTTAAAGTTGTGATGGGAGGCATAAGCAATCAACAAATGAATGGATTCAAGGCGAGCAACGGGAGCAAAGGTTTCACCGTAGTCGATACCCTCGACTTGGGAGTAGCCTTGTGCTACCAATCTTGCCTTGTCGCGAATGATGTTCCCATGAGCATCTTGCTTGTTCTTGAAAATCCACTTGGTTCCAATGATGTTGTGGTTCCCCGATGCCCTTGGCACCAATCTCCACACCTTGTTGTACTCGAAGTTGTTGAGTTCTTCATGCATGGCATTGAGCCAATCCGAGTATTCAAGCGCCTCATATACCTTTTGGGGTTCAACACAAGAGACAAACGCGTGATGTTAACAATAGTTTGCTAATTGTCTACGAGTGCTTACCCCCTTTCTTAGGCTTCCAACCACATTCTCCATGAGATGGCCTTTGGTGGTGAGCTTGAAAGAAATCTTCGCGGCACGACGCTCTAATTCCTCCTCGGATGAGGAAGGAGGAGGGTTAACTTGATTATCTTGAGCACCATTTTGAGCTTGTTCTTGATCTTGAGCTTGCTCATGATCTTGAACTTGCTCAAGGGGAAGAACTTGACCTTGGGCATCATTTGGAGGTTCACCACCATCTTGAGATTGATCTTGCCCCTGGTCTTGTTCACTAGGTTGAGGGCCTTCACTTTGTTCTTCGGAAGCATGTGGGTCTTGGGGAGGTAATGGCTCTGAGGGAGTCCTGGACTAGGGGGTGTCCGGATAGCCGGACTATCATCATCGGCCGGACTCCAAGACTATGAAGATACAAGATTGAAGACTTCGTCCCGTGTCCGGATGGGACTTTCCTTGGCGTGGAAGGCAAGCTTAGCGATACGGATATGTAGATCTCCTACCACTGTAACCGACTCTGTGTAACCCTAGCCCTCTCTGGTGTCTATATAAACCGGAGGGTTTTAGTCCATAGGACACACAACCATTACAACAATCATACCATAGGCTAGCTTCTAGGGTTTAGCCTCCTTGATCTCGTGGTAGATCCACTCTTGTACTACCCATATCATCAATATCAATCAAGCAGGAGTAGGGTTTTACCTCCATCGAGAGGGCCCGAGCCTGGGTAAAAACATCGTGTCCCTTGTCTCCTGTTACCATCCGCCTAGACGCACAGTTCGGGACCCCCTACCCGAGATCCGCCGGTTTTGACACCGACATTGGTGCTTTCATTGAGAGTTCCTCTGTGTCGTCACCGATAGGAAGGATGCCTCTTCCCGTCTTTAAAGACGGTATCTTCGCCAAAGGAGCCTTGGCCGCCGGCCAAACTATCCGGCTGGGTGGTTTTCTCGTGGCCGCCTGTTCGGCCCCCACTTCGACGATGACCTCTCGGGTCATCAAAAGCAATCTTCACGTCAACTCAAAATTTGCCGAGCAGTTGGATCCAATAGAGCTCTCGTCCGTAAACGAGCTCTTGGATCGCATCGCCACCCTGGGAGTCGCTACAGACTACAATTAGATTGGGCTTAAAACCGATCTGAGAGAGATTAACTCTCCCCAGGTTACCCACCACGTTGCGGTGGTAGAGGAACAACGCGGCGATTCTTCTCCTATATTGAAAACTAGTCATGTCCGGACTCCCGAACCCTCCATGCCGGATTCCCGCGGAGGGACGGACTTCGATCAAGCACTGAACCTAAAGTCAGGCATCGGACCGGACTCGTTGGACAATGTCCAGCAATCCAAGCTTCCAAAGTCGGAAACTTCTCGGCCCTTGAGCCTCGAGATGGGTAGGGTTCCGGACTCAATTCCACCCACCCACCCAGACATATGCGGTCTATCTCAAATTCGGTAAGAGCCCGCTGAAACAGTACATCATTACTGGGCTAGATTCCTCCTAGTTATGGACAGGATAAAGGACTGCCGAGAGGAAAACGCAATTTCAATTTTCTGCAATAATTGCACGGACGAGGGAATCTTAAACGCCGTCAATCGCCGTGAAAATACACGCTTCGCCAACCTAGTGTCAATAGTACGAAAGTACTATGCGATGGAGAGTTCCAGAAAACCGAAACTAAGTTTTGGGACAATCCGGCCCCGAATACAACCCTAGTCCGTAACAAAAGGGTGCATCGCACTCAGGCACCAGGTACAAAAACCAAAAAGCAAAAACCCCATAAAGGGCACGGAACTGTACTGGAGGGATGGCTCAGCGGACCCTGTAAAATTCACAGTACAGAAGGTGCCACCCCAACACATAGCCTTCGAGCATGTTGGATATTGTGGCAGGTGGCCAAAAGTGGCGAGGAGCTTTTAGCCCCGGAAAACCACTCCAACAGTACCAGTACGGTGTCAACAGTCTTCGAGACTTTCGCATCAAATAATATGCGAAAACGAACAATCCGCAGCCTCGCCGAAGTCTACCAAGTAGCAACAACAAATCCATGGAGCGACACGGCCATCACCTTCAACGCCAGTGACGAACCTAAATTCCGAACAGCCCGAGCACCAGCCGCATTGGTCCTCAGTCCAATAGTGGATGGCTTTCGCCTTACCAAGGTACTCATGGATGGCGGCAGCGGACTAAACCTCATCTACGAGGAAACTCTTCAAAAAATGGAAATAGACTGGAGCCGCATTGAGCGAAGCAGCACAACCTTTAGAGGAATAATCCCTAGCCGGGAAGCGCGCTGCACAGGAAAAATCACACTTGATGTGGTATTCGGCTCGCCGGACAATTACAGGTCCGAAGAGGTCACGTTCCAAGTGGCCCCGTTCAACAGCGGATATCACGCTATATTAGGACGAGAGGCATTCACAATTTTTCAAGCCATACCCCATTATGGGTACATGAAGCTTGAGATGCCTGGGCCCGGCGGAATTATCACTCTCGCTAGTAATCCGCACATAGCACTCCGCGCTGAAAACAAGAAAGCCGCATTAGCCCTGGAGGCACTATCTGAATCCCTAGCGGCAGAAGAACTCACTGCGCTGCGCTCTACGGTGAATAGGGACGATGTGATACTCGATAAGCGATCCAAGTCCACCTCCTTTAAACCAGCGGATGAAATAGTCAAATTCCAGGTCCATCCAACGGACCCAACAAAGATGGTCTCCATCGGGGCACAGTTGAACCCTGATGTAGATGCCGCACTACGAGAATTCCTTCGAGAAAATTGGGACATCTTTGCCTGGCACCCTTCAGATATGCCAGGAATCCCACGCAGATTGGCAGAACACAGCCTAAACATCCTAAAAGGATTCAAGCCAGTCAAACAGGCTCTTCGGCGATTTTCCGAACCCAAAAGACTGGCAATGGGAGAAGAGCTAGCCAAACTACTAGAAGCCGGATTCATCAGAGACATCAAACATCCGGACTGGCTAGCGAACCTGGTAATGGTACCAAAGAAGGACAAATCCTGGCGCCTATGTGTCGATTTTAAAGACCTCAACAAGGCCTGCCCAAAGGATCCCTTCCCCCTCCCCCGCATCGACCAAATAATCGATGCTACTGCAGGGCACGATTCATTGTGCTTCCTTGACGCATACTCCGTCTACCATCAAATCAAGATGGCGGAAGCGGACCAAGCCGCAACGGCATTCATTACACCATATGGACCATTCTGCTTCAACACGATGCCCTTCGGACTCAAAAACGCCGGCGCAACATATCAACGCATGATTCAAACATGTCTGGCTACCCAGATCGGCAAAATAGCAGAGGCATAGGTAGACGACGTAGTCATCAAAACCAAACACGTCGAGACTCTAGTAGACGATTTGAGGCTCACATTCGACAACCTCCGAGCATACAACATGAAGCTGAATCCGGAAAAATGCATTTTCGGCGTACCAGCCGGAAAGCTCCTGGGCTTCATTGTATCCGGTAGAGGAATTGAAGCAAACCCAGCCAAGATCCGAGCTCTGCCATAGTTGGATATTCCAAAAGACCTCAAACAAATACAAAAATTGACCGGATGCGTGGCGGCTCTAAGCCGCTTTATCTCCCGTTTGGGAGAAAAGGCATTGCCCCTCTATCGCCTCCTAAGGCGCACCGAACACTTCGAGTGGACGGATGCTGCCACTACCGGACTCGAAGAAATAAAAGCCATATTGGCAACAAATCCGGTCCTAGCTGCGCCTAACCTGGGCGAACCAATGTTGTTATACATCGCGGCAACACATCAAGTTGTAAGCGCGGTACTCGTCGTCGAACGAGAAACAGAAGGGCATAAATTCCCTCTTCAAAAACCAGTGTACTACGTATCCATTGTCTTAACTCCCTGCAAGTCCCGTTACCCGCACTACCAAAAGATAGCGTACACAGTGTTCATGGCATCCCGGAAGCTCTGACACTACTTTCAAGAGTGTTCGATAACAGTGGCCTCCGAAGTGCCCCTCAACGACATTATAAACAACCGCGACGCAACGGGCAGGATCGCAAAATGGGCCATTGAGCTCTTACCATTTGACATAACTTACAAACCTAGGTGAGCTATAAAGTCGCAAGTCTTGGCTGACTTTGTCGCTGAATGGATTGAAGCCGAACTCCCTAAAGAGTACGGCGCATACTCCAATTGGAGTATGCATTTCAACGGCTCCAAAATGTTGGCCGGCTTGGGGGCTGGCGTCGTATTGACATCCCCAACCAGGGACACAATCCAGTACGTACTTTAGATAATGTACATGGACTCCAACAATGCAGCCGAATACGAGGCCCTCCTACATGGCCTCCGGATGGCAATCTCCATGGGCATTCAACGCCTAGAGGTGCATGGGGATTCAAACCTTGCAATATCCCAAGTAAATGGAGACTTTGACGCCAAGGATTCGAAAATGGCAGCCTATCATAACGCTGTCCTAAAAATGTCAGCTCGGTTCGAAGGACTTGAATTCCACCACGTAGCCCGGGATAATAACCAAGCAGCCGACGTATTGGCACGCATCGGCGTGAAACGCGACGCTGTCCCTCCAAACATCTTCCTGGAACGGCTCTTTAAGCCATCCGTACTATGGGAAGAGGAGTCCGGAAATAACAACCCGGAAGCAGCCACACTACCCAACACAGAACAATCTGACATAATCGGCGACTCAGCCGATGAAATAACACCTTCAGCCCACGAAATAATGGCAGTAATCGCCCCGTGGACAGAGCCATTCCTAGCCTACTTACTCAGGCAGGAACTTCCCGAAGACCAAAATGAGGCCCGCTGCATAGTTCGGCGATCTAAAGCCTACAAGGTCCACGAGGGAGAACTCTATAAGAAAAGCACAACCGGAGTCCTTCAAAGGTGTATCTCCAAAGAGGAAGGGCGAAACCTTCTGGCTGAAATTCATGCCGGACTAGGCGGACACCACGCCGCAGCTCGGGCCCTTGTAGGCAAGGCATTCCGTACAGGATTTTATTGGCCGACGGCCCGGGCAGATGCCCAGGACTTAGTCCAAAGATGCGTCGGTTGTCAGTTCTTTGCTAATCAGAGCCATATGCCACCCACCGCCCTCAATACTATACCCATCACCTGGCCGTTCGCGGTCTGGGGGCTTGACATGGTTGGACCCCTTAAATGGGGAACCCACAAGCAAAAGTACCTATTGGTCATGGTGGACAAATTCACCAAATGGATAGAGGCCAAGCCAGTTAAAACGGCAGAGTCCGGACCAGTGATAGACTTCATATCCGGGGTAGTACACCGTTATGGCGTCCCCCATAGCATCATTACCGATAACGGCACGAACTTCACGGCCGACGAGGTTAAATTATGGTGCAAAAATATGGGCATTAAGCTCGATTACGCTTCAGTCTATCATCCTCAAACCAACGGTCAAGTGGAACGAGCAAATGGTCTAATAATGAGCGGCATCAAACCCAGACTAGTGCGGTCCCTTACGGAATCTAACACGCACTGGGTAGAGGAGCTTGACTCCGTACTCTGGGGGCTGCGGACAACGCCCAACCGTACTACCGGATTCACACCATTTTTTATGGTATACGGCGCAGAGGCAGTTTTGCCCTGCGACATCATTCATGACTCACCTCGAGTGCGCATGTACGAAGAAAGAGAAGCCAAGCTGGATCGGCAGGACAGCTTGGACGCATTGGAGGAAGAACGCGACGTCACCAAGGCTCGTTCCGCATTCTATCAGCAGCAGGCTCGAAGATATCAAAGCAGAGAAGTATGGGCTAAAACTTACAATGTTGGCGAACTAGTTCTACGCCTGCCGGACAAGAAAAAGGACAAGCTCAAGCCCAAATGGAAAGGCCCTTTCATCATCGATCAAGTCCTGACCGGCGGGGCGTACCACCTGCGAAATGCATCGGACAACCGACTCGAGCCGAACCCATGGAACGCAGCCCGCCTCCGAAGATTCTACGCCTAGCGCCGGACTAAGAGTTCGTCTCCTTCCTCCGTCCAAATTTTTACACTTCAGCTGTCTTTCGTTTCTGTCTTTTCTCTCACCCTTTTCATAAAAGCCCTTAAAGGCCTACTTGCGCATTGTTCGCACATGCTTGATGTGCTATCCGCACTCATTATACCTGGGGGCTTCTTTACCAGAAGCTTACTTATACGGGCCTCATGCCCAGCACATGTGTCAAACTTCCACATGTACCTTTTATTCACCATTATATGCATCGATATGACTTAAGTTTTGGCCAAGCTGGGTTGCCTGGCTCCTGTGCTTACCCCTACGTTCCCGATTGTTCGGCTAGGAGGTAAAGGGAGCACCTCTGCGATTGTTACTGCCGGGTCAGCCGGATGTGTACCTCAGACTGGGTGAAGCCGAAAGCTAGCGTTCTTAAGGGAATATTCGGTCGGTGACTTGAAAGATGATTTTTTATCTATTTATTTATCTGCCCCCATATGTTTTCCTGCTCTTTCCGCAGTCCGGACATGCACTTTAGGGCATGCCTCCCAGGGAAAGGAACCCTTAACGGAACTATTCTCCCTGGAAGATGTTTCTTACTAACCATGTAATATAACATAACTAGTTGGGCACTTGTCTGATAAAGCACTAATGACCCCTACGCCTGGTCTCCACGCATGCCCCTGTTGTTTCTTAACCGAGAAGGTATTCGGATACACTCCGGACTCTAGGGTCCCGAGGTTGAAGCGAAAAGGTCGGCAAAGACAAACGATCTACAATCCGGCTAGAAGGCATTTTACATGTCATTTTAAATACATTGTCAAATCGACTGACTGTACTCCTCCTCAATCCCGTCTAACAGGCTGTCTAATTTACAGTCCCGTTGGGAATATTTAGCGGCCAATTCTACTTGGCCGTACACTAAGCTCACAGGGATCTCCTTCCCATCAGGCCCCACAGGTCCGACCTCGGCCATGTGGTTGGGATCCGCCTTCTTGTACCGCGTCTTCACCATGGCCCAGGCCTCCCTGGCACCTTGGCGGCAGGCTGATATCTTCCATAAACGGAAGCATTGCCGTACTCCCTGAAGCTTCTCCGCAAGCTCTCCAAGGCCCTCGGGTAGGGATAGGGACGGACATAAGGCCCGGACGACGCCGCTCATCGCCTGCCGAACTCGTTCGAGCAGTTGCACCAGCGCGGGAAGTTGATCACCCGTCGATACGGGCATCTCCTCCGCAGGGCGACCTGTGAGCACACCTACAGACATATTTCTGTCAATTGACTTCCTCGCCGAACTCTTCTTTTCAAAAGAGTTCGCTTAAGCACTTACTATAGATGCCGCGACGAAGCCGTTGATTCTCCTTCATGGAGCTAGACAGCTCGGCCCGAACACCTTTCAGCTCTTCTCCAAGCTGGGCGTGGGCATCCTAGAGCTTGTTCCTTTCCTGCTGCACCTTCGTCAGCACCCTCTCGCTGGCCTTCAGCTGGCGCAGTAGTTGTTGCTTGTCCGGATCCAGTCCGGCAACATCTGCAATATCATTGTCATACTTACACGCATGCCACACACCACTTATCTTTTTTGAAATAATGTGTTACCAGGAGGGATCTCTGTGTTTCCTCCTGCGGCAGCAAGTGCGGCCTCAAGTTGGGCCTTGCACTCTTGTAGCTCCTAGGACAATTGGGTATTCTTCTCTGTAAGATCCTGCATATCAAATGATCCTTAAATCAGTTACTCTAAATACTTTAAGTCTCGGGGGCTACTGGCATATACAACTATTAAAATCTCTTACACGTATGTCTTTTACATACTGCTCCGTGGCTCTGGTCAAACCATCTTGAGCAGCACGGAGGTGCGCGTCCCCCGTGTTAAAGGCATTCAACGCCTCAGGGGAGAAGCACGCGTCACGAAAAACTGTCCGGCGGCGCCTATGGTTCATGGTGCTCTCCACCTCAGACCTGGTGGCAGACAGTCTATCGGCATCCTCCATTGGAGGAGTATCCGGCTCGCGCCTTGCGCTCGCCTCCCCCTCCAGACCAGGTGTTGAAGCCTGGCTAGCAGAGGCTTGGTTGGCAACCTCTCCGCCCGCAGTCCGGCGAGCACTCTTTCTCCTGCAAAAGTCATGAGCATTCAAACACCTCCTAGGAACATCGTCCTAAATGATGGTCGCGAGCTATACCGTTGCGGTGACGTTTCGATTCGCACCGTGCTCCTCTTCCGCCTGCGGAGCCGGACTGACCCCTGTTGGTCAGCCGCCGCGGGTTCGGCTTCCCACCTTGGAGGTACCTCCTGCGAGACACCATTGTATACGGTGGTCAGAAATGCGCAAGGACGAAATAATGGTGTCAGGACTTCGGTCACAACCACCTGGGGAGCCGGAGACAGGCCGGGGTAGTCAGCCGTAATGGCGACTAGAGCATTATCCATGCTGAGTTGGTGAAACACCCCGTCGATTAGATCCACCTTTATGTCCGGATCCTCTTCGGAGGACGGATCAAGGGATCTTTCTGGATCCTCGGGTTGTGGGGCCAGACTATGTATGCTCTCCACAGTCCGGCGCAGTTCCTGCGTCCAAACCATAAAGTAAGGTACTTAACTTTGAAAGCGCGGGTCGGATAAATGAACGTCTGCTTACCCAGCTCCGAGGGTTGTTCGTGGAGAACCCATTCAATGGGCTCGTCTGGAGGAAGTCCTCCTTCTCCCCCTTGTACAGGCCGGACAGAATCTGTTGGGGAACGTAGTAATTTCAAAATTTTCCTACGCACACGCAAGATCATGGTGATGATATAGCAACGAGAGGGGAGAGCGTTCGTCCACGTACCCTCGTAGACTGTAAGCGGAAGCGTTAGCACAACGCGGTTGATGTAGTCGTACGTCTTCACGATCCGACCGATCCAAGCACCGAACGTACGGAGCCTCCGAGTTCAGCACACGTTCAGCTCGATGACGATCTCCGGCCCTCCGATCCAGAAAAGGCTCCGGAGATGAGTTCCGTCAGCACGACGGCGTGGTGACGATGATGATGTTCTACCGGCGCAGGGCTTCGCCTAAACTCCGCGACGATATGACCAAGGTGGAATATGGTGGAAGGGGGCACCGCACACGGCTAAGGAACGATCTGTAGATCAACTTGTGTGTCTATGGGATGCCCCCCGCCCTCGTATATAAAGGAGCCAGGGGGGAGGAGGCCGCCGGCCTAAGGGGGCGCGCCAAGGGGGGAGTCCTATTCCCACCGGGAGTAGGACTCCCCTTTTCCAAGTTGGAGTAGGAGAGAAGGGGGAAAGAGGAGGAGGAGGGGAAGGAAAGGGGGGGCGCCGCCCCCCTTCCCTTGTCCTATTCGTACTAGGAGGGGGAGGGGCGCGCGTCCCCCTCCTGGCTCCTTCCACTTCTCCCTCTTGGCCCATGTAGTCCCATTAACCCCCCGGGGGGGTTCCGGTAACCTCCCGGTACTCCGGTAAAATGCCGATTTCACCCGGAACCATTCCGATGTCCAAACACAGGCTTCCAATATATCAATCTTTATGTCTCGACCATTCCGAGACTCCTCGTCATGTCCGTGATCACATCCGGGACTCCGAACAAACTTCGGTACATCAAAACTTATAAACTCATAATAAAACTGTCATCGAAACGTTAAGCGTGCGGACCCTATGGGTTCGAGAACTATGTAGACATGACCTAAAACCATTCTCGGTCAATAACCAATAGCGGGACCTGGATGCCCATATTGGTTCCTACATATTCTACGAAGATCTTTATCGGTCAAACCGCATAACAACATACGTTGTTCCCTTTGTCATCGGTATGTTACTTGCCCGAGATTTGATCGTCGGTATCCAATACCTAGTTCAATCTCGTTACCGGCAAGTCTCTTTACTCGTTCTGTAATACGTCATCTCATAACTAACTCATCAGTTATAATGCTTGCAAGGCTTAAGTGATGAGTATTATCGAGAGGGCCCAGAGATACCTCTCCGACAATTGGGGTGACAAAACCTAATCTCGAAATATGCCAACCCAACATGTACCTTTGGAGACACCTGTAGTACTCCTTTATAATCACCCAGTTACGTTGTGACGTTTGGTAGCACCCAAAGTGTTCCTCCGGTAGACGGGAGTTGCATAATCTCATAGTTACAGGAACATGTATAAGTCATGAAGAAAGCAATAGCAACATACTAAACGATCAAGTGCTAGGCTAACAGAATGGGTCAAGTCAATCACATCATTCTCCTAATGATGTGATCCCGTTAATCAAATGACAACTCTTTTGTCCATGGTTAGGAAACATAACCATCTTTGATAAACGAGCTAGTCAAGTAGAGGCATACTAGTGACACTATGTTTGTCTATGTATTCACACATGTATTATGTTTCCGGTTAATACAATTCTAGCATGAATAATAAACATTTATCATGAAATAAGGAAATAAATAATAACTTTATTATTGCCTCTAGGGCATATTTCCTTCAGTCTCCCACTTGCACTAGAGTCAATAATCTAGTTCACATCACCATGTGATTTAACACCAATATTCATATCTGTATATGATTAACACCCATAGTTCACATCGTCATGTGACCAACACCCAAAGGGTTTACTAGAGTCAATAATCTAGTTCACATCGCTATGTGATTAACACCCAAATAGTACTAAGGTGTGATCATGTTTTGCTCATGAGAGAAGCTTAGTCAATGAGTCTGTCACATTCAGAGCCGTATGTATTTTGCAAATATTCTATGTCCACAGTGCTCTGCACGGAGCTACTCTAGCTAATTGCTCCCACTTTCAATATGTATCCAGATTGAGACTTAGAATCATCTGGATTGGTGTAAAAACTTGCATCGTTGTAACTTTTTACGACGGGCTCTTTTATCACCTCCATAATCGAGAAACATCTCCTTAGTTCTCACTAAGGATATTCTTGACCGTTGTCCAGTGATCTACTCTTAGATCAAAATTGTATTCCTTTGTCAAACTCAGAGCAAGGTATACAATAGGTCTGGTTCACAGCATAGCATACTTTATAGAACCTATGACTGAGGCATAGGGAATGACTTTTCATTCTCTTTCTATTTTCTGCCATGGTCGGGTCTTGAGTCTTACTCAACTTTACACCTTTGCATCACAGGCAAGAACTCCTTCTTTGACTGTTCCATTTTGAACTATTCAAAAATTTATCAAGGTATGTACTCATTGAAAAATCTTATCAAGCGTCTTGATCTATCTATATAGATCTTGATGCTCAATGTGTAAGCAGCTTCATCGAGGTCTTGTTTTGAAAAACTCTTTTTCAAGTATCCTTTCATGCTATCTAGAATAATTCTACATTATTTCCGATCAACAATATGTCATTCACATATACTTATCAGAAATGCTGTAGCGCTCCCACTCACTTTCTTGTAAATACAGTCCTTTCCAAAAGTCTGTATAAAACCAAATGCTTTGATCAACTCATCAAAGCGTATATTCCAACTCCGAGATGCTTGCACCAGTCCATAGATGGATCGCTGGAGCTTGCACATTTTGTTAGCACCTTTAGGATTGACAAAACCTTCTGGTTGCATCATATACAACTCTTCTTTAATAAATCCATTAAGGAATGCAGTTTTCTTTATCCATTTGCCAAATTTATAAAATGTGGCAATCGCTAACATGATTCGGACAGACTTAAGTACAGATACGAGTGAGAAATTCTCATCGTAGTCAACACCTTGAACTTGTCGAAAACCTTTTGCGACAATTCTAGCCTTTTAGATAGTAACACTACTATCAATGTCCGTCTTCCTCTTGAAGATCCATTTATTTAACATGGCTTGCTGATCATCGAGAAAGTCAATCAAAGTCCATACTTTGTTCTCATACATGGATCATATCTCAGATTTTATGGCCTCAAGCCATTTCGCGGAATCTGGGCTCATCATCGCTTCCTCATAGTTCGTAGGTTTATCATGGTCTAGTAACATGACTTTCAGAACAGGATTACCGTACCACTCTGGTGCGGACCATACTCTGGAAGACCTACGAGGTTCTGTAGTAACTTGATCTGAAGTTTCATGATCATCATCATTAGCTTCCTCACTAATTGGTGTAGGAATCACTGGAACTGATTTCAGTGATGAACTATTTTCCAATTCGGGAGAAGGTACAAATTACCTTATCAAGCTCTACTTTCCTCCCACTCACTTCTTTCGAGAGAAACTCCTTCTCTAGAAAGGATCCATTTTAGCAACAAATGTTTTGCCTTCGGATCTGTGATAGAAGGATTACCCAACAGTTTCCTTTGGGTATTCTATGAAGACGCACTTCTCCGATTTGGGTTCGAGCTTATCGGGTTGAAAAACTTTTTCTCATAAGCATCGCAACCCCAAACTTTAAGAAACAACAACTTGGGTTTCTTGCCAAACCACAGCTCATAAGGTGTCATCTCAACGGTTTTTAGATGGTGCCCTATTTAACGTGAATGCAGCTGTCTCTAATGCGTAACCCCAAAACGATATTGGTAAATCGGTAAGAGACATCATTGATCGCCCCATATCAAATAAAGTGTGGTTACGATGTTCGGACACACCATAATGTTTGTGGTGTTCCAGGTGGTGTGAGCTGTGAAACTAATCCACATTGTTTTAATTGAAGACCAAACTCGTAACTCAAATATTCATCTCCACGATCAGATCGTAGAAAACTTTATTTTCTTGTTACGATGATTTTCCACTTCACTCTGAAATTCTTTGAACCTTTCAACTATTTCAGACTTATGTTTCATCAAGTAGATATACCCATATCTGCTTAAATCATCTGTGAAGGTCAGAAAATAACGATACCCGCCACGAGCTTTTAACACTCATTGGTCTGCATACATCAGTATGTATTATTTCCAACAAGTTTGTTGCTCATTCCTTTGTTCCGAAGAACGGAGTTTTAGTCATCTTGCCCAAAGGCACGGTTCGCAAGCATCAAATGATTCATAACCAAGTGATTCCGAAAATCCATCTTTATGGAGTTTCTTCATGCGCTTTACACCGATATGACTCAAACGGCAGTGCCACAAATAAGTTGCACTATCATTATTAACTTTGCATCTTTTGGCATCAATATTATGAATATGTGTATCACTACGATCGAGATCCAATAAACTATTTTCATTGGGTGTATGACCATTGAAGGTTTTATTCATGTAAACGGAACAACAATTATTCTCTGACTTTAAATGAATAACCGTATTGCAATAAACATGATCAAATCATATTCATGCTCAACGCAAACGCCAAATAACATTTATTTAGGTTTAACACTAATCCCAAAAGTATAGGGAGTGTGCGATGATGATCATATCAATCTTGGAACTACTTCCAACACTCATCGTCACTGCCCCTTCAACTAGTCTCTGTTTATTCTGTAACTCCTGTTTCGAGTTACTAATCTTAGCAACTGAACAAGTATCAAATACTCAGGGGCTACTATAAACACTAGTAAGACACACATCAATAACCCGTATATCAAATATACCCTTGTTCACTTTGCCATCCTTCTTATCCACCAAATATTCAGGGCATTTCCGCTTCCAGTGACTATTTCCTTTGCAGTGTAAGCACTCAGTTTCAAGCTATGGTCCAGCTTTGGGCTTCTTCGTAGGAGTGACAACTTGCTTGTCTTTCCACTTGAAGTTCCCTTTTCTTTCCCTTTGCCCTTCTTCTTGAAACTAGTGATCTTGTTAACCATCAACACTTGATGCTCTTTTCTTGATTTCTACCTTCGCCGATCTCAACATCGCGAAGAGCTCAGGAATAACTTTCGTCATCCCTTGCATATTATAGTTCATCACAAAGTTCTAGTAATTTAATGATGGTGACTAGAGAATTCTGTCAATCACTATCTTATCTGGAAGATTAACTCCCACTTGATTCAAGCGATTGAAGTACCCAGACAATCTGAGCACATGATCACTAGTTGAGCGATTCTCCTCCATTTTTTAGCTATAGAACTTGTTGAAGACTTCATATCTCTCAACTCGGGTATTTGCTTGAAATATTAACTTCAACTCCTGGAACATCTTATATGGTCCATGACGTTCAAAAACGTCTTTGAAGTCCCGATTCTAAGCCGTTAAGCATGGTGCACTAAACTATCAAGTAGTCATCATATTGAGCTAGCTAAACGTTCATAACGTCTGCATCTGCTCCTGTAATAGGTCTGTCACCTAGCGGTGCATTAAGGACATAATTCTTCTGTGCAGCAATGAGGATAAACCTCATGTCACGGATCTAATCCGCATCATTGCTACTAACATCTTTCAACACAGTTTTCTCTAGGAACATATCAAAATAAACATATGAAAGCAACAACGCGAGCTATTGATCTACAACATAATTTGCAAAATACTACTAGGACTAAGTTCATGATAAATTAAAGTTCAATTAATCATATTACTTAAGAACTCCCACTTAGATAGACATCCCTCTAATCCTCTAAGTGATCACGTGATCCAAATCAACTAAACCATGTCCGATCATCACGTGAGATGGAGTAGTTTCAATGGTGAACATCACTATGTTGATCATATCTACTATATGATTCACGCTCGACCTTTCGGTCTCCGTGTTCCGAGGCCATATCTGTATATGCTAGGCTCGTCAAGTTTAACCTGAGTATTCCGCGTGTGCAACTATTTTGCACCCGTTGTATTTGAACGTAGAGCCTATCACACCCGATCATCACGTGGTGTCTCGGCACGAAGAACTTTCGCAACGGTGCATACTCAGGGAGAACACTTCTTGATAATTAGTGAGAGATCATCTTAAAATGCTACCGTCAAACAAAACATAATAAGATGTATAACAGATAAACATCATATGCAATCAAAATATGTGACATGATATGGCCATGATCATCTTGCGCCTTTGATCTCCATCTCCAAAGTACTGTCATGACCTCTATCGTCACCGGCACGACACCATGATCTTCATCATCTTGATCTATATCAATGTGTCATCACATGGTCGTCTCACCAACTATTGCTCTTGCAACTATTGCTATCGCATAGCGATAAAGTAAAGCAATTATTTGGCACTTGCATCTTATGCAACAAAGAGACAACCATAGAGCTTCTGCCAGTCGCCGATAACTTCAACAAAACATGATCATCTCATACAACAACTTATATCTCATCACGTTTTGACCATATCACATCACAACATGCCCTGCAAAAACAAGTTAGACGTCCTCTACTTTGTTGTTGCAAGTTTTACGTGGCTGCTACGGGCTTAAGCAAGAACCAATCTCACCTACGCATCAAAACCACAACGATAGTTTGTCAAATAGACTCTGTTTTACCCTTCGCAAGGACCGGGCGTAGCCACACTCGGTTCAACTAAAGTTGGAGAAACTGACACCCGCCAGCCACCTGTGTGCAAAGCACATCGGTAGAACCAGTCTCGCGTAAGCGTACACGTAATGTCGGTCCGGGCCGCT
Organism: Triticum dicoccoides; assembly: GCF_002162155.2. Classification (NCBI taxonomy): domain Eukaryota; kingdom Viridiplantae; phylum Streptophyta; class Magnoliopsida; order Poales; family Poaceae; genus Triticum; species Triticum dicoccoides. The sequence continues at coordinate 127,285,002 of NC_041387.1, forward strand.
TCATCCAACAATACCGCCGAACCAAAGTATGACATGCTGGTAGGCAGTATGACTTATATTGTCCACAACTCACTTGTGTTCTACTCGTGCATATAACATCAACGCATAAAACCTAGGCTCGGATGCCACTGTTGGGGAACGTAGTAATTTCAAAATTTTCCTACGCACACGCAAGATCATGGTGATAATATAGCAACGAGAGGGGAGAGTGTTCGTCCACGTACCCTCGTAGACCGTAAGCGGAAGCGTTAGCACAACGCGGTTGATGTAGTCGTACGTCTTCACGATCCGACCGATCCAAGCACCGAACATACGGAGCCTCCGAGTTCAGCACACGTTCAGCTCGATGACGATCTCTGGCCCTCCGATCCAGAAAAGGCTCCGGGGATGAGTTCCGTAAGCACGACGGTATGGTGACAATGATGATGTTCTACCGGCGCAGGGCTTCGCCTAAACTCCGCGACGATATGACCGAGGTGGAATATGGTGGAAGGGGGCACCGCACACGGCTAAGGAATGATCCGTAGATCAACTTTTGTGTCTATGGGGTGCCGCCCGCCCCCGTATATAAAGGAGCCAGGGGGGAGGAGGCCGCCGGCCTAAGGGGGTGCGCCAAGGGGGGAGTCCTATTCCCACCGGGAGTAGGACTCCCCTTTTCCAAGTTGGAGTAGGAGAGAAGGGGGAAAGAGGAGGAGGAGGGGAAGGAAAGGGG